>NC_058081.1:604106784-604413796 GCF_014858855.1 Bufo gargarizans
TACGAAAAAATGTTTAACATGACAGAGTAATAGGAGTAATGTCTTGTAATCAGCCATGTATAACCAAGTCTATCACAAGACCAGGGCTGTTTTTTACCCATCAGACCTAAGCAATGAAGGATACACTTCCCAATGGAGAAGATACCAAACACTGAATTAGGCTTTCATTTGGACATGAGTTTCTATCCCACCTGTTCACCTCTGACAAAGATCATCATAGGTGACCATGAGGACAATGAAACACAACCTATATTACTTTTATAGAAGTTACAGAAATTTAAATGAGATTTGTTCAAGTGCAACGATTTTTTTTTTTTGGGGGGGGGGGGTTTGTTTACAGAACCACAGAATTCAACGGAAGAAAAACAGAACCACAGTACTGGAGTCATCTTTATCTGGTCAAGACTATATCTGACAACAGTGCCAATGAGCTTTCCAAGGGTCCTGAATGGCAATCAGCCAAGTCATGCCTTGACGACTGTGTGCCCCCCGTGGCCGTATTGCAGCCCCCATACAGTGGGTCCGCAATACACAGGCACCGGCCGTGTGCAATCCGCATCACGGACCCATTCACTTAAATGGGTCACAATCACAGAGATGCACAACGGAGGCACGTATCGGAACCCCACTGAAGCACTACGGAGTGCTTCCATGGTGTTTCTGGTCGTGCCTCCGCACTGCAAAAAAGAGTAGTGCATGCAGACCCCTTTCAAGTGGGATCTGCATGCAGCTGCCCCACGGTCTGTGCCCATGCAACACGGAATGAAAATACGTTTGTGTGCAAGAGGCCTAAACCATGCTTACTTACCAGTGTGGAGCCTTGAAAAGCTGAGTGACTATCACTGAAGGACAGGCTGTAGCAGACATACTGCTTTGTAACTTAGCCGTCTCAAAGCGGACCTGAATTTTTATCATGTACTTCTATTTTTGTAAGGGTATGTTCACATGGACCAGTTGAGGTGCAGTTAAAACTAGATTGGAACCGAAATGGGAATAAATGCTGCATTTCTGCTCCATTTTTCAACTTAGATGCAATTGTTAAAGGCAAAGCTCAATTATTCAACATGTTTGACGACCTGTAAAAACCCCAACCACACCACAAAAACCCATTCAATTTTTCAATACCACAACCACTGGATGGTTTAACAAAATGGTGAGGCATACTATGCCACAAGCAGGTAGTATTCTAATGTTACAGAGTATCTGCACCTTTAACTGCAGCCTTAAAGGGTTTGTCCCACCGTAACAACTTATCCCCAATCCACAGGATAGGTGGAGGTGCAACTGATAGGACCTTCCCATCAAATCACAAGAATGAGGTGCTCGAGTCCCCAAAGTGAAAGAAGCAGCGGTCATGTACGTGCGCTGCTGCTCCATTCCACCCGATGGGACCTCCAGAGATCGAGCACTGTACTCTGCTTTGCTTTAGAAATGCCATAGAGTTTAAAGGAGCGCCATCTAACATCTAACCACCCACTTCATTCACTCCAACACCACATAGGAGTCCCACCAATCAGGGGATTGGTTTTTATGGTGGGACAACCCTGTTAAATCTGAATGGATAAACAGTTTAAGAGCTTTGTTCTACAGGGGAAAGATGAAACGTCTTAATGTGTACAGTGGCTCCAATCCAAGACAAAATGTACACTTTTGTACAAGCAAAATACATTTCATTCACCAGAGTCATTAAGACAAAACACTCAGGGGGAGATTTATCACTCAGTGGCGTTAATTCACAGGTGCAAAATCTGTTGCATCTATCCCTAAAGGGGGTGTGGAAAATTCATCTTCATTTACGCCAGTTTTCTGGAGCAAATGAAGCCAAAAACCTACAGCAGCTCTATGCTGTCATAGATTTCTGTTTAGGCACACGGACTGCCGGAGGATGTGCCCAATTTATGACGAGGCCCGTGGCTTGTCATAAAATAGGCACATTCCTCCAGCAGTACAGGGGATATCAAGACTAGCTCAGAAAGCATTATTCTTGATAAATCTCCCCATCAATATTACAGTGTGAAACTAAAATGAAGTCTGGCAGCAGCTTTGACTGTGCAACAGCGCAGGCTGCTTCTGGACCAAGGCCTTGGGTTTTCTTCCATCAGGCACTGGTTTTTCAGAACACTATACAGCCACTTTACATCTGTTTCTAAGACAGCAGGGAGACAACCCATACGGCTTTTACTGCAGCTCCTAGAAGGATTGGCATCAAGTCTTCCCCAGACTTCAGAAGAAATATAGGAACATGGAAGCCGATACTGTATTACTAAGCAGGTTTACTGTTCAGGAGTCTGGGAAAGCCAGATGCCAGCTCAAGGACAGGAGGAAAGAGGTTCTTCAACCTCTATGGCTCAGAAACACGACTTACAGAGGATATTACCCTTTTACATAAAACAGACATTGGTGGGATCCACCTGCCAAACCTCACCTGGCTCCTCCGACCTCTTCCCAATTTCTTCCACTGCCTCATTGCCTCCACTGAAGACTCCACACTGCAGCTCTCCCCGTGTGTGTAGCTCGCTGGCATTGCGGTATGGCGCAGGTGTCAAGTATGAAATGTTAGCCTTTTCTACCCCTGTGCAAGCGTGAGAATGTTTTATGCCATTTGTTGATATCTAGACTCCAATAATCGAATAATATTTAGGGGATATATACATATTTATAAAATTTTAATGAACAGCTAAAGTAAACCTATAACTGGAGGTGGATACTCAACATCTCACCTGGGATCTTATGAAGATTGGATCTCAGGTAAAGATCACACACACCGCTAACACAGTGTAATGCCAGATAGCTCCAACTATAAGGTTTTATTTAGTAACTAGTACCTTACCCAAATCCTCTCCGGGAAAGCCCTGGATCTCCTGGCTGTGGTTTGCCCAGTCCTCTTGGGAATAGTCCTCCATGGTGCTGCCATCCGACTCCATCTCCTGGTATAAGCCGCTACTGTTAATAAGCACAGGTTGACATGGCTGTGTGTCCCATCCACCTTGTCCGAAAACTCGCTCCAGCTGCTCGAATGTGTAGCTGCTCTTCCGTTTTCCAACCCCGCGCTCTTTTACCCGACTGTAGCATCTGCGGAGAGTCTGGAATAACACAGGTAAATACATAAACCTGGTGCTGGAGAATTAGATTCTGTGAGTCAATATGGCATAAAACTGGAATTTTCTTAAATAACAACTCATCCATAGTCTCCATGACCTAAAAAACATTGTGCACTTCTCATGTACCTTCACCCCCAGAACTGTTAAAGGTAAAGATGTATTAACACGACAATATGTATTTAGCGGTCCGCAAAACGTGGGTAAAAAATAAATCCGCTTGTGTAACATTCGTTTTTTTTCCAGATCCATTGTAATAGTGCCTATCCTTGCCCTCAAAACAAACAAAAATTGGACATGTTCTAACTTTTTGTGGGGCTGTGGAATGAGCATACAGATGTGGACAGAAAAAAACATGTACTGTTCCATTTTTTTTTAGGTCCCATTGAAATAAATGGGACGACATCCTATACGCAAAAAAAAAAAGGTGGATCGGATGTGGAGCAAAAAGTCGTGTGAATGGGGCCTAAATGTTCTACACCAGGGATCAGCAACCTCCGACACTCCATCTGTTCTGAAACTACAAGTCCCAGAATGCTTCATTCACCTCTATGGGAGTTACAAGAACAGCCAAGCAAGTGTGCAAGCTGGGAGTTGTAGTTTCGCAGCAGCTGGTTTGCCGAAGATTGCTGACCCCTGTTCTATACGTTTCTGGGGAAAACACAGATCATAGCAAAACCATGGTGTGAACAAATGGTGATCAGATCTCATGGAAATAAATGAATGCTGCAACATGTAATGCATATACAGCTTGAAGGGGATGTCCAGAATTAGAACAATATAACTGCTTTCTTCCAAAAATGTCACCACCCCTGTCCATGAGGCATGTCTGGTATTGCAGCTCAGCTCCATTGGAGTAAACAGGCAGAGCAGCAATACTACACAAACCTATGGACAGGGGTGGTGCTGTTTTGGAAGAAAGAAGCCATGTTGTTCTAAAAACCACAAGCAAGTTGCAATGTTTGTGTGCAAATCACTAATTTCATCGCAGTGTATGATGGCAAACTGGCTTGGGTTTTTGTTGACATTCATGTCACGAGCAACAATGTCACCACACTGCCAACCATTAAATGTGATGCCACAATGCAATACAGCGATCCCGATATCACATGACCAAATACACTGTGTAGTCCTAGCCTAGAAGTAGCCCGAGACTAGGCGCATCGGGGAGCAGTCACACATAGCAGCTGCTGCAACGCATCCCAAAGCGTCAGGGAGGCGCAGAAAACTGACAAAAGTAGCCGTGTTGCGTGCGTCAGCATCCTTACACACTACATAGAAAGCAGCAGACGTGGAGCAAGTCAGCTGGTTCTGCCACAGTGTAACCTGCCCCATACATTAAAGAGCAGTAATGAAAGTGACCCGCCAAATCAAACACATAAATCAGTGTACAGTAAAGAAACCAGGTAGCCTCAGGCTACCCTACGCACAGAGGCCCAGATTTACGCATGCGATTGCTCCTAGACCTTGCTGTAAACTGAGCCAACATTTGGTGCCTTTTGACACACTTATCGGGCCATTTATCAAACTGCTGTACAGTAGAACTGGCTTAGTTGCCCATAGCAACCAACCAGATTCCACCTTTCATTTTCCAAAGGAGCTGTCCAAAATGAAAGGAGGAATGTGGTTGCTATGGGTAACTAAGCCAGTTCTACTTCACACCAGTTTGATAAGTTACCCCATTGGTTTTGGGAACAATCTCTGCTCCTTGCTTGACTAGGGGATGCAGCTTAATGGAAAAAGAGTTGTGGCCCAAGATGCTACAATACGCACAACAAACCTGTTTCTTCTGGTCACATATTAAAGGGGTTGCTGACCCCTAGAAATATTTTCTAAAGAGCCCCCCAGCGGGAATCAGTTACCTGATCCTTGCTGCTGGGTTCCTACTCCATCACTTTTTCTCAGGAGGGCAGGTCTGGGGTCTCCCTGGGTCAACATTCAGTTTGACATGGGTCACATAGCTGCTGCAGCGGTGACATTACTCCCATGTCAGTGGGTCACATGGTGCAAACGTAACATGTCACCGCTGCAGCTGCCATGTGACCCGCATCAAACCAGATTTTGAGGCAGGGAGACTCAGGACTTTCAGCACCTGGGGGGAAATGCAGCTGGAACCAGTCGACAGGGATCAGATAAAGTATAATTCCCACCGTGGCCTGGACCCCTTAAAGCTAATCAGTAGGTAATACAAAGTCAGAGAAAAGTGTCTATCCCCGCACCACATCTATCCTCCAGCCTGACCCCGGTGATAAATCTGCCACAGGTCTAGATGACCAGGATAAGTTTATGTCAAGTCTGAGACACTTCTCCCTGAGTAGATGCAACGAGGCTCTGGAACGGAAAAAAAAAAAAAAAAAAAAGGGCGACAGCAGCTTTCAAAAGGAGGGCACCGGGTTCATCTATGTATAGTCAGAGGTTTACTTTAATATGTGATACAGAGCATCCCTGCAGGATAATGTATACAGCTAACACTATACAATCTATATACCAACCCCATGACATAAACCTGTATAACACAAAATCATAGATGATATCCCAAAAATAACGATCTGCCATTAAGTCACATATTGACCACTCAGCAGACACCTACAAACATATGGGGTCATTTATCAAACGGGTGTAAAGTAGACCTGGTTAAGGCTTCTGTCACATCCGCGTTTTCAATTCCGCTATTGAGATCAGTCATAGGATCTCAATAGCAGAAGAAAACGCTTCAGTTTTCTCCCCATTCATTGTCAATGGAAACAAAACTGAACTGAATGAAGTGGAGTGCACCAAAATGCAATCCGTTCGGTTGCGTCCCCATCGTGGACAGAATAACGCTGCAAGCATAATTTTTCTGTCCGTGATGTGGTGCGGAGCAAGGCGGATCTGTCCTAACACACAATGTAAGTCAATGGGGACGGATTTGTTTTCTCTGACATAATAGAAAACGGATCCATCCCCCATTGACTTTCAATGGTGTTCATGACTGATCTGTCATGTCTATATAAGACATAATACAACCGGATCCATTCATGACTGATGCATGCGGTTGTATTATGGTAACGGATGCATTTTTTGCAGATCCATGGCGGAAAGTAGCCTTAGTTGCCCATAGCAACCAGAGTCCACCTTTCATTTTTGACAGCTCCTTGCTATGGACAACTAAGATAGTTTTCCTTTACACCAGTTTGATAAATGAGCCCAATAGTTTTCTTATATCATAGCTGCAGGTCATCATATATAAAGCAATAGTAACACGCTATACACTGACGTATAGGGCAGCTCCAAATAGTCATACACATATAGAGCGATCAGATGTCACACAATTACACCCCGTCAGGCAGCCAGAGCTTACAGAGCCTATAACATCAGGGTTGCAGCATGCTGTAGATTGCAGAGCAGGAAGGATGGTGGAGAGGATGAAGGCAGCACTGAGGAGATCTATGGAGGACAGACAGCCAATCAGATGCCAGCTCCCATTTCTCACAGGCTCCTTACAACATGACAGCCTCGCGCTGATTGGGTGCTGAGGGCCGTTGCTCCTCTCTTGCTGAAGCTGTGACAGATCCCCCATTGTGTCCTGACCAGGCACTATTTGTGCCCCTCAGAGCATGTGCGGTGTGTAAGCCCTGCACTCACGTCCACTATAGGAGGCAGCCGTACATCATGCAGAGCGGTGGGTGACATTATGGTGGGGGAGGTGGGCACACAAAGCCCGTGAAAAGAAGGGGGAGGGGTAATGGCGGGGCCGCAGTGTGAGGGGCACACGATGGATGCGGCCACTCAGCTCGGAGGCAGTTACCTTCATACGTTCCCGGCACTGGCTTGGCGTGCGTTCATAGCCGAGCTCGGCCAGGGCCCGGGAGACCCGGTCGTACATGGCGGGCCCGGGCGCTTTGGTCCCGAAGATGGTACCGGCGCCCTCCAGCTGCTGGTACCGCGCCTCCACCAGCCGCTCGTTTCCCCACACGGCGATAAGTGCGTTGGTCTCGGCCGGGGTCCAGGACATGCCGCGGCAGGCTGTGGAGAAGGACACGGATGGAGAGGCCCCGCTCAGGCCCGCCGGGGCCGCCCCGCCGCCTGTCACACCGGCGCTGAGAGGGGATGAACGGCTTGGGGTGGACGGGTTGGATAAGGAGCGGTTCCCATCGCTGAGCCCGGGGGAGGGCGGCGATAAAACCTCGCTCTTCGGAATTTTTAGACAAGACGAAGCCTCGGACGGAAGCTCCGAATTACAGGGCGCCGCCATCTTCCCCCTTGTGTGCGGCCGGAAGTGACATAGGAGCAAGGGGCGGGGCGGCAAGAGCTGCCATACAGGGACGCTGGGTGTCAGCGAAAAGAGGCGGGAAACAGGATTGGAGGCTGTAGTGTCATTACCTGACAGGATAACTGTCACAGAGCGGCGGTACAGCCGCCGGGCATAACGGGATTCATCCGGGGCCTCAGCGTGCGCCTGTATCCCTGGATGTGATCTTATACCCTGCCTCATCCGAACGTGTACCTCAGTCACCATGTGCTTATTCTCCTTCCTGACTATACAGCACATTTACCTCAGCCATGTAATATCCACAGTCACCTGTATGCCACAAAAAGCAACCAGACCCAGGAGCCTCCTTATCTAAACACAGAAGCCCTACAGATACAGAAATGGCAGCTGTAGGACACTATATAAATGTGCCAGCAGCCGATCCTAATAGGAATGTTTTACCTTCCAACTTTTAAAAAGGTCCAAGGGGGGACATTATCAATAGTGCTGCCCCCTTCGTGGCCGGGGTACAGGACATGCCGCGGCAGGCTGTGGAGAAGGACACGGATGGAGAGGGCCCACTCAGGCCCGCCTATTCACAGTAGTTATGGCCACTTGGTGCCCCTTATAGTAACAATGACCCCTTAATGCTCCTGTCACAATAGTGCTGTCACTACAGTGCCCCCTTACAATAGTGCTGCCACCATATTGCCCTCTTATAGTATGAATGACCTTTTAATGCTCACGTCACAATAGTGCTGCCACTACAGTTCCTCCTTGCAATAGTGCTGCCACCATAGTGCCCCTTATAGTGAGAATGACCTCTTAATGCTCCCGTCACAATAGTACTGCCACTACAGTGCCCCCTTACAATAGTGCTGCCACTACAGTGCCCCTTTACAATAGTGCTGCCACTACAGTTCCTCCTTACAATAGTGCTGCCACCATAGTGCCCCTTATAGTGAGAATGACCTCTTAATGCTCCCGTCACAATAGTACGGCCACTACAGTGCCCCCTTACAATAGTGCTGCCACTACAGTGCCCCTTTACAATAGTGCTGCCACTACAGTTCCTCCTTACAATAGTGCTGCCACCATAGTGCCCCTTATAGTGAGAATGACCTCTTAATGCTCCCGTCACAATAGTACTGCCACTACAGTGCCCCCTTACAATAGTGCTGTTGCCATAGTGCTCCCTTATAGTAAGAATGACCCCTTAATACCCCTTGCAATAGTACTGCCACTACAGTGCCCCCTTACAATAGTGCCCCCTTATAGTAAGAATGACCCCTTAATACCCCTTGCAAAAGTACTGCCACTACAGTGCCCCCTTACAATAGTGCCCCCTTATAGTAAGAATGACCCCTTAATGCTCCCGTCACAATAGTGCTGTCACTACAGTGCCCCCTTACAATAGTGCTGCCACTACAGTTCTTCCTTACAATAGTGCTGCCACTGCAGTGCCCCCTTACAATAGTGCCACCACTACAGTGTCCCCTTACAATGGTGCTGCCAACATAATGCCTCCTTATAGTAAGAATTACCCCTTAATGCCCCCTACAATTGTGCTGCCATTAAAGTGCCCCCTTAAAATAGTGCTGCCACCATAGTGCCCCCTTATAGTAAGAATGACCCCTTAATGCTCCCGTCACAATAGTGCAGCCGCTACAGTGCCCCCTTACAATAGTGATGCCACTACAGTGCCTTCTTACAATAGTGATGCCACTACAGTGCCCCTTACAATAGTGCTTACCCTGTAGTTTAAAGAGGACCTGTCACCAAAAAATGGAATGCAATCTGACAGCACCATGGTGTAGAGCAGGAGGAGCTGAGCAGATTGATATATATAGTTTTGTGGGAAAAGGGTCTTTAAAACTTGTCATTTATTCATTTAAATCTCTGCTTTTTTTCTACCTTCTGTGAGCAGCTATTGGTACAGGAGGGAGGTGTTACCGGTGACTGGCGCTGTGTGTATATGTGTCCATAGAGAGACCGCTGTCCGTTACTGATAACCCCTCCCTCCTGTACTGATAGCACTTTACAGGGCTGCAGTTATAAATGTAAAACTTACACAAGTTTTGCTAAATCTTTTCCCACAAAAATATATATCAATCTGCTCAGCTTCTCCTGCTCTATAACATGTTGCTTTCAGATTGCATTTTTTGGTGACAGGTCCTCTTTAAATATAATTAAAATTAATACTCGCCTAATCCCGTTCCCCTGATGAGTGAGGCACATCATCCACAGCCTGTGCTCTATCCTGCTCAGTGCAGCAGGTTTGAGGATGTCACAGTATTGCGGCTGCACGTATGGGAGAGCGCAGGGAATGGTGGAGCTGATGGCTCTTGCTATATCATTGTATAAACCTGTATCTGCGTCCTGAATCGAGACATTTCACTGCTGTAGCAGGACAGCTTCCAAAACCCAGAATTGCCCCGCTGGATCCAGCACAGTTGGGAGGTACGGGATATGACAATTTTTCAAAAACATTTTTTTTGGTATACTGCTCTTGTACATGCATGTATGTAAATAGGTATTTTTACAGTGGGTCCCGCGAATACTGCGGGGTACATAAACTGCATCCGTATTTTGTGGATCTGCAAAATGGATACGGTCTTGTGCAGGAGGCATTACAGACAGCAAACCCTGTGTAGTCTGATCCTGCAGTCTTGGTGCAGTGTATTGGTCCCCTAAGGTTAGGAAGTGCACGTTGGAGGATGTCTTGTGGATTTAGGCCACCTGCACACGTTGTGGAACATGCGGATTCCCGTGTGGAAAAACGCAGCGTAGTACAGTAGCAGCAAAGTGTATGAGATTAACACTCCTGCGTTGTCTTGGCTGTGTGCTTAGGGTCATTGGGGGACATTAACTTAGCCCTTTATGCTACTACTGTGGCATAAAAAAGTCACACATTATGGCACACACCACATGTGCGCAATAATTTGCAAATTTTTAGGCTTCTCGCCACTTTTCTTAAGTAGCGAGGAAAGGTGTGGGGCTTAGCAGACGGGTTTACTATAAATGATGCCAGAAACTGTCATAAGTTAAAGCTGAAGTCTGTGCCATCCCCTGCCTGGCATAGATTTCAGTTTCTGGTGCACTGAAGGGCAGAGTTTCACCTAATTTATTAATCTGACATCTACCTCTTAATAAATTAGGCACATCTCACGCCAGTGCAGGGAGATCAAGACTGGCGTATAGTGATAAATCTCCCACTGTCTTGTTGAAAGGGGAAGCTTTGGCATAGTCTGAGGTCCAGAGCAGTGATGGCCAGTTCGCCGTGTTCGGCCGCGAACACATGCGGGCTGCCATCTTAACTCACAAGTCCGGTGAGGCACAGGTAAACCCTTACTTGTGCCTGCGCCGCAAGCCGGTCTGAAACAAATGCGGTCACCGGGAGAAGTCAGTTCCGAGAACAGCCCGATGAAGGCCCCCGGCTGCTGTTCTTGGAACTGCCTGCTCCCAGTGACCGCATTTGTTTCATAGAGGCACAGGTAAGGGCTTACCTGTGCCTCGCCGGACTTGTGAGTTAAGATGGCAGCCCGCATGTGTTCGCGGGCGAACTGGCCATCACTGGTCCAGAGCACGCTGGACCAGGATTTCATTAAGAATATCTCTGTACTTTGCTCCATTCAGTTTTCCCTCAACTTTGACCAGTTTTCCCTGTCCCATCCGCTGGAAAAATAAAAACTACAGCATGTTGCCTTCACCACCATGCTTCACTGTAGGGATGGTATTAGGCAGGTGATGAGCAGTGCTGGTTTCCTGCAGACATGACACTTGGAATTGAGACCACAAAGTTAAATCTTGGTTTCATCAGACCAGAGAATCTTGTTTCTCACAGCATCAGGGCTCATGCACACAAACGTATTTTCTTTCCGCTTCGTTTTTTTTTTTTTTTGCGGACCGTATGCGGAACCGTTCACTTCAATGGGTCTACAAAAACAACTTTAGGTACTCCGTGTGCATTCTGTTTCCGTATTTCCGTTCCACAAAAAAGTAGTGCATGTCCTATTATTGTCCGCAAATCACGGTCTGAGTCAATAGGTCCGCAAAAAATACAGAACACATCCGTAAGTCATCCGTATTTTGCGGATCCATACCGTAGAAATGCTATGCCCAGACCATATTGCTCATGTGTTTGGTGTTTCATAAGTTACTGTTTCCGATCGGCAAAAAACGGAAACCACACGGATATGTTTTGTGGAATAATGGAACGGAAGAGGACTTAAATCAGAGAAAAAAACCTCAGATACGGAACAACGGATCTGTGAAAAACAAACTGCAAAACAACAATGGTCGTGTGCATGAGCCCTTAAAGACATACGAAAGCCTTAAAGGACTCTGAGGGCTTATGCACACGACCGTTGTTGTTTTGCGGTCTGTTTTTCACGGATCTGTTGTTCCGTATCTGAGTTTTTTTCCTCTGATTTAAGTACTCTTCCGTTCCATTATTCCACAAAACATATCCGTGTGGTTTCCGGAACTGCCTGCCTGACCCGGCAATCTAGACGCAAACTGATGCATTTGTGAGACGGATCTGGATGTGGATCCGACTGACAAATGCATTGCAATACCAGATCCGTCTTTTGGGTTATCATCTGGAAACCGGATCCGATTTTCCAGGCACTGTAGTGTTCAGGATTTTTGGCCGGAGACAAAACTGCAGCATGCTGCGGTATTTTCTCGGGCCAAAAAACATAAGAGGGACTGAACGGAAGACATCCTGATGCATCCTGAACGGATTGCTCTCCATTCAGAATGCATGGGGATAAAACTGATCAGTTCTTTTCCGGTATTGAGCCCCTAGAACGGAACTCTATGCCAGAAAACAAGAATGCTAGTGTGGAAGTACCCTTAGGCCTCTTGCACATGACCGTATGTTTTTTTTTTCAGTAATTTGCGGTCCGCAAAAAATATGGATGACATCCGTGTGCATTCCATTGGAACGGAACAGCTGGCCCCTAATAGAACAGTACTATCCTTGTCCATCATGCGGACAATAATAGGACATGCTCTATCTTTGAACGGAAATACGGAAACGGAAGGCATGCGGAGTACCTTCCTTTTTTTTTGCGAATCCATTGAAATTAATGGTTCCGTATACGGAACACAAAAAAAAGGAACATAAACAGAAAGAAAAATAGCACTAAAGTGGCCCATTTTGAGCCTTAGTAACGCTCCTCTGTCTTCTGTTTGCATAGCACAGTCAGTACTTAGCAAGTCTCCACTGTTAGGTAAACAGAAGACAGAGGAGCGTTACTAAGGCTCAAAATGGGCCACTTTAGTGCTATTTTTCTAATAGAAATGTGCAATTTCAGTAATTAAAGTCTATTACAAAAATGATCAATATCACTGCCCTTACACATTACGCAAATAAAAAAAAGAATGACAGTTAAACTTTAAAGGGAACCTGTCACCGGGATTTTGTGCATAGAGCTGAGGACATGGGTTGCTAGATGGCCGATAGCACGTCCGCAATACCCAAAAACCTGATTTGATAAATATGCAAATTAACTCATCTCATGGACAGGACTCATCTCAGGTTAATTTGCATATGTATCAAATCTGTTTTTTTACACAATAAAAGCACACAGAGCTATGGGGACTGGGTATTGCGGATGTGCTAGCGGTGATCTAGCAATCCATGCCCTAAGCTCTATACACAAAATCCTGGTGACAGGTTCCCTTTAAGAATCAGAGGACACTGCTCTTGGGGACTTTTAGTGCAGCAGAAATTCTTTGTCCCCTTCTCCAGATCTGTTCCTCCACACAATCCTGTCTTCTTACAGGCAGTTCTTTCCTCCTCATGGCTTGGTCTGATATGTATGTATACCATGTCATGTGCAATCAACTGAATTTACCACAAGTTGTAGAAACATCTCATAGATGATCAAGAAAAATGTCAAGTGTCATAGCACTTAGGGTCTGGATACTTATGTCCATGTGAAATTTTAGTTTTTTAGTTTACGATGGTCACTAAGGGGCCTTATGCCTAAGTATTACACTGCCCGATTCTTCGCATGAACGCTCGTTAGCGATCATCTTGCAGTGTAAGGCCTCTTGCACATGAACATTAATTTTTTTCCGTTTCCGTTCCGTATATGGACCGTTTCCGTATTTCCGTTCTGTTGCAAGATAGAACATGTCCTATTATTGCCCGCAAATCACGTTCCGTGGCTCCATTTAAGTCAATGGGTCCGCAAAAAAAACAGAACACATACGGAAATGCATCCGTATGTCTTCAGTATCTGTTCTGTTTTTGCGGAACCATCTATTGAAAATGTTATGCCCAGCCCAATTTTTTCTATGTAATTTATGTATACTGTATATGCCATAAAGAAAAACAGAAAGGAGAAACGGAAACAAAAAACGAAACGGATCTGTGAAAAACAGACCGCAAAACACTGAAAAATCCATATGGTCGTGTGAAAGATGCCTAATACTGCTGCCAATTACCCGATGAACAAGCAATCCAAATCTTTTTACAAAATTATTGTTTGCAGGCGGCAAATCGTGGTGTCTAATGTAGGGTTGTTTCGATACCAAAATTTTGATTCGGTTTCAATACCGCAAAAAAGTATTGCGATACTCGATACCATGCGACAAAATAAAAACACCAAAAAAAGCCTCGTGCATTCCGCATTTTATGGAACGTCCGGACCATAATCGAATAGTCCTATCCTATTTTTTGGGGGGACAAGGCGACTAAAAAAATGGTGAATCATGCAGTTTTTATTTTATTTTTTTCTGTTTGGCATTCACCTCATAGGAGATTTTTTTTTATATTTTAATAGTTTGGACTTTTCAGACGTGGCGATATGTAATATGGGATCTTTTAATCCCTTGTCCTATTCACTCTAATAGATCTCTATTAGGGTGAATAGAACTTCACACTCTCCCTGCTGCCAGGGCTTCAGTAGCATCCTGGCTGCCATGGTAACCGATCGGAGCCCCAGGATTACACTGCTGGGGCTCCAATCAGAAGCTGCCACTGCACCACCAATGAGGAGGAGGGGACCCTGTGGCCACTACCACCAATGATTTTAATACTGGGGGTGTTGAGGGGGAGGGGGCACACTGCGCCACCAATGATTTAATACTGGGGAGGGCGCACTGTGCTACCAATGATTTAATACTGGGGGGGGGGGGGGGGCGCACTGCGCCACCAATGATAATTAACGTTTAATACAGTAGGCGGGCGCAGGCAGCAGAATCACATAGCTGTCACCCAGCCTCTATGACAGGAAGCTGCAATCAGCGGGGTTAACTGCCGCTGATCGCAGCTTCCTTTCATAGAGGCTGGGTGACGGCTATGTGATTCTGCACCCAGCCTCCTGTATTTGTATTAAACCTTAACTTTCATTGGTGGTGCAGTGCGCCCTCCCCTCCTCCGCCCCTCTCTCTCTTTATTGGTGGCAGCGATGGCACAGGGGGAGGGAGAGAGTGACTCCTTCTCCCCTGTGCTGCTGAGGGAACATGGCGCACGCTGATAGCAGCGAGCTCCATGCTCTGTGATACTAGACTGTGCAGTAGAGCATTCTAACATAGTATATAAGGCCGAAAAAAGACATTTGTCCATCCAGTTCGGCCTGTTATCCTGCAAGTTGATCCAGAGAAAGGCAAAAAACTGTGAGGTAGAAGCCAATTTTCCACACTTAAAGGCAACCTGTTAGGGGCGTGGCCAACTTCCGGCATGAGCGCACGCATCTGAGTGTAGCTCCGAGTACCGACAAGAATCCATCTATTAAATAACAGCCGCAAAAATAAAGTGGCAGGTGCATAAAAGGAGGGGATCCACCCGCAAGAGGAAAATGAGCCTAAGCAAGGCACAAGCCGCGGCGGATCGGCTTAAGGAATATGCCAGAGCCGAAAGCCAACATGGCGTGGCAATGCGAACTTACAGCAAGACCCTTCCAGCGAGGAAGAGCCCGAACTCTCTCCTAAAGTGGCCCATGAGCAACTAATGGCTGCTATCACCACGTGTCAGACCTCCCTCACTAGCAAAATCGAGGAGGGGAAGGTGGATGTTGGGCTCCTCAGACACAATGTGCTGCAGCTGAGAGAGAGGGCGAGACAGACGGAGCACAGGGTATCCGAGCTGGAGGATATCACCCGACCAATGCAGATTAAATTGTCGGATCTGGAAAAGAAGGTGCAACTGTGGCAGCAGAAATGTGACGATCTGGAGAATAGATACACATGTAATAATGTGCGAATCCTAGGCTTTCCGGAAAGAGTGGAAGGTTCGGATCCAGCGACCTTCATAGAAAAATGGTTCAAGACCACGTTCCCTGAGGCCACGTTTTCGGCGATATACGCCGTGGAAAGGGCTCACAGAGTCCCGGCCAGACCTCCACCCCCAGGTGCTCCTCCCAGACCTTTGCTAGCCAGACTTCTGACCTGGAAAGATAGAGATTTGCTACTCAACCTGGCCAGATCCGCGCTGGACATATCTTACAATAATTCGAAGATATCACTGTTTCCCGACTTCTTGACGGAGTTACAGAAAAAGAGATCCACCTTTGTTGCCGTCAAGAGAAAGCTCCGAGAGCTAAATATACAGTACTCCATGGCGTATCCTGCCCGACTTCGGATTGTGGATGGCGGGAAATTCTTATTCTTCAATGATCCAAGGGAAGCTGACGATTGGGTAGCTAGCAGACCGGGACACTGATCCACTTCTCTTGTATTGTTCGGGACACTCGGACTCGCCCTCACCTACCTGCTTCAGACCAACTTGAGGAGGACATTTACCTGTTTAAAGATGGACTCCGATTACAGATGCGAATCCTGGGTATCGTATGAAGCCCATGGTCACTTATCCATGACATGCGGAGCAGTCAGTTATTCATAATGTTTATATGCTGCACCCTTACTAGATGGTATATGGCTGTTTAATAGCACATGGCACTGGGACTCACCCGGCGAACACCTGCACTGGCATAATATCTAAATACACTGTGCAGGTCCCCGAGTATACGGCCATCTTTGAAGCAGACCTTGAGTCTGTCCAGTATGTTTATGTAATGTTTCTAACGTTAGATATTCTTATGTATGTATGTTTGCTACGGTGGTACTTTGAACATTTCCTGGAAAGGGACGGGGCAGATCTATAGTATGGGTGGCAAGGATAGGGGATCTGAGATTCTATTTAAAGGAGTAATATTTATGCACTTTATTGTGTTTAAGTTAACATGGCAGGAATGTGAAATGATTGGGCGGACCTAGAAAAAGGATTGCTGTGTTTTCACATGTGCGCCGGCATGCTCCACATGTCCTGGGCCTGCAGGAGACCCATTTAACGTCAGAGACGGGCAACAGAATTAAGAAGCCCTGGGTACAGTGGAGCGCCAACGCATATGGGAACTTTTATTCTAGAGGAGTGGCAGTTTTAGTGCATGGCTGCTTGAGGTGTGAGACACAGAGGCTTGTAGTTGATCCTGACGGACGCTATATATTTGTGTTTGCACATGTTAACTGCACTCCATATGTCGTCATTAATGTATATAACCCCCCGCCGGCCAGTGTATCAGTATTGCAGGCTGTAGTGGGCTTTGTAGCGCAGTACCAGAATGTCAGATTACTATGTATGGGGAACTTTAATATGTTGATGAACCCTGACTTGGATCGCTTTCGGAGCTCAGCCGGAGACGGAGTGGCGGTTTCTTCAACCTCAGTGCTGTTAAAGGTGGCCACTGAGATGGGATGGCTGGACTTATGGCGGAAAAAACATCCCCTGACGGTACAGTACTCTTGTTTCACCCCTTCAAGGGGAGCCTTATCCAGGATATACTATCTAATGGGTAACGCATTAACCCTTACTAAGCTGGAGAGTATTGAGTACTGTCCACAGGGGCCATCTGACCACGCACCGCTGTTAGCAAAGTTTTCATTGATGGGAGAGCTGGTGAGAGGGAACAAAATGCGTATACACCCGTTCTGGCTTACCCTCATGGATCAACTCCGTATGTTTTTTGAGGTCCAGGGCGATATAACAGATGAGCTGCTAATATGGGAAACATTAAAAACCTACTTGAGGGGATGCATTAAATCATCCATAGCATTTATTAACAGAGAGGCCCACCGTAGGGAAGAGGAGCTTCAGAAATCATGCAGAGAGGCTGAGAATACCTTCATTGGTGACCCCACTGAATCCAATAGATTAGAATGGCTCCTCAGGGGTAGACAGTATATGCAGCACTTGCAGGAGAAGAGCGATCGTAAACTATTTTTCCTCAAGCAGCAGTCCTTTGAGCAGGGAGGACAGGCAGGCAAGATACTTGCTCACATTGCCCGGAACAACTCCTTGGCACCCCCGGTTATACGTATTCGAGGGATGGCTGGAGGGATAATAGAAACGCTACCGGGCATCCTTGCTAGGTTCCATGAATTCTATCAGGAATTATATACAGGTCCTTCTCAAAAAATTAGCATATTGTGATAAAGTTCATTATTTTCTGTAATGTACTGATAAACATTAGACTTTCATATATTTTAGATTCATTACACACCAACTGAAGTAGTTCAAGCCTTTTATTGTTTTAATATTGATGATTTTGGCATACAGCTCATGAAAACCC
Source organism: Bufo gargarizans (assembly GCF_014858855.1). NCBI lineage: Eukaryota > Metazoa > Chordata > Amphibia > Anura > Bufonidae > Bufo > Bufo gargarizans. Next base: position 604,124,697 of record NC_058081.1, read on the forward strand.
AAATTTCCTATCTAAAAAAATTTGCATATTTCATCCGACCAATAAAATAAAAATTAGCATATTTCATCCGACCAACAAAAAAAGTCAACCTTCAAATAATGATGTTCAGTTATGCACTCAATACTTGGTCGGGAATCCTTTTGCAGAAATGACTGCTTCAATGCGGCGTGGCATGGAGGCAATCAGCCTGTGGCACTGCTGAGGTGTTATGGAGGCCCAGGATGCTTCGATAGTGGCCTTAAGCTCATCCAGAGTGTTGGGTCTTGCGTCTCTCAACTTTCTCTTCCCAATATCCCACAGATTCTCTATGGGGTTCAGGTCAGGAGAGTTGGCAGGCCAATTGAGCACAGTAATACCATGGTCAGTAAACCATTTACCAGTGGTTTTGGCACTGTGAGCAGGTGCCAGGTCGTGCTGAAAAATGACATCTTCATCTCCATAAAGCTTTTCAGCAGATGGAAGCATGAAGTGCTCCAAAATCTCCTGATAGCTAGCTGCATTGACCCTGCCCTTGATAAAACACAGTGGACCAACACCAGCAGCTGCCATGGCACCCCAGACCATCACTGACTGTGGGTACTTGACACTGGACTTCAGGCATTTTGGCATTTTCCTCTCCCCAGTCTTCCTCCAGACTCTGGCACCTTGATTTCCGAATGACATGCAAAATTTGCTTTCATCCAAAAAAAGTACTTTGGACCACTGAGCAACAGTCCAGTGCTGCTTCTCTGTAGCCCAGGTCAGGTGCTTCTGCCGCTGTTTCTGGTTCAAAAGTGGCTTGACCTGGGGAATGCGGCACCTGTAGCCCATTTCCTGCACACGCCTGTACACGGTGGCTCTGGATGTTTCTACTCCAGACTCAGTCCACTGCTTCCGCAGGTCCCCCAAGTTCTGGAATCGGTCCTTCTCCACAATCTTCCTCAGGGTCCGGTCCCTTCTTCTCGTTGTGCAGCGTTTTCTGCCACACTTTTTCCTTCCCACAGACTTCCCACTGAGGTGCCTTGATACAGCACTCTGGGAACAGCCTATTCGTTCAGAAATTTCTTTCTGTGTCTTACCCTCTTGCTTGAGGGTGTCAATGCTGGCCTCCAGGCTGGGAGTTTTTAAAAGCCTCAGGAATCTTTTGCAGGTGTTTAGAGTTAATTAGTTGATTCAGATGATTAGGTTAATAGCTTGTTTAGAGAACCTTTTCATGATATGGTAATTTTTTTAGATAGGAATTTGGGGTTTTCATGAGCTGTATGCCAAAATCATCAATATTAAAACAATAAAAGGCTTGAACTACTTCAGTTGGTGTGTAATGAATCTAAAATATATGAAAGTCTAATGTTTATCAGTACATTAAAGAAAATAATGAACTTTATCACAATATGCTAATTTTTTTAGAAGGACCTGTAGTTCAGTGATACATTATTCTACCCAAGAGCTGAGGACATACCTGCAGGGCGTGACACATCCCCGACTGAGTGACGAGGATAGGGAAATGCTGGAGAGTGACTTCACATTAGAGGAGATACAAGTAGCTATACGGGGACTCACAGCAGGGAAGACTCCCGGCCCTGATGGCATACTGATCGAGGTGTACACTAGATATGTTGACATTCTGGCCCCTAGAATGGAAATTTTTTTACAATCGGCAAAGACACAACAGAGATTGCCAGACTCATTTTATGATGCCACCATAGTGGTTATCCTGAAACCAGACAAGGACCCTTTGGCGTGCGGGTCGTACAGGCCCATCTCCTTGTTAAACCTAGATTATAATGTGCTCACGAAAATAATTGCTAATAGATTGAATAAAGTCATAGCATCTGTTGTACACCCGGATCAGTCCGGATTTATACCGGGGAGGTCTACTACTAACATTAGGAGGGCACAAGTGATTAGGCAAATAGGTGGAGCTTTGGACAGGCCTTGGGTCTTGGCCTCCTAGATACGGCCAAGGCCTTCGACTCGGTAGAGTGGCCATATTTATTGGAAGTACTAAGCTGTTTTGGCTTTGGTCCAGTGTTTGCCCAATGGGTACATATGCTCTACAAACAACCTAAAGCGAACATCCTAGTGAACGGTTCTCATTCAGGTCAGTTTAACCTTGGCAGAGGAACCAGGCAGGGGTGCCCTCTGTCACCCTCGTTTGCAGTAGCAATAGAGCATTTAGCGCTTAGACTGCGACCGGACGGGGTTTACAGCGGGGTTTCCCTGGGTGGCAGGGGGGACAGAGTCTACTTATATGCTGACGACCTGATCCTTTTTATGGATAGGGCGGATCAATCGCTGCCCAGAGCAATTGAACTAATAGAAACCTTCGGCCGCTTTTCCGGACTACATATCAATTGGTCCAAGTCGGCATTGATTCCCCTTAAACCTGCAGATTGGCCTACGACATACTGCAATCTCCCAGTGGTAGACCAGTTTAAATACCTAGGATCCATACTAACCAGAGACCCCCCCCCCCCTTAGCATATACATTGAATACTGAGTCTCTAACCCAGTGGTGGCGAATCTATGGCACGAGTGCGAGAGGTGGCACTCAGAGTCCTCTCTGTGGGCACCCGCACCCTGGAAAAAAGTCTATGGTGTACTAATATGCCTTAGGCTTTTCCTACATTTATCAACGCAGGGAGCACTATGAACAGCGTAGGCAGTGCACTAAATGTAGGCAGGCTATTGCTAAATGATGACGTACATGGAAGATATACTATATTGGTATTTAGGCTGAATTGCCGTGTTGGCACTTTGCGATAAATATGTATAGGGATGCAGTTTGGGCACTCGGTCTGTAAAAGGTTCGCCATCACTGCTCTAACCTCTACATTCGCTAGGAAATTCGCGGCATGGCAATCCCTTCCCATCTCAATTATGGGTCGTCTGAATCTCATAAAGATGGTTCTCCTGCCTAAAGCTCTGTATGTACTGGAGCATGCTAGCACGACCGTCCCGCGACGGTTCTTTGACCACCTCCATTCCATGATGACGACCTTTATCTGGGGAAAGGCTAGAAGGAAACTGACGCTCCGAACTTTACAGAGACCCAAACTCCAGGGGGGAGCGGCGCTCCCGAACTTATTCCTGTATTTCCTAGCGGGTCAGTTACGCTACCTCACGACCTGGGTATCCTCGCAATCTCTTCCCAATGCAGAATTTTATCTGCAACATTTTCTGCAGATCCATTCATTATGGCTGGTGCTGGAAGATATTGGTCTGTTCCATGGCCTGGCCCTTTTATTACATAGATTAGCCCACCAGGTCTGGGAAGCAGCTAAGCTCAAGTCCTATAGGGACCTGTCAGACGCAATACCCTTGTGGGAGAACCCTATGTTTCGGCACCTGAGTCGACATGATGGAGTTGCATTGTGGAGGGAACATGGGGGTCAGACCCTAGGTGACTTATATGAGGGAGGATCTATGAGGTCCTTTTCTCAACTCCAAGACAAGTTTGCAATTCCGAGACATATGTTCTTTAGATCCCTCCAAATCAGACATGCCCTCTCTGCACAGTTTGGAGGGGGTACCAGAAAGATTTCCAAATATCCATGAATTGGAGTGCTGTTCACACAGGGCCCTAGAAGCCTCATATCAGCTATCTATACCTACCTCTGCTTGCAGAAGACAAATGGAGGGAATGCATTCCTTTTCTCTCAGAGACAAAATGGGCTGAGGCCCTTAATGCCAACTTCTGGCACATGATTTGGGAGTGTAGACATATACAAAGATTTTGGCAAGACATTACATCATTCTTGTCAGATCTGGTGCCCGGAACTGTCCCTCTTTGTCCCAAGATGTGTGTGCTGGGAATTGTAGAAGACGAGCAGTGGTCTTATCATCACAGGATATTTTTGGAGGAAACCTTATTCCTTGCTAGGAAGTCGATAGCGCTTAGATGGATGGCCGATAGGATGCCTACTCTAAACCAATAGAAACAGATAGTAAATCAGATCATACCATTGGAGAAAGTAGTATACAAACATAGAGGGTGCCCACAGAAATTTCAGAAAGTGTGGGGGGAGTGGTGTGCGTCCACTAACACGTAAACTAATCACTGATGTCCTATATATATATATACCTTGAATAGGAGTATGGCTTGCTATTGTATCCAAACGCTACTTGGGATAGATCCCCTTAAATGCTACGTGCAATGATGTATGGGAAATGTTTTATACACGTCAGAGACCCTGCTGCGCACAAGGAAAAACCATTATGTACCACGTTTTTTTTTTTGTTTGTTTTTATGTTTTGTTTCCTAATTTTCTGATCTTATTGTCATGTGACATAATTTACTATTGCACCATTATACTCCAATTAAACGAGTAAAAAAAAAGGGAACCTGTCACCTTTACTATGCTACCCTCACTGAGCATTTCTAAATGTTCATTGTGTTACCCTAAACATATAAATTACACTTTTCATTTCATTTGCAGACTAATTCAATAACTATTATGCATTTTTGTACCTCCCGCCTTTTATGCAAACTAACATAAAAGAGTCATATCTTACTTATGTGACCAGAGAAGAGTCATATTTTCAAGCTCTGACTCATCTCAGGGACAGGACTCATCTCAGGTTAATTTGCATATGTATCAAATTGTTTTTTTTTTACACAATAAAAGCACACAGAGCTATGTGGTATTGCGGATGTGCTAGCGGCCATCTAGCAACCCATGTCCTCAGCTCTATACCCAAAATCCAGGTGACAGGCTCCCTTTAAGGGGGAAAAAATTAATTCCCGACTCCAATCAGAAAAACTCCCTGGATCAACAACCCCTCTCTAGTAGCTATAGCCTCCTAGTATCGAAAAATGTCAAATCCTGGTATCAAGGTCGATACTGGACAAAAGTATCGAATGGGTATCGAAAATTCGATACCCGAAACAACCCTAGTCCAATGACGATCTGCCGCCGGCAAAGCATGGGGACGAGCAATGGCTACTCCAGATGCTGCGGAGGAGATTGCTGCATATAAAAGCAGTGGTCTCCTCCGCTAGTGAGAAGTCGATTGCCGGGAGGGAACACTTCCCTTCCAACAATTGTCTGCCACATTGGGCTGTGTAATATAGGCTTTAGGCCGAATGCACACGGCCGTTTTTCTGTCACAACCAGACAGCTGAGAAGCTCTGACAGAAGCCTTTCAGAACCTCCTCCTTGAGTTTCTTTGTTGTGATGTTCAGTTCCTCATCTCGTTAGCCTCTCTCAGCTGTCATGTGGTTGGACTGATTGCATCCCTTTAAATTCCGCCCCATAATGCATTACTGGGCGTCTTATACTACTTCCTGGAGTGTATGTGCATGCTGATCTTGTTTTCCAGTCTGCTACAAAGTAAAGTGCTGAACATTTATCTGTTGTTTTCTGTTTGCTGAATCCCAGGTGACCCTGACTCCCTCCGTGTCTGTGTAGGGAGCCGGTGGTCCTGTCCCCTCATTTTTGTAGGGTGTTCAGGGGTTATATAGTCAAGGTACGTGGATATGCAACCATCCACCTCTGGGATCGTTGCATAGGCTGAGCAGCCAGGGAAAGTCTAAGGTCTTGTGCAGGGGTCTCCCTCATGGTTCCTTAGCTTTGGATCCAGTGAGTCATATATGCATGTTGCTTTGTCTTGTTTCCTGTACACCGTCCGTTACATTTTCACGGGCGTGAGCAACCAATGACGCCGTGCGCTCCTGCTCTCAGCAGGAATCAAGCCCGTGGTTCCACGGACCGCTCACGGACGTGAAAAACGGCCGTGTGCATTCAGACTTATTCACAGTATTTAGTCAGTGATTTCCATCAGTGATTTTGATCCAAAACCAATGTGCCGCTCTAAACACAAAACAGGAGCAGATCTTTTACCTTATGCCTGTAGAGGCTCCAGTCCTGGTTTTGGCTCACAATCACTGATGGAAATCACTGACGTGTGAATGAGGCCTTAGGTTGAGTTGCCGCCTTTTTATGTCTCCTGTGCAGCAGAGACTGGGTGCTTGGCTCTCACATCGGGGTTGAGCTCATGCTGTAATGGCCAATTAGCAGAAGAGCATAGGCAGGGCTGGCCTTAGGTGTTCAGGCGCCCTGTGCAAGCTAATATGGCTCTGGGTGACACTGGGTATGATTAAGGGGGGCAGGTGACTGGGCAAAGGTGACAGGGTATGATTAAGGGGGGCAGGAGACTGGCTATGGGTGACACTGGGTATGATTAAGGGCCTTAATCATACCCAGTGTCACCCATAGCCAGTCTCCTGCCCCCCTTAATCATACCCTGTCACCTTTACCCAGTCCCCTGCTGCCCCCCTTAATCATACCCAGTGTCACCCAGAGCCAGTCTCCTGCCCCCTTAATCATACCCTGTCACGTTTACCCAGTCCCCTGCTGCCCCCCTTAATCATACCCAGTGTCAACCAAAGCCAGTCCCCTGCCCCTTAATCATACCCAGTGTCACCCTTATCCAGTCCCCTGCCCCCCTTAATTAGACCCTGCCCCCATTTAATGAAAGATATTTTGTAAAAAACAATAAGAACAGGTACTCACTATTTGAAGTCTTCTGCTCCCTCCCTGTCTGCAGAGCACCGGCCGCCGCCCTCACAGATTGAGCGGATCCTTCCGCGATTCTCTGTGAAGGCTCAGCACTTGGACGCTGCACCTGCGCCCCTAAGCTCCTCCTCCACGCTCCGGAACCTGAACTGGCAGCTGCAGCGGCTCAGCTCGCCAGGCTCGCCTCACATCTCGGGCCGGCCTGCTCTAATGTAAGAGACCGACTGCTAGCTGTGTCAGCCGCTGGGCGCCCCTGTTGCCATGGCGACCTGTGCGGCCGCCCAGCTCGCACACCCCAAAGGCCAGCCCTGAGCATAGGGGTGTTACAAAAGCAGTGCTCCAAGGATTCAGCCCTGGTGCTCCAACTTGCTCATTTACATATGAATAAAACACAGATATCTCTGCAGCTGTTTAACCACCTCAGGACCGCCGAACGCAGGATTGCGTCCTGGCGGCGGCAGCCCTGTTATTCCTCCTGGACGCGCCGATGAGTCTTCTCGCAATTGGCGAGATTTCCTATGAACGCGCGCACACAGGAGCGCACGTTCACAGGATCGGACGGTAAACCAGTGGATCTACAGCCTGCCAGCGGGAATCATTCGCTGGCAGGCTGTAGATGCGATTTTTTTTTTAACCCTTGAAAGGTATATCAGACGCTGTTTTGTTAACAGCGTCTGATATACCTGCTACCTGGTTCTCTGGTGGTCCCTTTTGCTTGGATCGACCACCAGAGGACACAGGCTGCTCTGTAATAAGTAGCACCAAACACTACACCCCCCCCCCCCTGTCACTTATTAACCCCTTATCCGCAAAACACACAAGACACCGCGGATCTGCAAAACACGGACACCGGCAATGTGCTTTCCGCATTTTGCAGATCCGCACATTGCCAGAACTATATAGAAAATGCCTTTTCTTGTCCGCAATTGCGGACAAGAATAGGACATGTTCTATAGGCTTTACAAAAAACGCAGGCCTGATCTTGTGTGCACACTTGCGTTCAGTCCACCCCACCGCAGTGACAGAAATGTTTTTTTTCTGATCACTGCAAAAACACAGTAAAATCGCTGTGGCGCTATAAAGATCACTTTTGAGGGGCATGGCGAGTTCATAGAAGATTATTATTTTTTGCACAACTTAGCGGAATTTTTTTCTTTTTTCTTTTTTTTCTTACGAAGTCTCATATTCCACTAACTTGTGACAAAAAATAAAATCTCACATGAACTCACCATACCCCTCACGGAATCCAAATACGTAAACATTTTTAGACATTTATATTCCAGACTCACGCTTTAGGGCCCCTAAAATGCCAGGGCAGTATAAATACCCCATAAGTGACCCCATTTTGGAAAGAAGACACCCCAACGTATTCCGTGAGGGGCATGGTGAGTTCCTAGAATATATATTTTTTGGCACAAGTTAGTGGAATATGAGACTTTGTAAGAAAAAATAAAATAGAAATCATTTTCCGCTAACTTGTGACAAAAAAATAAAAACTTCCATGAACTCACTATGCCCATCAGCGAATACCTTAGGGTGTCTACTTTCCGAAATGGGGTCATTTGTGGGGTGTTTCTACTGTCTGGGCATTGTAGAACCTCAGGAAACATGACAGGTGCTCAGAAAGTCAAAGTACGTAAATTCACATTTTTGCACCATAGCTTGTAAGCGCTATAACTTTTACCCAAACCAATAAATATACACCTACTGCATTTTTTTTTATCAAAGACATGTAGAACAATACATTTCGAGAAAAATTGATATATAAATGTAGTTTTAATTGAAAAAATTTTCAACAGAAAGTGTCACTACCAGAGCTTTGAGACGTTCTCAAAGCTCTGTTTCTCCACCCCTGTGATGATGTCACTACTAGAGCTTGGAGGAGTTCCCTCTGCCCTGTTTCTCCGCCCCTGTGATAGGGTATTTCTTTGGAGGTAGCGGATCTCCGTCAATCTATGACTCAGCTTCAAGCATTGGGCTCTGCTCCGGCCCATGGAGTCTGTTGCGAGCCAAAGGTCTCACTTCCGGAAACGTTCTCTGGGGGTAGTGAGAATTTTGTTCGTTTCAGAGAGGCATGCAAACTCCATTTTTGCTTGTGTCCCCATTCCTCTGGTAATGAGGAACAGAGGGTGAGGATTGTTATCTCCCTGCTCAGGGGTAATGCTCAGACTTGGGCTTTTTCGTTGCCATCGGGGGATCCCTCCCTTCGATCCGTGGAAAGATTTTTTGTGGCCCTGGGGCAGATATATGATGACCCGGATCGTGTTGCTCTGGCCGAATCTAACTTACGTTTTTTATGCCAGAACAAACTGTCTGCGGAGCTTTATTGTTCTGAATTTCGGAGATGGACAGCTGATTCAGGTTGGAATGATGCTGCACTCCGGAGTCAGTTCTCTCATGGTCTCTCAGAGAGATTGAAAGATGCGTTTGCTTTCCATGAGAGACCAACGTCCTTAGAGTCTGCCATGTCATTGGCGGTACGCCTTGACAGGTGTCTAAGAGAGAGAAACGAGACCTCTCTGTCCAGTCATTTTCAGTCTAGGGGCAGTGGTGCGGACTCATTCAGTGTGCAGGGGCCTCATCCTCTCTTGGTTCCCTCTGTGGAGGAGCCCATGCAGCTAGGTCGACTTGCCCCTGATAAAAGAGGATTTAGTCCTCAGAGAATGGTGTGTTTTTGTTGTGGGGGCATAGGTCATTTGGCAAATGTTTGTCCGTCTAGGAAATTCTTGAACTGTACTAAGAGTTATAATAAGAGAAAAACCTCAAAAGGTAAATCATCAAACTCTGCTTCATCTGCTACTTTAGGCAAAGTTGATGTAGGAATTGATGCTTTTCCTCTGACCTGCAGTTCCCGTTTTCTCCTTTCTGCCAGGGTAGCGCTAGGGAGCAAAGTCATTTCTTGTGAAATTTTTGTCGATAGTAGAGCGGCCGTCAATCTTATTGATACTCAATTTGTAGCCATGCATGGTTTTCAGGTTTGCACATTAGAAAAGGATATACCTGTTTTTGCTATTGACTCTGCTCCACTCTCACAGAGATCCCTGAAGGGCATTGTTCACAATATCCGGTTAGCGGTAGGTGACACTCATGTGGAGGATATATCTTGTTTTGTCCTTAACGGATTGCCTTCTCCTCTAGTTTTGGGGTTACCCTGGCTCACTAGACATAACCCCACTATTGATTGGCAAGGAAGGCAAATAAATGAGTGGAGTGAGTTTTGTAGAGAGAATTGTCTCACAGCGATTTTTGCAGAGGTGTCTACTAAAACGGTGCCATCATTTCTCTCTGATTTCTCAGACGTGTTTTCCGAGAGCGGTGTTCAGGAGCTACCTCCTCACCGGGAGTTTGACTGTCCCATTAACCTCATTCCCGGCGCCAAGCTGCCAAAAGCACGCCTCTACAACCTCTCACAACCGGAAAGAATCGCAATGCAAACTTATATCTCTGAGAGTCTCGATAAGGGGCATATTCGTCCCTTAAAATCACCTGTTGCCGCTGTTTTTTTTTGGTTAAAAAGAAAGATGGCTCTCTGAGACCTTGCCTAGATTTTAGGGAGCTGAACCGTATCACGATTCGTAATCCCTATCCCCTTCCTCTGATCCCGGACCTCTTCAACCAAATTGTTGGGGCCAGGGTTTTTTCCAAATTGGATTTGAGAGGCGCGTACAACCTGGTCAGGGTCAGAGAGGGGGATGAATGGAAAACGGCCTTTAATACCCCTAACGGGCATTTTGAGAATCTCGTTATGCCTTTCGGCCTGATGAATGCTCCCGCCGTCTTTCAGCATTTTGTTAACAGTATTTTCTACCATTTAATGGGGAAATTTGTATTGGTGTATCTTGATGATATTTCGATTTTTTCCCCTGATGTTCAGACCCATCAGGATCATCTTTTTTAGGTTCTGCGGATTCTGCAGGAGAATAAATTCTACGCCAAGCTGGAGAAATGTGTTTTTATGGTATCGGAGATTCAATTTCTGGGTTTTCTCCTCTCTGCTTCTGGTTTTCGCATGGATCCGGAGAAGGTCCGTGCTGTGCTGGAGTGGGAGCTTCCTGAGAATCAGAAGGCATTGATGCGCTTTCTGGGTTTTGCGAACTATTACAGAAAGTTCATTTTGAATTATTCCTCTGTTGTCAAACCCCTCACTGACATGACAAAAAAGGGGGCAGATTTTTCCTCTTGGTCGGAGGAGGCGCTTGCAGCTTTTTCTAAGATTAAAGAGAGTTTTGCGTCTGCTCCCTTCTTGGTGCCCGATGTTTGCTTACCTTTCATCGTTGAGGTGGATGCTTCCGAGGTGGGTGTGGGTGCGGTTTTGTCCCAGGGCCCTTCTCCTGCCAAGTGGCGACCCTGTGCCTTTTTCTCTAAAAAACTCTCCCCGGCAGAGAGAAACTATGATGTGGGAGATAGAGAGTTGTTGGCCATCAAGTTGGCTTTCGAGGAATGGCGCCATTGGTTGGAGGGGGCCAGGCACCCTGTCACTGTTTTTACCGACCATAAGAATCTGGCGTACTTGGAGTCGGCCAGGCGTATGAATCCGAGACAGGCCAGATGGTCTCTGTTCTTCTCCAGATTCAATTTTGTTGTTACATTCCGCCCTGGGATCAAAAATGTGAAGGCTGATGCTCTCTCTCGCTGTTTTCCGGGAGGAGGAAACTCTGAGGACCCGGGTCCCATTTTGGCAGAGGGGGTGGTTGTTTCTGCTCTGTATTCTGATTTGGAGGCCGAGGTTCAGGCTGCCCAGACTGAGGTACCTGCCCGTTGTCCTCCTGGGAAGTTGTTTGTGCCTCTTGAGTTACGTCACAAACTCTTCAAGGAGCATCATGATACTGTTCTTGCTGGTCACCCCGGGAGTAGAGCCACGGTAGATCTCATTGCTCGGAGATTTTGGTGGCCGGCTCTTCGTAAGTCGGTGGAGGGTTTTGTGGCTGCTTGTGAGACGTGCGCTCGCGCTAAGGTCCCTCGTTCACGGCCTTTAGGTCACCTTCTCCCGTTACCCATACCTTCCCGTCCTTGGACACACCTCTCCATGGACTTTATCACGGATCTTCCGCGTTCCTCAGGGAAGTCGGTGATCCTGGTGGTGGTGGACCGTTTTAGCAAGATGGCTCATTTCGTACCCTTCCCTAGTTTACCCAGTGCTAAAACGTTGGCGCAAGCTTTTGTCAACCATATTGTTAAATTGCATGGCATTCCCTCGGATATTGTTTCCGATAGAGGCACGCAGTTTGTGTCCAGATTCTGGAAGGCCTTCTGTTCTCGCCTGGGGGTTCGGCTGTCCTTCTCTTCTGCTTTTCACCCGCAGTCGAATGGTCAGACTGAACGCGTCAACCAGAATCTGGAGACATATTTGCGCTGTTTTGTGGCAGAGAACCAGGAGGATTGGTGTTCATTTCTCCCTCTTGCTGAGTTTGCTCTGAACAACCGTCGTCAGGAATCTTCTGATAAGTCACCATTCTTTGGTGCATATGGAGTAATCTTAGAAAGATGAGTGAGAAATATAAGCGTGTGGCTGATAAGAGACGTGTGCCTGGTCCGGACCTGAATGTGGGTGATCTGGTGTGGTTGTCTACAAGAAATATTAAACTGAAGGTTCCCTCCTGGAAATTGGGTCCCAAGTTTATCGGGCCTTATAAAATCTTGTCAGTCGTCAATCCTGTTGCCTTCCGTCTTGATCTTCCACAGCTTTGGAAGATACATAATGTATTTCACAGGGCTCTTTTAAAACCATATGTCCAGCCCACGGTACCCTCCTCTTTGCCTCCTCCTCCGATTTTGGTTGATGGCAATCTGGAGTTTGAGGTTTCCAGAATTGTGGACTCTCGCATTGTCCGCGGTTCTCTTCAGTACCTCGTTCATTGGAAGGGTTATGGTCCTGAGGAGAGGATGTGGGTTCCGGTGTCGGACATTAAAGCCACTCGCCTCATCAGGGCATTTCATAGGGCTCATCCTGAGAAGGTGGGTCCTGGGTGTCCGGAGTCCACCCGTAGAGGGGGGGGGGGGGGGTACTGTCACTACCAGAGCTTTGAGACGTTCTCACAGCTCTGTTTATCCACCCCTGTGATGATGTCACTACTAGAGCTTGGAGGAGTTCCCTCTGCCCTGTTTCTCCGCCCCTGTGATGAGGTCTTTACTTTCGGTTTCCTTCCTCCCAGCTGTCTCTCCTGTGTTTGATTTCGCTGCCTTTAAATCACCCCTCCTCCTTTGTAGAGGTGCGGATTATACTTTTCATTTGAGCTGTATCTCTCGCTTGAGTAGCTTCACCTGTGTGATATCTTTTCACTGGATCTGTGTTCTGCTGAAGCAAGTACTTCGGATATTGTCTGCTGACTTTGGATCTGTTTTCACTGCAGCCGCAGCTCCGTCAGATAAGTGTTCAGACATTGTGTGTTTCTGTTTCTTTGCTGACTGGATCCGAGGCGACCCCGGTTCCGTCCATATACTGAGCAGGACACCGGTGGCCGTGCCCCTTCCTCTATTGTAGGGGTTTCAGTGGTCATCAGCCTGAGGTACGCGGGCATGTCTCGATCCACCATATGGATCCGGACATGTGCATAGCAGCTTAGGGAGAGCTTTTAGGGTCTGACAGGGGTCACCCTTTATCCTCCCTAGTTTGGGTCCGGTCAGTTGCTATTTACTGTGTGTTGCTTACTTACAGCCGTGACAGAAAGTGAAAAATGTTGTGTTTTTTTTCAAAAATGTCGGTAAATTTTGATTAATATCAAAAAAAGTAAAAATTTCAGCAGCAATGAAATACCACCAAATAAAAGCTCTATTAGTGAGAAGAAAAGGAGGTAAAATTAATTTGGGTGGTAAGTTGTATGACCGAGCAATAAACCATGAAAGTAGTGTAGTGCAGAATTGTAAAAAGTGGTCTGGTCATTAAGGGGGTTTAAGCTAGGGGAGCTGAGCTGGTTAACATACAGACAATTTTTTTTTTAATTGATCAATCCTACCAGGCAGTATTGCCTGGTTTAATAAGGTTGATCATGCTGACAGAGGTACTTTAACCCCTCACATACGTCACATATTGGGTCTTTGAAGATGGTGCCCGCTCTGGAGTGGAGCTGGCGCTATAGCAACCGGGTGTCTGCTATGTAAAACAGCAGGCACCTGGTCTAATGTCCCCGACCGGATGTAATGCCGATCGCGGACATTTAACATAAAATCCGGAATAGCACACTTTCGGGGGGGGGGGGGGGGGGGTACCGGCTCCCCCTAGCGAGGATCAGAGGATGGCACATAGGCTCTTATAATTATCCTGCCTGTGGCAGAGCTCCATAGGAATACATTTTAAGTCTCAGAGACCCTAATGTTAAATCATTGGCGTCCATGAGAGAAGCAGTTTGATGATTGCTTACTCAACTATTAAAAAGTAAAAAAATATATATATATATTTTTTTTTAAAATATAAAAATTCTAATCACTACCTTTCTCTCAAAATAAGCAATAAAAAAATACACATTATGGACATTGCAGCGTGTGAAAACGCACATGCTATCAAGATATACAATATTTATTGCACACAGCGAAACGGGAAAAAAATGTCAAAATGGCCGATTCATCATTTTTCTTGTCTCTTCACCTCTTGCAAAAAAAAATATTAACCACTTCACGACCGCCCATTGACAATAAACGTCCTTGGGCTAGTTGTTTATCTCTGAATGGATGTTCTGGAACGTGCATTCAGAGATGTCTGCTGCATGCTAATCGTGCAGCTGCCGAGCAGGGGGCCCGCTGTCAGTGACAACAGGACATCCCAGAGAGAAGGCAGGGACCGTTCCTGGGTGTCTCTGCCTTCTTGATCATTCTAAACACAGCGCTCAACTATGCCGCTTCCTGTCCTGGCCCGGCGGTCATGTGACCGCCGATGCCGGGAGAGTGCAGGAGCTGTCGGGTCTTCCACAGACCTCGATCAGCGCTGCACTGAGGCTGTACAGCCTCTCTGGGGGGTGTATTTCCTCTGTAACTGGGGCTACTATGTCAGCCCCAGTTACAGTAGAAATCAATAGTGAAAAATAATATATAATGAAGTTAAATGTCCCCCAGAGGTCTTGTATGACCTTATGGGGGACACAAAGTGTAAAATAAAAAATTTAAAAAATAAAAAGTGTTTTGAAAACAAAAATCCTAAAAGTTTCACATAAAAAAAAAAAAAAATTCCCCCCAAATCCGTTATTTAAAAAATAGAAAAAAAAAATTGACATATTTGGTATCACCGCATCCGCAACGACCGGCTCAATAATAATATCAAATGATCTACCCCATCTGGTAAATGCCGTAAAAAATAAACATTGCGTCAAAACTGATTTTTTTTGTGAGCTCACCTCCCAAAAAACATGTTAATCAATCAAAAAGTCGTATGTACCCCAAAATGGTAGCAATAAAAATGTCACCTCCTTACGTTATGCAGGGGAGTCCTCTCCTGCATAACGTAAACCGGGCGGATCCGTTATGCAGTCCATAGATTTCTATTATGACGGAATGCCTCTTAATGCATTCCGTCATAGAATTGCGCTATGCTCCATGGTAACAGAATCCATAACGCAATTCTGCTTTTACCACAAAACGAAGCGTGAACGAAGTTCATAAACTGAAATTCGCTCATCTCTACTTACATTGCATGGTGACAGGTTCCCTTTAATAAATGTGCAAAATTTCGAAAATTCTGTTTTCACTTTCTAATTTTGGAGTACTGAATGCAGATTGATGGCGAAAAACGTGATGTGTTATTTATTTTTTTGCACAAGGCCACAACATAACAAATAGTGAAAAAAGTGAAGGGGTCTGAAGACTTTCCTGACGCACTGTGAATATTACAATACTGCTCCCTATATACAGTTGCTAATTGGAATGAGGTGTCAGCCAACTGTAGTCCAATCAATGAGATGAGATACAAGGTGTTGGTTACAGCTGCCCTGCACTATAAAAAAGACACACCAGTTCTGGGTTTGCTTTTCACAAGAAGCATTGCATGATGTGAATGATGCCTCACACAAAAGAGCTCTCAGAAGACCTACGATTAAGAAATGTTGACTTGCATAAAGCTGGAAAGGGTTATAAAAGTAGTTCCAAAAGCGTTGCTGTTCATCAGTCCACGGTATGTCATATATCGGACAAAAATTGTCTGTATATGGAGAAAGTTCAGCACTGCTGCTACTCTCCCTAGGAGTGGCCGTCCTGTAAAGATGACTGCAAGAGCACAGCGCAGACTGCTCAGTGAGGTGAAGAAGAATCCTAGAGTGTCAGCTAAAGTCTCTGGCATATGCTAACATCCATGTTAGCGAATCTACGATAAGTAAAACACTAAACAAGAATGGATTTCATGGGAGGATACCACAGAGGAAGCCACTGCTGTCCAAAATAAAAAAAACATTGATGCATGTTTACAGTTTGCACAAGAGCACCTGGATGTTCCACAGCAGTACTGGCAAAATATTCTGTGGACAGATAAAACCAAAATTGAGTTGTTTGGAAGAAACACACAACACTATGTGTGGAGAAAAATAGGCACAGCACACCAACATCAAAACCTCATCCCAACTGTGAAGTATGGTGGTGGGGGCATCATGGTTTGGGGCTGCTTTGCTGCGTCAGGGCCTGGACGGATTGTTATCATCGAAGGAAAAATGAATTCCCAAGTTTATCAAGACATTTTGCAGAACTTAAGGCCATCTGTCCACCAGCTGAAGCTCAACAGAAGGTGGGTGTTGCAACAGGACAAACTACCCAAAGCATAGAAGTAAATCAACAACAGAATGGCTTAAACAGAAGAAAATACTCCTTCTGGAGTGGCCCAGTCAGAGTCCTGACCTCAACCCGATTGAGATGCTGAGGCATGACCTCAAGAAAGCGATTTACACCAGACATACCAAGAATATTGCTGAACTGAAACAGTTCTGTAAAGAGGAATGGTCAAGAATTACTCCTGACCGTTGTGCACGTCTGATCTGCAACTACAGGAAACGTTTGGTTGAAGTTATTGCTGCCAAAGGAGGTTCAACCAGTTATTAAATCCAAGGGTTCACATACTTTTTCCACCTGCACTGTGAATGTTTACATGGTGTGTTCAATAAAAACATGGTAACATTTATTCTTTGTGTGTTATTAGTTTAAGCAGACTGTGATTGTCTATTGTTGTGACTTAGATGAAGATCAAATCACATTTTATGACCAATTTGTGCAGAAATCCATATCATTCCAAAGGGTTCACATATTTTTTCTTGCAACTGTATCAGAATATAAGTATTAATATAAGTATTAAAATACTGCTTCCTATGGCCTCATGCACACAACCGTTGTTTGGGTCCGCATCAGAGCCGCAGTTTTTGCGGCTCGGATGCGGACCCATTCACTTCAATGGAGCCGCAAAAGATGCACTGTTCCGTGGCCCCGCAAAAAAAATATGGCATGTCCTATTCTTGTCCGTTTTGCGGACAAGAATAGGCATTTCTACAATGGGCCTTCCGTTCCGCAAATTGCCCAAGGCCTCATGCACACGACCGTTACATTTTTTGTGGTCCGTGGATCCGCAAAAAACGGAAGCCGCCCGTGTGCCTACCGCAATTTGCGGAACAGAACGGGCGGCCCATTGTAGAAATGCCTATTCTTGTCCGCAAAACGGACAAGAATAGGACATGCTATATTTTTTTTGCGAGGCAACGGATGTGGACAGCACACGGAGTGCTGTCCGCATCTTTTGCAGCTCCATTGAAGTGATGGGTCCGCATCCGAGCCACAAAAACTGCGGCTCGGATGTGGACCGGAACAACGGTCGTGTGCATGAGGCCTTAGTACAAGAATATAACTACTATCAATACTGCCCCCATATACACGGCTAGAACTACCTATAATACTGCCCCTATGTCCAAGATTATTACTGCTGTAATACTTCCCCCTATGTACAACATTATTACTGCTGTAATACTGCCCCTATGTACAGGAATAGTTACTGCATAAGATAAATCTGTTATTATTCCTCCTATTAGCGTCACATTACATATAGAGATCAGAAGCTGCCCCCTGACTGTTATATTATACTCAAGACTCTAATTATGGCCGACTGAATCCATTTAATTACTCCCACTAACAATGTAGCACAGAGGTCTGGGGAGCTGTCCCTGACATTGTTAGAACCTGTTATGTGATAATTCAATGTACTAAAATGTTCCCCATTAACCCATTGTGCAGAGGCCCAGCCTGGGAGTGGATCGTCCGTCTGACCCATGCAGTGTTTAATAAGCTGAAAGTAACAATGATGGTGCAGGAAGTCATTAATTCAGAAGCAGTATAATTAGATTGTAAGCTTGTGAGGAGAAGGAGAAAGGCCATTAATTAGCCGCATTAGAGGAAATCCCCTGTATATCCGGTGTCTACTAGATATCGCAGGCGGGGCAGAGATTATACCCCAGACTCATGTATAGTACTGTGTAGAATGGTGAAGAGACCGGCATAATGACAAGCATTCCTGGACAGCTCCGATCGTTAGAATTGGTTATAACCAAGATAATAACAGTCAATACATTTTAGGGAGCATTCACATAACCGTGTGATGGCCTTGCCCGTTTTGAAGACCACAAACCGCAGATCCGCAAAACACGGGCACTGTCCATGCGTACCCAACATTGTGGTGCGGACCCATTGACTTCAATGGGTGTGCGATCTGCAAGATGTTCCCGATTGTCCCATTCGGAAGTAAGTGGAAGGGCTTCCGTGTTCGTCAGTGTCTACGCTTCAAAAGATAGGACATGTGTCACATCTCTAATCTTTGGCTACAACTTGCAGATTGCAGACCCATTAAAGTCAATGGGTCTGCACAGCGATGCAGGGTACACCTGGCCGGTGCCTGTGTTTTGTAGTCCGCTAACATGACATCTATGCGGACAGCAAAGAGGATTTTCCTAACGAGGCATAAGTTATGAAATATAGACAATGGCACAGAATATCAGCAAAAGCTATATTAATAAGTCTTGCCTACACATTGGTAGATTATTTAGATTACAAGTTTTTTGGGGGCAAACATTTTTATTTTTTAAAACTATCCAAGGAGGAATGGGAGTACTTGATCAAAATAAACTTTAGAGGGAAAAGTAATTTAAAGGGGTTGTTCACCTTCCGGGGCCTTTCTGCTAGTACCTGCAGATTGAAGTATACCTACCTGCTCCCCGCTGTGCCTTTAGTCCCCTGTCGCTGCTGCCTTGCTCTGTTCTCTGCTTGTCAATATGCTGTTTGACACAGCTGCTGTAGCAAGTGACTGGCCGCAGTAGTGAAGTGTTCCTCATGCATCACGCGACCCAGTGATGTAACAAATGGGGAACACGTCGTTGGCTGCAGCAGCCACGTGACCTGTATCAAACAGGATGTTGACATGTGGAGACTTGAACAAGGTGGCGGGGTACTGATGGAGCATGAACCCAGCAGCAGGGAGAAGGTATTTATGCTTAGGTCTGGCAGAAAGGTCCCTGAAGCTGAACAGCCCCTTTAGTCTTACCTTCCAGAGACCCACCCTACCTCCCCAATCAAGGCCACAGCTATATCCACGCCATTGTGCTGCAGTGGCATTGTCCTGTATATCGCTACAGCTAATCACTGGCTCTACTTTTGTGCTGTACACCACTGAGGTCAATAATTGGCTGCAGCCGTATAGGAGACATTACTAATGCACCCAAAACATTACCAGATATCATGGCTGCAGGCCCAGCAGAGAGGATAGAACAACAGTGTTGGACTTAAGGGACTCCGGAAAGTGCGCTTACTTTTTTTTTTATTATTTTAACTGCCTCCTTGCAGTTTGCCCCCCCCCCCCCCCAAAATTTAAACTTGGACAACCTCTTTAAAAAAAATTACGTTTTTTTTTCTGCTGCCTTTTTGCTTTTGAAACTGGATGCAAAAGTCATGCAATTGTGCATCAGTGCTCCTATGTCCGTAGACCATACAGTCTGTTAATATAAGTCATACATTTACTGGTGATAAAAGGAATATTAAAGCATCCAGGCCACACAATAGACCGCGCTGTGCCTTTCACCTCAGATTACGTGGAGCCCGCGTATAATTAGCAGTAAAGTATAGTGACATTGAAGCAAATGACGGCTTTACACATCAAGATAATGAGGCAATGTGTAATATAAAGTGGCCAGGAGCCCCCCACGTACCAGTGTGTGTGTTATGAGATGTAAAAGAGAATTACTCCACAGCCCACACCACAGTCTGCAGCTGCTCTCCCTCCCCAGTGGAGATCACTGGCCTAAGGTGTTAGCGCTTCATTTGGGAGAAGCCTCAGCTGGGGCTGCTGTTGATAAAAAGGTCCATGGAGAGAGGGCAGAACAAAAGACAGAGCTGATAAAGTGAGCAAAAACATGAAGGGTGGGGGGCCGTCAATCTGGAGCAGATGCTGTTTGAGGAGGATGACAGCTCTACAACTGCTGGGGGACTCGCATTGGCTTTAAATGAGCCCTGGCTTTTGTTAAGTTTACATAAAACAAAATCTCTCATTGTTCTCTGCATCCTACTTAAGTGGATACAGTGTCAGGGTCACTTCCAGAAATAATAGTAGATGTAATACTTTAATAATATAATCGGTGGTGAGCATTCGGGTTGTTGTGGGTATCGAAATATCGATACCATACCGGGATTTGACATTTATCGATACTAGGATGCGCTACTGCACAGTCTAGTATCAGAGAACATGGAGCACGCTGCTGTCAGCAGCACAAGGGAGAAGGAGTCTCCCTCCCCCTGTGCGGCCGCTGCCACCAATGAGGAGAGAGAGGGACGAAGGAGGCGAGGCTCACTGTGCCACCAATGAGGAGAGAGAAAGGGGAGGGCGCACTGTGCCACTAATAAAAGTTAAAGAGGACCTTTCATGGGTCCAAACATTGTAAACTAACTATCAGGATATGTAGTGCGGCGCCCAGGGATCTCACTGCGCTTACTATTTTTCCTGGGTGCCACCTCAGTCGCCCCCTCTGGCCCCCCGTTATATTCTCCCGTTCTGTATGCTAATTGATAGCATCGGAACAGGGAAGAGGAGACTGCCCTTTTTCTCCCTGGCTGTGACGATCTGCGCTTTGGACAACGGAGAAGAAAAGTCCATTGAGAAAAAGGGCAGTCTCCTCCTCCCTGTTCCGATGCTAGCAATTAGCATACAGGTGCCGGCAGCAGAATCACATAGCTGGCACCTAGCCTCTATGACAGGAAGCTGTGATCAGCAGCAGTTAACCCAGTCAGAGGCAGGGTGTCGGCTATGTGATTCTGCTGCCGGCACCCGCCTCCTGTATTAAAGGTTAATTATTATTGGTGGAGCAGTGCGCCCTCCCTCCCCAGAATTAAAAACATTGGTGGCACAGTGCACCCCCCACCACAAGCCCCCCAGTACTAAAATCATTGGTGGCAGTGGCCACAGGGTCCCCTCCTCCTCATTGGTGGTGCATAGGAGAGAGGATGAAAAGATTCCAGGTTCTAGCCCTAAAGGGGAAAAATATTTATTAAATAAAAAGTAAAAAAAAAAATATTTAGTATAAATCACCCAATATTACATATAAAATATATAAACAATAAATAAACATATCACATATCGCCACGTCCGAAAAGTCCAAACTTAAAATATTAAAAAATCTATGAAGTGAACGCCGGAACAGAAAAAAAAATGCACAATTCGGCATTTTTTTAAATGCGGAATGTACACAGTTTTTTCTGTGTTTTATATATTTTTTTGGGGTGGTAGCGAATAGTATCGAGTATCGTAATACTTTTTTATGGTATCAAAATCGAATCAAAATTTTGGCATCGCAACAACCCTAGTCAGCATCACTAGTATAATTTTAAAATAACAGTTTTTATCCAAAAATGTAGTCTAAAATGCTCAAGATCTATCATTAAGGAGAAATTGTAAATGTCAGTTTAAGTCTGTGCTGACGTAATTTGCAATAAATATACCAAACGTTGCACATTGCTTAATTTGCAACATCTTTAAAAATAACACTTTTGTGTAGAAGTGTTAGGGTACTTTTTACACTAGTGAAAAAGGTGTTGAGATCCATCATAGGGGCTCAATACTGGAAAAAAACGCTTCAGTTTTGTCCTTACTCATTGTCAATGGGGACAAAACCGAACTGAACGGAATGCTCCAAAATGCATTCTGTTACGTTTAGTTGCGTTCCCATACCAGAGAGCAAACCGCAACATGTTGTATTTTGCTTTCTGTCCTGGCATGCGGAGCAAGACGGATCCGGCATTACCCCCAATGCAAGTCAATAGGGACGGATTACAGAGACAGGCAAGATCACCTCGCCACTGCCTGGCCCTGTTACTCAAAGCTGGGGGTTGCAGGGGGTACATCTGCACAGTGATAAAGACCGCAGAGTAGTGGGGCTGCCATAGGAATAACTGGGGTTGCTGTGCAACTCGCACACTTGCTGCAACCTCGAGATGAAGCAAACATTACGAACGAGAGTCACACTACGAACCCGTTCATTTTTATGGCTGCCTCACTACACTGCATTACTTGGGAGAGACACGAATGCTAGGAGTGTGGCTTGAGGTGCAATGGTGACACCTTTGTTGCACCAAGCAGTTAATTTGCATATCAGAAAAATTATTTCTTCAGAATGCAGGCACCAATCAGGATGGCAGGAAGAGAGTTTTACTCAGAAGTCCAGCGAACATCTAACAGTTCATTTGGACTGATACGCAGGTATGTGCTGATATACAGGTCCTTCTAAAAAAAATTGCATATTGTGATAAAGTTCATTATTTTCTGTAATGTACTGATAAACATTAGACTTTCATATATTTTAGATTCATTACACACAACTGAAGTAGTTCAAGCCTTTTATTGTTTTAATATTGATGATTTTGGCATACAGCTCATGAAAACCCAAATTTCCTATCTCAAAAAATTAGCATATTTCATCCGACCAATAAAAGAAAAGTGTTTTTAATACAAAAAAAGTCAACCTTCAAATAATTATGTTCAGTTCTGCACTCAATACTTGGTCGGGAATCCTTTTGCAGAAATGACTGCTTCAATGCGGCGTGGCATGGAGGCAATCAGCCTGTGGCACTGCTGAGGTGTTATGGAGGCCCAGGATGCTTCGATAGCGGCCTTAAGCTCATCCAGAGTGTTGGGTCTTGCGTCTCTCAACTTTCTCTTCCCAATATCCCACAGATTCTCTATGGGGTTCAGGTCAGGAGAGTTGGCAGGCCAATTGAGCACAGTAATACCATGGTCAGTAAACCATTTACCAGTGGTTTTGGCACTGTGAGCAGGTGCCAGGTCGTGCTGAAAAATGACATCTTCATTTCCATAAAGCTTTTCAGCAGATGGAAGCATGAAGTGCTTCAAAATCTCCTGATAGCTGGCTGCATTGACCCTGCCCTTGGTAAAACACAGTGGACCAACACCAGCAGCTGACATGGCACCCCAGACCATCACTGACTGTGGGTACTTGACACTGGACTTCAGGCATTTTGGCATTTCCCTCTCCCCAGTCTTCCTCCAGACTCTGGCACCTTGATTTCCGAATTACATGCAAAATTTGCTTTAATCCGAAAAAAGTACTTTGGACCACTGAGCAACAGTCCAGTGCTGCTTCTCTGTAGCCCAGGTCAGGCGCTTCTGCCGCTGTTTCTGGTTCAAAAGTGGCTTGACCTGGGGAATGCGGCACCTGTAGCCCATTTCCTGCACACGCCTGTACACGGTGGCTCTGGATGTTTCTACTCCAGACTCAGTCCACTGCTTCCGCAGGTCCCCCATTGTCTGGAATCGGTTCTTCTCCACAATCTTCCTCAGGGTCCGGTCACCTCTTCTCGTTGCGCAGCGTTTTCTGCCACACTTTTTCCTTCCCACAGACTTCCCACTGAGGTGCCTTGATACAGCACTCTGGGAACAGCCTATTCGTTCAGAAATTTCTTTCTGTGTCTTACCCTCTTGCTTGAGGGTGTTAATGATGGCCTTCTGGACAGCAGTCAGGTCGGCAGTCTTACCCATGATTGCGGTTTGGAGTAATGAACCAGGCTGGGAGTTTTTAAAAGCCTCAGGAATCTTTTGCAGGTGTTTAGAGTTAATTAGTTGATTCAGATGATTAGGTTGATAGCTCGTTTAGAGAACCTTTTCATGATATGCTAATTTTTTTAGAATTTTGGGTTTTCATGAGCTGTATGCCAGAATCATCAATATTAAAACAATAAAAGGCTTGAACTACTTCAGTTGGTGTGTAATGAATCTAAAATATATGAAAGTCTAATGTTTATCAGTACATTACAGAAAATAATGAACTTTATCACAATATGCTAATTTTTTTAGAAGGACCTGTATTCCCTTTAATCCAGAAAAAAAGCTTCAGCCTATGTGCTCTCCAACGATCCCTGCCACCAGAGAGGCCGCTGCTATATTGCAGGGTGGTCGTAACCATGGAAACAAGCAGTGTATAATGTAATGCAAAAATGAATCAAGCCAGCAAAATAGGCAATATGGACAATCACAATACATTAGTAAGTGCCTTGTATTAACTTTATCTACATGATAAATGCCATTTGCTGAAGTGAGACAACCTCTTTGTCACTGATAAAGTATGGGAGGGAACATCACACCGACAACAGGAGGGAAGGCCACTAGGCCTCAACGCTAGGCAAAGGGTCACCTCCTATAGAACCCTACTCCTTGCCATGACTCCTCTCCGAATGGGCACACCTTGAAGGTAGGAATGCCCATACACCGGGACCTGGAGACGCTAAAGAGCCCTATGGGTATTGGCAGGGCTTGAGACGACCCGTTCCTTCCCAGATGAAGGAACCAGCGTCTCCCTGAGGCCTAGTAACAACAGACATGGGGAGAGACTACAACACACATAAAGGAATGGGACACTTAGCTTCTGTAGAGAGATGGACGAGCAGGAACACCAGAGCAGACAACACACCAACTCTTCCAAAACCAAATGAAGCTATCAACCGCATAGCCAGAAGGGTGAGGTCAGACTATATAGGGACGGTATAATAAAGATCAATAAGCTACACCTGAAGCAAGGGGTGTGGGCATTGACAACAACAACACAGAAGCAAGAGCGGCTGTTATATCCTTTCACGTGTAACCAGTCTCTTCGATCTTCTGACATCTGTCACGGGAGGGACTGTGACACTCTTTCTCTGGGAAATAAGAAAATTAAAATGCATAAACATTATTTTATTCAGAAAAATGTTTACTTAATGCCATTTATTATTTATAATGGCTTGTTTTGTCTAGGGAACAATCATTAGGAGAAATAAAATGGCCGCCGTGCTATTAGTGCACACAAAACCTGTCCTAATCACTCAGCGGGACTAGTTACTTCACAACACTGAACTAAAGAGCTTCCTCATCCTTCTCTCTGCTTGTCAGGGATTACGATCCTGAATACAGATAATATGATCTTCTGTTGAATCTCCGCAGGAATGAAGTCCATGAGGAGACATGAAGTACAGAGACGGTGGACATGACAGACTGTGGTAGTGGAGACTGCATACAAGTGCTGCTGCTCATTAGCCACATTCCCACCTCCTCTCCGTACTTCATGTCTCTTCATGAACTCCATTCCTACAGAGATTCAGCTGAAGATCATATTATCTGTATTCAGGATCATAATCCCTGACAAGCAGAGGGGAGGATGAGGAAGCTCTTTAGTTCAGTGTTATGAAGTAACTTGTCCTGCTGTGAGATTAGGACAGTTTTTATGTGTACTAATAGGACAGTGGCCATTGTATTTCCCCTGATGATTTCTCCCTAGACAAAGCTAGCCATTATAACTATTGAAAGATATTTGGGAATATATTTATAATAAAGCGATATTTAAGTATTTTCATTTTCGTATTTCCCGGAGAACCCCTTTAAAGGGGTTTTGCCATCACATACAATGCGGACATATTGAGAACGGAGTGGGGAAATTAATGGAGGGCGCACTGCACATGCTCATGCATTCATTTTAACGGGGCCACCGAAAATTTTCGTCTACCCCATAGAAATGAATGAGAGCAGAGGCTGCACGTGCGGGGTGCGCTCCCATTCACTTGTATGGGAGCAGCACTTGGTGGTGTACGGACCCTGGGAAACCCGGGCTCCTCCAGTCACAGCTCTCCTCCGTTCTCTTTGTTCCCACCTCTGGGACCCGCACCTATCAGACAATGGGGGCATATTTTAGCAATATGCCCACATTGTATGTGATGGGAATACCCCTGTAACTGAGGCAAACCAGCTGCTACTTATAGTCCCTTCAGTCCTACTGTTGTCCTCTTTTTACTACTGATGACCTATCCTCTGGATAGTTCATCAATGTCAGATCAGCCGGGGTCTTCCAGCACCACCGACGATCAGCTGTTTGAAGAGAGGGCAGTGCTTATATGAGAGCTGCTTTCTCTGTTCTGTTCACCTGCTCGCCGTAGCATTTGCAGTGATGAGCAGGTAAACAGCAGAGAAGGCAGCGCTCATACAAAAAAAAAAAACCTTTAAAGACATACTTGGAAAACATTACATACAGCGCTACAGAACATACAGGGTCAAACAGCGGCACATATGTACCTCCTACATCCAGTGACTTCTCTGATGTAGATATTCTCTTCCCTCTTATTCTCCTGTTAGACCAGACCACCATGGTGACTTCTTTCAGCCGTGCCTCGTCTCTGCAGAGTTTAACAAACAGACATCTTAGGCTGAGTTCACACGGGTGTGACGGATTTGTTCAGGATGCGTCCCGGGTACATTGCGGCAAACCATGTGATTGGACCATGTGATGTGACGTCACCATAAGTCCTTTAGACGGCAGCTCATGATTAACCCTTTCACGACCAAGGGTCATTGATGCCCTAGTGTCCAGGTTAAAATTTACAAATCTGACATGCGTCACTTTATGTGGTAATAGCTTTGGAACACTTTTACTTAGGGCTCTTTCACATCTGCGTTCTTTTCTTCCGGCATAGAGTTCCGTCATCGGGGCTCTATGCCGGAAGAATACTGATCAGGATTTTCCTAATGCATTCTGAATGGACAGTCCGTCCTTCAGGATGCATCAGGATGTCTTCCGTTCCGGAACGGAACGTTTTTTGGCCGCAGCAAATAGCGCAGCATGCTGCGCTTTTTGCTCCGGCCAAAAATCCGGAACACTTGCCGCAAGCCCGGATCCGGAATTAATGCCCATTGAAAGGCATTGATCCGGATCCGGCCTTAAGCTAAACGTCGTTTCGGCGCATTGCCGGATGCGACGTTTAGCTTTTTCTCAATGGTTACCATGGCTGCCGGGACGCTAAAGTCCTGGCAGCCATGGTAAAGTGCAGTGGGGAGCGGGGAGCAGCATACTTACCATCCGTGCGGCTCCCGGGGCGCTCCAGAGTAACGTCAGGGCGCCCCAAGCGCATGGATGACGTGATCGCATGGATCACATGATCCATGCGCATGGGGCGCTCTGACGTAATTCTGGAGCGCCCCGGGAGCCGCACGGATGGTAAGTATGCTGCTCCCCCGCTCCTACTATGGCAACCAGGACTTTAATAGCGTCCTGGCTGCCATAGTAACACTGAAAGCAGTTTGAAGACGGATCCGTCTTCAAATGCTTTCAGTACACTTGCGTTTTTCCGGATCCGGCGTGTAATTCCGGCAAGTGGAGTACACGCCGGATCCGGACAACGCAAGTGTGAAAGAGGCCTTATCCAAGCCATTCTGAGATTGTTTTCTCGTGACACATTGTACTTCATGATAGTCATATATTTGAGTCAATATATTTCACCTTTATTTATGAAAAAATCCAAAATGTACCCAAAATTTTTAAAAATTCACAATTTTCCAAATTTCAATTTCTCTGCTTCTAAAACAGAAAGTGATACCTAATAAAATATTTATTACTTAACATTCCCCATATGTCTACTTTATGTTGGCATCATTTTGGAAATGTCATTTTTTTTTTTTAGGACATTAGAAGGCTTAGAAGTTTAGAAGCAATTCTTAAAATGTTTTAGAAAATTTCCAAAACCCACTTTTTAAGGACCAGTTCAGGTCTGAAGTCACTTTGTGGGGCCTACATAGTAGATACCCCCATAAATGACCCCATTGTAGAAACTACACCCCTCAAGTTACTCAAAACTGATTTTGCAAACTTTGTTAACCCATTAGGTGTTCCACAAGAATTAAAGGAAAATGGAGATGAAATTTCAAAATTTCACTTTTTGGGCAGATTTTCCATTTTATGACATTTTTTTCTTTAACACATTGAGGGTTAACAGCCAAACAAAACTCAATATTTATTACCCTGATTCCGCGGTTTACAGAAACACCCCACATGTGGTCGTAAACTGCTGTACGGGCACACGGCAGGGCGCAGAAGGAAAGGAATGCCATACGGTTTTTGGAAGGCAGATTTTGCTGGATTGGTTTTCTGAACGCCATATGTTTTTTTTTATTTTTCTGCCGATCGTCTTGTGTAGGGGCTCATTTTTTGCAGAAAGTGTTGAGGTTTTTATTGGTACCATTTTTGGGTACATAGGATTTATTGATCATTCATTATTACACTTTATGGGGCAAGGTGACCCAAAAATTGGCTGTTTTGGAACAGTTTTCATTTATTTATTTTTACAGTGTTCATCTGAGGAGTTAGGTCATGTGATAGTTTTATAGAGCAGATCGTTACGGACGTGGCAATACCTAATATGTATACTTTTTCATATTTATTTAAGTTTTACACAATAATATCATTTCTGAAACCCAAAAAATGATGTTTTAGTGTCTCCATAGTCTGAGAGCCATAGCTTTTTTATTTTTTGGGCGATTGTCTTAAATAGGGTATCATTTTTTGCGGGATGAGGTGACGGTTTGATTGGTACTATTTTGGGGGTCATAAGCCTTTTTGATCGCTTGTTGTTGCACTTTTTGTGATGTAAGCTGTAGCTTTTTTGGCACAGTTTTTTTTATGGTGTTTATCGGACGGGGTCTATCATGTGATATATTTATAGAGACGGTCATTACGGACGCGGTGACACCTAATATGTGTATTTTATTTTTTATAGGAAAAGGCAATTTCTTTTTTTAATTTAAATTTAAATTTATTTTTTTATTTTTCGTTTTTATTATTTTCACTTTCTTTTTTTTATCAAGTCCCTCTTGGATCATGAAGATCCAGTCGGGCTGATAGCTGTACTATACTTTGCAATGCTCTTGCATTGCAAAGTATAATACTATTAGATGCCCTGTAGGTGGCAACAGCGGACGCTTTTGCAAAGCGTCCGGTTGCCATGGCAACAATCGGGTGCTGCAATTGCAGAGCAGTAGCCCCGATGGTTGAAAGAGGGAGCTCCCTCCCTCTATTAACCCCATGGATGCCGCAACCGCGGCATCTATAGGGTTACAACAGAGTGTCAGCATAGAGCTGACACTCTGCTGATGGCGGCGGCTCAGAAATGGAGCCGCCACTATCACACACAGCAGGGGGACCGGGGGCAGCGCTGGAAAGGGGGGGGGGCGGGGGGGATGTACGGCCAGCAGCATTGAAGGAGGCTGGGGCAGGAGGGGTGGGGAGAATGGAGGGGGCGGAGGACTGCATCAGGGCAGGAGATGAGCGCAGGAGCAGGAGAGCAGGAGACGAGCTGCAGGCGGACACAAGGGGGGCTTGGCGCACAGATCGGGGGGCACGAGGACACTATCCGATTTCAGGCTCTGATCTGCAGAGTGCAGATTAGAGCCTGAAACCTGCATTTTAACACTGCCGCGATCCAATTGGTTAGTCTGCACAGACTAACCAATCGGATCGATTTCCGGCAAAGGGCCACTCTGATTGGTCCCTTGCCGGCATTACTGAACTGTATGCTGTCCGTTTGCAGTGCTTGGATTAAAGAGCTGGTTTGACGTTTATAGACGTGATAGCTGCACGGGGCATGTGCAAATATCACGTATATAAACGTATTGCAGTCGTGAAGGGGTTAAAGAAGTAAGAAGAGATCAGCAACTATGCAATCAACAGGAGGAGGTGAGTAAATATTATTATTTTTTTAACCCTCAATTGACCTTGTACTAAGCATTCTGTAATAAAGAATGCTATTATTTTCCCTTATAACCATGTTATAAGGAAAAATAATACAGTGATTAGACTGTCATCTTAGCAACCATGCGTGAAAATCGCACCACATCCGCACTTGCTTGTGATTTTTACTCAGCCCCATTCACTTTTATGGGGCCTGCGTTGTGATATTGTGATAAACGCAAAATATAGAGCATCCTGCAATTTTCACGCAACGCATAAGTGATGGGTGAAAATCACCGCTCATGTGCACAGCCCCATAGAAATGAATGGGTCCGGATTCAGTGCGGGTGCAATGCGTTCACCTCACGCATTGCACCTGCGTGGAAATCTCGCCCGTGTGAACTCAGCCTTACTTTGCTACTTTTCCATTATCCTCCCGCCTTCTCAACGCCCTATCCTGCCTAGGGGTGCACCGAAATTTCGGCGGCCGAAAATATCGGCCGAGAATGCACCTAATCTGTTTCTGCCGATATTTTTACATATCGGCCGGAAATAGCGGGGAGGGACTGGGAGGAGGAGCTGGGGGCCGGTGCGTTCACTGTGCTCCGGCCCCCAGCTCCAGTAGTTATAAAATGTTGTACAATTAATAAGCATTTTATTCATTTGGCCCCCCTCTGCAGTATTACATTCAATACAGCCACATCCTACTCACAGGGCTGTGCTGGCCGGCCGGGCAGACGAGCGGCAACGTCACGACTGACGTCACATGCCTGCGCCGCCTCCTTCATTCAGAAAGTAGGCCGGGCACATGACGTCAGTTGTGACGCTGCCGCTCCTCTGCCCGGCCGGCCAGCATTAAGATGACAGCCCTGTGAGTATGATGTGGCTGTATTGAATGTAATACTGCAGAGGGGGGCCAAATGAATAAAATGCTTATTAATTGTACAACATTTTATAACTACTGGAGCTGGGGGCCGGAGCACAGTGAACGCACCGGCCCCCAGCTCCTCCTCCCAGTCCCTCCCCGCTATTTTCTATTAATCTATTAATTGTACAATGGGGGCTGTGGATGGCACTGTTATGGGGTGGGGGTCTGTGGATGGCACTGTTATGGGGTGGGTGGGGGTCTGTGGATGGCACTGTTATGGGGTGGGTGGGGGTCTGTGGATGGCACTGTTATGGGGTGGGTGGGGGTCTGTGGATGGCACTGTTATGGGGTGGGTGGGGGTCTGTGGATGGCACTGTTATGGGGTGGGTGGGGGTCTGTGGATGGCACTGTTATGAGGTGGGGGGTCTGTGGATGGCACTGTTATGGGTGGGTGGGGGTCTGTGGATGGCACTGTTATGGGGTGGGTGGGGGTCTGTGGATGGCACTGTTATGAGGTGGGGGGGTCTGTGGATGGCACTGTTATGAGGTGGGGGGGTCTGTGGATGGCACTGTTATGGGGTGGGGGGTCTTTTAAAAGTATCTGGGCAAAAAGGCAGTTTCGGTTTCGGTTTCGGTCAAGGGGTATCCTGAATTTTCGGTTTCGGTTTCGGACCAGAATTTTCATTTCGGTGCACCCCTAATCCTGCCACCCCCAATGCTGTGTCCACTGTGATCCCCAATACTTTCTGCGTAAACAGTCCCCCTGAAAATACTGGTACCACATAGATAGTGTGTCAGTTCAAAAACACCCCTTTATATTGTGCGCTAGTAATAAAAAAAATATCTTCCTTTCAGATCAGATCCCCATATAAAACCCTAAATGAGATCCAACCCATCTCAGACCAAAACCCCTTTAGATCCCTATGTCAGGCCCCAGTTTTAGACCTCAGATCAGACCTCAATGTAAGACCCCGACCCAATATCAGACCTCAGATAAGACCCCCATTAGACCTCAGACCAGACCCCCATATCAGACCTCTAGACCCCCATTAGACCTCTCCAAACCCTCAGTCAGACCCCCCATTAGACCTCCATATCAGACCTTAGATCAGGCTGTAAAATAATAAAGTAACTTACTGTATATTCCTGCGTATAAGACTACTTTTTAACACATGAAAATCTTCTCAAAAGTCGGGGGTCGTCTTATACGCCGGGTATGGCGGGCACTGCAGTGCCGGGACGCCCGAATTATCAACAGAGAGAGCCCGGGCTATTGCCTTGTATCCCCAGCAGCTGAGAGCTGCGATGTAACCCACGGCATATGCCCCCCCTGTGCTGTACCTTGTATGCCTCCCCCCTGCTCTGTACCTTGTATGCTCCTTGTACCGCCATCCTCCTGGCCGCTCGCATCTCGCTCCTACGCATGTGCGAGATTTCATGCGGCGAGCGTGGATACACGGGATCCTCACGGCCGCTCGCTCCTGCGCATGTGCGAGATCTCCGTGCGGCGTATCTAAGTGCGGCGCAGATGTGCATATGTGAATGTGAATATGAAGAATAACATAACAAAAACATGTTCAGGGTATAGGTGGCACATGTTTAGGGTCTGGGAGGCAGGGAGGGAGGACAAGGAAGGTGGTGGGATGCAGGGATGGTGGTGATACCATGGGATGGCGGTGGTACCAAGGGATGGTGGTGGGATGCAGGGATGACAGTGGTATCTAGGGATGGTGGTGGGATGCAGGGATGGCAGTGGTACCCAGGGATGGTGGTGGGATTCAGGGATGGCAGAGGTACCCAGGGATGATGGTGGGATGCAGTAATGTACTGCTGTGTGTTGAAAAATGGGTAGTCTTATACAGCGAGTATATCCCAAACTCTATATTTTCAGTGTAAAAGTTGGGGGTCGTCTTATACGCCCAGTCGTCTTATACGCCGGCATATATGGTACTTCTCCTGCCGCCACTCTCTTTTCAGGGCCCGCACTGCAGTCACCTGACCTCCTGCATTATTAGGTCAGAGTGCGCGATGTACATCCCGACGCTGCAGGCAGCCAGGACACAGCAGTGCGGGCCCTAAGAAGAGCGAGCAGGAGGAGGGGTAAGTACAGTACAGCGCTCACAGCGCTTCTCTCCGCCTCTTTCTGCAGACTAGTAAGCGCTTCCATTATGGAAGCGCTCACTAGTATTCCCTTTATAAGATGCACTGCGTCTCATAAAGGGAAAAGTACAGTACCACTGGCAGGGGGCCCTCTGGGCCCCTCTGACTTAGGGGCCCCGACGCAACTGCGACCCCTATAGTTACGTCAGTGTGTATGATTCTATGTGAAAATCAGTTCTGCATGTTAAGTTCATGACAACTGTATTTTACATCGTGTGCTGTCCGCATTTTTTCAGATAGCGCACTGACCCATTCATTTCTATGGGGCCATGCATGCATTTGTATTTTTTGCAGATCTGTGTGGCTGTTTCACAATTTATAGAGCATGTCTTATTCTGGTCTGTATTGTGGATGAGAATAGACATTTTTGTTGATGGGAGAGAGAAAAACGTGCACTGGGAAGGTATCCGTATTTTGCAGATTCTTGGATTGCGGACCAAAATACGAACATGACCGTGAGCATGAGAGCTTAAAGGGGTTGTCTTGCTTCGGCAAATGGTATTTATCATGTGGGCAAAGTTAATAAAAGCCACTTTTTAATGTATCGTGATTGTTCATATTGCCTCCTTTGCTGGCTAGATTCATTTTTCCATCACATTATATACAGCTCGCTTCCAGGAATAATGTTCACCTTGCAATCCATCAGCAGTGGCCGT
Source organism: Bufo gargarizans (assembly GCF_014858855.1). Classification (NCBI taxonomy): domain Eukaryota; kingdom Metazoa; phylum Chordata; class Amphibia; order Anura; family Bufonidae; genus Bufo; species Bufo gargarizans. The sequence goes on from NC_058081.1 coordinate 604,157,845, forward strand.
GCTTGGACACTAGGAAAAAGCACCACACTATGCGCACTCCTGCAGTCTCAGCCACCAGATAGGCCGGCGCTTTTTTAATGTGCAAGCACGTCCACCACTGTTGGATTACAGGGTGGTCGTGACTATGGAAACAGGCAGTGTCTAATGCAATGGAAAAATGAATCCAGCCAGCAAATGAGGCAATATAGATAATCAAAATACATTAGTAATTGTCCTCTATTAACTTTCTCAACATGATAAATGTCAGTTGCTGAAGTGAGACAAATCCTTGAAAGGCTGTTCACATGTTATTTTTAATGTGCGTTTAACGTAAGTGTTAAATGTACATGAAAAAAAGTATATAAACATATAACATTTTGGGGATATGTGAGGTTTTTTTACGTGTATGTTTAACAGATGCTTTAATATATTTGTGTCTGTTTTTTAGGCCTCATGCACACGACCGTTGTTTTGGTCCGCATCCGAGCCACAGTTTTGGCGGCTCGGATGCGGACCCATTTACTTCAATGGGGCCGCAAAAGATGCGGACAGCACTCCGTGTGCTGTCCGCATCCGTTGCTCCGTTCCACGGTCCGCAAAAAAAATATAACATGTCCTATTTTTTTCCGCGCTTTGCAGACAAGAATAGGCAGTTATATTAAAGGTTGTCCGTGTTTTACGGATCCGCAATTTGCGGACCGCAAAACACACCGGTCGTGTGCATGTAGCCTTATTGAAAAACTTTTTTTTTAAGAAACACTCCTTTAAAGAAAAAATAGGTGGAATCTAATTTTAAAAAAATTCCAGAGGTATTAAATGTAAAAACTGACACATTTAATGGATGGAAACATACGTTCTTACATTTCGATCCATCTATCATCTATCAATCTAAATGAGCCTATAAACTACGTTTGCCCAATTGAAGTCTATGGATATGTCAAATAATATGTTTCAATACATTTTTACTAGAGTCAGAGTGGTCCCTTGTATGTAGTCTGGTTTCAACTTATGATGGGTCAGAAAATACCATTGTATGTTGAAAATGTTGTATCCTGAGGCCCTTGTTTTTTAGTACAAAGTACAAATAGAACCGTATGTTATAGGTCCTTGTGATGTTGGTGACGACACAAGAGATGATCAGGGCCGTCTTTACCAAGGGGCAAAAGGGGCAGCTGCCCCGGGCCCAGTTGCTCCTGGGGGACCCAAAGCAGCTGCCTCTTGAGCCCTGCTAGCTACTGCCCCGGGTGTCAAGCTGTCTGTGTACTTTAGCGTTGTGATCTAGGACCTTAATGACATCATCACCATGTGACCAGTAACCTAGCAATTACTGGTCACATGGCTATGAGGTCATCACAGGTCCTACCAGGAGTGTTGCAGAAGTTAACTGTGGAGCTTTTTTTTGTGAAGATTACATCAGAAAAAGGTGACAGGGGCTGTTATGTTAATATACTGTAAACTACTGTATAGTGGGGTGCTGTATATTGTGTCTGGGCCTGTATGCTGTGGGGGGCTGTATATTGTGTGGGACTGTATACTGTGTGGTGGGCTGTATACTGTGTGGGGCTGTATACTGTGGGGGGCCTGTATACTGTGGGGGCTGTATACTGTGTGGTGGGCTATATACTGTGTGGGGGCCTGTATACTGTGTGGGGGCATGTATACTGTGTGGGGGACTGTATAATGTGTGGTGGGCTGTATACTATGGGGTGGGCTGTATACTGTGTGTGGGGGGGCTGTATACTGTGTGGTGGGCTGTATACTGTGTGGTGGGCTGTATACTGTGTGGGGGCCTGTATACTGTGGTGGGCTGTATACTGTGTGGTGGGCTGTATACTGTGTGGTGGGCTGTATACTGTGTGTGGGGTCTGTATACTGTGTGGGGGGGCTGTATACTGTGTGGGGGGATGTATACTGTGGGAGGGCTGTATACTGTGTGGGGGCCTGTATACTGTGTGGGGGTCTGTATACTGTGTGGGGGTCTGTATACTGTGGGGGCCTGTATACTGTGGAGGGGCCTGTATAGTGTGGAGGGGCCTGTATAGTGTGTGTAGGGGGCTGTATAGTGTGGGGGGCCTGTATAGTGTGGGGGGTTGTATATTGTGGAGTGCTATACTGCTGTACTGTATACTGTGGGGGTCTGTATACTGTGGGTGCGGTATAGTGTGGAGTGCTATACTGCTGTACTGTATAGTGTGGGGGGCTGTATTGTGTATAGTTTGGGGTGCTGTATACAGTGAGGTGTTGTATACTGTGGGCTGCTATACTGCTCTACTATATACTGTGGGGTACTGTATAGTGTAGTGTGGGGTGCTATACTGCATACTGTGTGGTGTTGTATACTATAGGGTGCTATACTGCATACTGTGGGGTGCTGGGGTGCACTGTAACACTAGGGTGATCCAGGGGGCCCAAGTAAATTTTTGCCCAGGGTCCAATCAATATTAAAGACGGCCCTGGAGATGATGGATCTTTACATACGAAAGAACTGACTTCAAATCCAATGTTCATTACGGCGTGATCACCTTTCGTATGATCACCACAAAACTAAATGAACCAGTGACCACTGTATGGTAAAATAGATTTAACCAAGGGAGGGAAGGAGGGGGATGTGTATATTAGAACTGTTACCCAGTAACTTCGTCCTATTGGATAGGATGAAGTGAGATAGAATGAAATGAAGTAAAAAACAGTATCACCATAATAATTTATTTGTAATGCAATGCGAAATGACTCTTCAGAGTATCCAGGGACAACCCATTATATAACCTGTCTCTGTGACTGGAATATTTTCCAAGGGCCCCATACCTTGAGAAATGTTTCTGTAGTTCTATTATTGTAGCTGGAGATCTTTTCAAATTTGCTAATTTGGTGCACCTTCTGTATCTATTCCTGATGGGTAGGTGGGTCTCTACTCAGCCAGTGTACAGGAACCAGAGGCCCTTGTATCTTGAGGGAGCACTGTATACGTGTGACAGAAAGCAAATAGGAGATGTGAACAGCCTCTGACACGGTTTAGAGCTGCACAATGATGTATGAGGTAGCACAAAGAAATTCTACTAGATTTGAAAAATAAATTACAGCACCGCCTAGTGTTCATAGGTGGCATTATTTTTCCTATAACTATTATTATTACTTGTACCATTAGATTTGCTACTTATGCAGTGACACAAATGTCAAATATGTTACAGATTACAGTTTTTACGGTTAGGCAGTGTTCAAGTTAGTTTAATAGACATGGGCGCTGTTTCTGTTTTTAACTAGTTCGAGAAAAGTTATTTACTCCCTTCTTGACCATTCGCAATTTTTTCTTTGGTATGTGCATCTTTGAAAACTGTACCTTGCATTTCTGTTTTGTTATATAAATTATTTTTGCACCTTTTTTGGGGTAATGTAAGGCTTTTTTTTATGTCATTTTAGTATTTTTTACCCCAATTTTTTTTAAAAGAGGGTAAAATAGTCTTTTTCACACTTAAATTTTGTTTTTTGCTGTTAATAGCCCAAAATACAACTAAAATCCTTTTTAAAATGATGTCTCCTTCCCATAATGCTCGTTTTGATATAGATGTATGGGTTATGGTTGACGGGGAAGGACTAGAAGCTGTGGTGTGAGAGGTGGTGAGTGTTTGTATTATTATTATTTTTTTACCCCCAATAAGGTCACAAAACAACTTTTGAGAACATTTAACAATACATTGCTGATTTCTCCTGTAATTGGGGCTGTATTACACCAACAGATAATCTAGCCAATTTCTGTCCAATCAGACCAATAGTTGGTGTGTATAATAAACGATAATCTGACCAATTATCTGACAGAAAATCTGCAAGATAATCTGTTGGTGTAATACAGCCCTTAGCCCCAGTTACAGGGTACATACAGCTCCCAGAGAGGTTGTTCAAGACTGTTCAGCCTCACTGCAGAACTGATCTGGGTCTGATAAGACCCAGCAGCTTGTATAGACACACTGGGACTGGAGCAGAAAGCGGCATTGCTACTTCCTGATCTGTATACATAGCACTGGGGAAGGCATACAGTTGAACAAAAAAGTTTGGGATTTCTGCACAAATTGGTCATAAAATGTGATCTGATCTTCATCACAACAATAGACAATCACAGTCTGCTTAAACTAATAACACACATAAATAAATGTTTTTATTGAACACACCATGTAAGCATTCACAGTGCAGGTGGAAAAAGTATGTGACCCCTTGGATTTAATAACTGGTTGAACCTCCTTTGGCAGCAATAACTTCAACCAAACGTTTCCTGTAGTTGCAGATCAGACGTGCACAACGGTCAGGAGTAGTTCTTGACCATTCCTCTTTACAGAACTGTTTCAGTTCAGCAATATTCTTGGTATGTCTGGTGTAAATCCCTTTCTTGAGGTCATGCCACAGCATCTCAAACGGGTTGAGGTCAGGACTCTGACTGGGCCACTCCAGAAGGCGTATTTTCTTCTGTTTAAGCCATTCTGTTGTTGATTTACTTCTATGCTTTTGGTCGTTGTCCTGTTGCAACATCCATCTTCTGTTGAGCTTCAGCTGGTGGACAGATGGCCTTAAGTTCTCCTGCAAAATGTCTTGATAAACTTGGGAATTCATTTTTCCTTTGATGATAGCAATCCGTCCAGGCCCTGACGCAGCAAAGCAGCCCCAAACTATGATGCCCCCACCACCATACTTCACAGTTGGGATGAGGTTTTGATGTTGGTGTGCTGTGCCTCTTTTTCTCCACACATAGTGTTGTGTGTTTCTTCCAAACGACTCAACGGTTTCATCTGTCCACAGAATATTTTGCCAGTACTGCTGTGGAACATCCAGGTGCTCTTGTGCAAACTGTAAACGTGCAGCAATGTTTTTTTGGGACAGCAATGGCTTCCTCTGTGGTATCCTCCCATGAAATTTATTCTTGTTTAGTGTTTTACGTATTGTAGATTCGCTAACAGGGATGTTAGCATATGCCAGAGACTTTTGTAAGTCTTTAGCTGACACTCAGGATTCTTCTTTACCTCATTGAGCAGTCTGCGCTGTGCTCTTGCAGTCATGTTTAGAGGACAGCCACTCTTATGGAGAATAGCAGCAGTGCGGAACTTTCTCAGTTTATAGACAATTTGTCTTACCATGGACTGATGGACAGCAAGGCCTTTGGAGATACTTCTATAACCCTTTCCAGCTTTATGCAAGTCAACAATTCTTAATCGTAGGTCTTCTGAGAGCTGTTTTGTGCGAGGCATCATTCACATCAGGCAATGCTTCTTGTGAAAAGCAAACCCAGAACTGGTGTGTATTTTTTATAGGGCAGGGAAGCTGTAACCAACACCTGCAATCTTATCTCACTGATTGGACTACAGTTGGCTGACACCTCACTCCAATTAGCTCTTGGAGATGTCATTAGTCTTGGGGTTCACATACTTTTTCCACCTGCACTGTGAATGTTTACATGGTGTGTTCAATAAAAACATGGTAACATTTAATTATGTGTGTTATTAGTTTAAGCAGACTGTGATTGTCTATTGTTGTGATGTAGATGAAGATCAGATCACATTTTATGACCAATTTGTGCAGAAATCCATATCATTCCAAAGGGTTCACATACTTTTTCTTGCAACTATAAATGGTGAAAAACCATTCCTGCCTTCTCTGTGTGGAGCCCTGCTGTCACTGACAGCAGACTTCCCTTGCTGAGATAAGTGCTAAATGTCCAGGCATGTATAGTGAACAGGAGGTTGGCAAGCAGTTAAAGAGGTTTTTCTATCTCATAAAGTGATAGCGTATCACAGGGATTATTATTCATTTGTTTGATTATTTATTTATTCATTCATTATCGGAGGACTATTCATTCTAGGGCAATGTACATACAATGAGATTAGACATACATTTCATACGACACGATAAACATGAACTGATTGTCAGGTTAATACACAGGGGGAAGAGGACCCTGCCCACATGGGTTTACAATCTAGAAGCAAAGAAGGAGACAGTAGGCTCAGATGGTATTGTAGTGGCAGCAGGGTTTATTGCAGGTTACAGGCTTTCCTGAAGAGGTGGGTTTTCAGGTTGCTCTTAAAGGTGGGTGAGATTCTGATTGAGGTAATGAGTTGCAGAGTATGGGTGATACAATTGTGTGAAGAGCACTAAGAGGAGAGCAAAGAAGGGAGGTCTTGTGAGGATCAGTGATTTATGAGTAGGGAGGTAACTGGAGGGAGGTTAATTGCTAATATTTTGAAGTAAATTTACTAGGCAGTGTGTAGTTAGTGAAGAGGTGGAATGAGGAGATAGGTAGATAGGATATGCCATTACATTGTGATCAATGGGAGTCCTACCTCTGGAACCTCCACTGATCCAGAGAATAATGGGCAGCACTGTGTCGTCTCCTAATGTATTCCTGACCAGTGACACTTCCACGCACCTGACTGTACATGTGAGAGCTGGCACCACTCCATTGAAGAGGACAGTTCTAAACTAATGCAACAGAACCTTCATTCTCAGGATTGGTGGGGGTCTTTGAGGTTGGAGCCCCACTGATCATAAAGTGATGGTGTGATATACTATTACTTAGAGGGTTGTCAGAGTTATTTAAAATGTAGCCAGATACGGCTAAATTATGTAAAGCAAAAAATAAACCTATAGTCACCTCTTTCTTCTACAGCCTTCTCAGCATCATACCTCCGGTCATCTTCCTGTTTTTTTTTAGATACAACACTGTTTAGCACATGAGCACTGCAACCAATCACTGGCCTCAGTGTTCTTGTGCCAAGCTGAGGCCATTGATAGGCTTCAGCGGTCATGTGCCATACACCTCGACCTCACCGCTGCAGTCTTGTATAATACAATGAACAGAGGTGCTGCACTGAGAACAGCACAGGAGATACAGGTGAGTATAGAATTATCTTTTGTTTTATACAATTTACTGGCTTTGGGCTAAGTTTTACATAACTTGGACAACCCTTCTAAGATGGGAATAACTATTTAATGGGTGTAAAGTACTTCTTGTTTTGGAAGGAATGCTAACTAAATCCATTGGCTTTTAATAGATCTGTAAGTTTTTTGTTTTCCTATTGTTACTAAAAATCCATGTTTGTAATAGGCTACATTCACACAGCCGTATGTGTTTTGTGGTCCACAAATTGCGGATCCGGAAAAAAAAAACAACGGATGACATCCGTATGCCATCCGTTTTTTTTTTTTTGTGGATCTATTGTAACAATGCCTAAAACGGACAAGAATAGGACATGTTCTATTTTTTTTGCGGGGGCTACGGAATGGATTTACTGATGCGGACAGCACACGGTGTGCTGTTCGCATTTTTTGCGGACCCATTAAAATGAATTGGTCCGCATCCTATCAGCAAAAGGAACGGATACGGAAACAAACAACATTCGTGTGCATGTAGATATCTTCAGATGGTTTGTGGCCTGATTCATCATTTTTGACCCACAAGAAACTTACATAGGAATTCTGCAGAAGTGTTATCTCATTGTTAAATGAGTCTGATAACAGAGAGTTTGGCACATAATAAGAATGGCAAAATACCTGTTTCATAAGCTTTGTCTGTGATACAATAAAGTTAGTCTAGTAATTACAGTGACAGCAGAGGCGTTAACATAGTTTTTCCTTTAATGGGATGATAGAGAGAATATTGCAGGCTATTTTTTAACCAAAAACATTCATCCTTTTTATATTCTTCACCTCTTCTGCCTTCACTGACATCGTCCAGGGTATTTCATATGCTCAGTGTCAATCTGTCAGGGCAGTTAAATATAAGGTGTAGAACAGACAGCAGCCATTGTCTAGGGGAGATGATTAGCGACTTACTTAAAGGGCTATGTGTGATGATGTATAGTCTGCTTCATTTACTCCACTGCACTTTCTAAGTGTGACCCAGGTGCACAGCAGCTGTATCCCACCCACCATTGTGCCTCAGGCCACCAGACCCCAGCGATGACCAACGGGGTCAATTAGTCAATATGCCAGGACTGTTATAAAACAGGAGGGAGTCATTTACAAAATAAACACCTTAATTAAGTAGGTTATATTTTATACTATAAAAACTGATTATGATTTATTTGGCTGAAAATCATGTGCTGCAACAAAAAGAAATTAAAGCTGCAAAGAGAAATATTACAATGTCAATGTTTTATGTGCATCACACAGTCCAATTGAAGTCAGGTGCTAAACTACAGCTTACGATATAAACTGGTTAAGTCACGCTTCTTAAACTGTATAATGTGACTGTTGCCCAATGTGAGTCACACTACACATGTAAGCTGCAGTCACACTCCAATAGAGGTGAATAAGAGTTTTTGTGCTGCTCTCCCTGATTCCTGCCTAATGCTTTACTGGCTTGATTCATTTTTCCATCACATTATACACTTCTTGTTTCCATGGTTAGAACCACCCAGCAATACAGCAGCAATGGCCGTGCTTGTACATTATAAATAAAAAGTGATGAAAAAGTCACTCTCCCTGCAAAAAATGAGCCTTCACACAGCTCTATAAACATAAAAATAAAAGTAAGTAATGAGGGTCAGAATATGGCAATGCAAAGAAAAAAATATTTTAACATTTTTAACAAGTATTAAAATGGAAGAAAACATATATAGTTTATCACCAGCAACCTCCCTATTCAACTGTTGGTATCAGGGGCAGATTGGGAACTTAAAGTGGCCCTGGAAAAAAGCCTAGACGTGGCGCCATGATTTAGGTAGGTTCAAATTACAGAAGAGGAGGCAGCACATGTAGGCAGGGACAACAGATGTAGGTGGGCCAGCAAACCTTTGGCAGCACAAAATACTGCCCCAGCAGAACCAAATACCACAGTGCAGCACTAGATACTGCTGCCCACGCCACAGTACCTGTCACTCACTGTCATGAGGAAGTCAATACAGTTAAATTCAGGAGTACTGATGCTTCTAGCATGAATTAATGCTGACAGGATCAGATCCTTATGTACCTGGATAATGGCCTGGGTATCGGCCCACCAGGAAATTTCCCTGTGGTGTTTATGGCCAATCCACCCATGGTTGGCAAAGAAACATAGCTGGGGTTCACCTGATTAAAATGCTGTATTTTGTTGAAAAATGGTGGTGGCAGTATCCTGCTGTGCGGATGGTTTTCTTCAGCAGGGACAGGGAAGCTGGTTAGAGCTGATGGTAAGATGGATGGAGCTAAATACAAGGCAATCCTGGAGGAAAACCTGTTAGAGGCAGCAAAAGACTTGAGACTGGGGGGAGGTTCACCTTCCAGCAGGACAATGGCCCTAAACATACAGCCAGAGCTGCAAGGGAATGGTTTCGCTCAAAACATAGTCATGGGTTAGAATGGCCCGGCAAAGTCCAGACCTAAATCCCATGGAGAATCTGCGGCAAGACTTGAACATTGTTGTTCATAGACGCTCTCCATCCAATTTGACTTAGCTTGAGCTATTTTGCAAAAAGGAATGGGCAGAAATGTCAGCCTCTATATATGCAAAGCTGGTAGAGACATACCCCAAAAATATTGCAAAGTATTGATTCCGGGGGTCTGAATACAAATGCACTCCACACTTTCCAGATTTTTATTTATTACAAATTTTGAAAATCCTTGTATCATTTTCTTTTCACTTCCCATATACTTGCTACTTTGTGTTGGTCTATGGCATAAAATCCACCAAAAACACATTTAAGTTTGTGGGTGGAACGTGAAAAAATGTGGAAAAGTTCAAGGGGTATAAATACTTACAACTGTATGTACCCTAAATTGGTGCCATTAAAAAGTACAACTTGTCCCGTGAAAAAACAAGCCATCATACGGCTACATTGATGTTAAAATATAAAAGTTAAAGATTTTGGAAAGTAATGGTAAAAATTTTAAAAAAAAATGAATGTCGCTTGTATTCCAAATGCATACCATGGAAGGGGGGGGGGGGAATTATTCACATATCTAAAACACATAAAAAAGGATACAGACACGTGACTGGGCTTATCTGAGATAAAAAAAAAAATCTCAAGAACAGAAAGTTCTTTAAAAAGAAATCAATCCTAGAAAATATAAGCAGATACAATTATGCAGAGGAGATCAATATCCCTGCGGGCCTTACACATCATGCATGTCCAATGTTCCTTTCCCTTTTTGATAATTTTCTGACTTGAAATGCCACATGTCTTTGTTAAGTCAAGTGGACACACAGAGAGGTCAAGCCGCCTCTGTCAGTGCAAACAGGTCATGGCCCCAGACCCTAAGGGTTCACACTGTCCACTTTTCAGGCAGGACAATAGCCGAGTTGGAAGCGTGTGTGCTGAGTGCGCCCGCCCGATGAGATTGTAATTAAAGCAGCCTTTAAAACAGAGGGGAGATTTCCATTGTCTCAGGGGCTCATTTCATTGGAGAGTTGATTAATGATGTTGGAAGGAGTAAATGAATATAGAGCTCATCTATATACCCGGCAGCCCCTATGGGAGCTGTGGTGTGATCAGGAATATTCTGACAGGGCTGGCATCAGCTGGCCGATACAGACAGCCAGAAAAAAAAAAAACATGGCCCCGGCTTACCAGGATGTCTCGGGTCTCTGCCAATGTTTTCCCTATCACTGTTTGTGTTGTGTAAATCAACTCCACCAGTGGTGCAGAGCAAAAGTTATACCCTGGACTGGTGCCTTCAGTGACCGTAAAGCCGTATACGATGAGGTTTCATTGAGTGTGGTCTATATTCAGTGGTTGTATAGTCTAGTCTGATAGATCTCTGCAGAATCTGCAATTTGGAGGTTTTAGGTTTCTCGCAATCCACAATTTCTCTCCACTGCTGGCTCCCTCACCATTTAACTCCACTGACTGCTCCCACTCCACTATTCATTCTCACTGACTGCTCTCACGCCACTATTCATCCCCACTGACTGCCCCCACTCCACTTCTCATCCCCTCTGACTGCTCCCACTCCAGTATTCACCCCCCCACCCCAAATTCTCCCACTCCATTATTCAGCCCACTGACTGCTCCCTCTCCATTATTCATCCCTACTGACTAACTGACTAGACTCATCCATTGTTCATCCGTACCGAATGCTCCCACTCCACTATTCATTCTCACTGACTGCTCTCACTCCACTAGTCATCCCCTATGGCTGCTTCCACTCCACTATTCATCCCCACTGACTTCCCCCACTCCACTATTCATCCCCTCTAACTGCTCCCACTCCAGTATTCACCCCCCTGACTGCTCCCACTTCTAGTATTCACCCCCCTCCCTGACTGCTCTCACTCCACTATTCATAGAAACATAGAATGTGTCGGCAGATAAGAACCATTTGGCCCATCTAGTCTGCCCAATATACTGTATACTATGGATAGCCCCTGGCCCTATCTTATATGAAGGACGGCCTTATGCCTATCCCATGCATGCTTAAACTCCTTCACTGTATTTGCAGCTGCCACTTCTGCAGGAAAACTATTCCAGGCATCCACTACTCTCTCAGTAAAGTAATACTTCCTTATATTACTTTTAAACCTTTGCCCCTCTAATTTAAAACGATGTCCTCTTGTAGCAGTTTTTCTTCTTTTAAATATTCTCTCCTCTTTTATCTTGCTGATTCCCTTTATGTATTTAAAAGTTTCTATCATATCCCCTCTGTCTCGTCTTTCTTCCAAGCTATACATGTTAAGGTCCTTTAATCTTTCCTGGTAAGTTTTATCCTGCAATCCATGTACCAGTTTAGTAGCTCTTCTCTGAACTCTCTCCAAAGCATCAATATCCTTCTGGAGATATGGTCTCCAGTACTGAGCACAATGCTCCAAATGAGGTCTCACTAGCACTCTGTAGAGCGGCATGAGCACCTCCCTCCTTCTACTGGTAATTCCTCTCCCTATACACCCAAGCATTCTGCTAGCATTTCCTGCTGCTCTATGACATTGTCTGCCTACCTTTAAGTCTTCTGAAATAATGATCCCTAAATCCCTTTCCTCAGATACTGAGGTTAGGACTGTTCATCCCTACTGACTAAACCCATCCACTGTTCATCCCCTCTGAATCCTCCAACTCCAATGTTCATTCCCACTGACTGTTCCCATTCCACTATTCATCCCCACTGACTGCTTTCACTCCACTATTCATCCCCACTGACTGCTCCCACTCCACTACTCATCCCCTCTGACTGCTCCCACTCCACTACTCATCCCCACTGACTGCTCTCGCAACTGTGCTCACTCCACTATTCATCCCCATTGACTGCTCCCACTCCAGTATCCCCCCGATTGCTCCAACTCCACTATTCATCCCCACTGACTGCTCTCACTCCACTACTCATCCCCACTTACTGTTCCCATGCCACCATTCATCCATATGGATTTCTATCACACTACTCCTCCCCAATGAATGGTCCTACTCCATCATTTATTTCCTTCTCTTTTAAAACTGTAGTTCACCAGTATGAATGAGATATACATAGCCCACTATTGATCCAGTGATATGGCCACATCAAACAGATCTCTCTAAAACTGAGACTTAAAAGAAATGGTCGTTATGTGGTCAGATGATCATGAAAGTACTGAGTTATTACATTTATCACCATACATTATTGTCTTTCTATGAGTGAACCTTACAGACTTGCCAGACTGCCACAGATCTTCTGTCATGTCTCAGTACCCTTTAAATCGAGTAGAATTGTCAGTGCATCTCTGGATTTGACTGAAGTTTAAGGCCTCATGCACACGACTGTTGTTTTGGTCCGCATCCGAGCCACAGTTTTTGCGGCTTGGATGTGGACCAATTCACTTCAATAGGGCCGCAAAAGATGCGGACAGCACTCCGTGTGCTGTCAGCATTCGTTGCTCCGTTCCATGGTCCGCAACAAAAATATAACCTGTCCTATTCTTGTCCGTTCTGCGGACAAGCATAGGCAGTTATGTCAATGGCTGTCCATGCCGTTCCGCAAGTTGCGGAACACACACGGACGCAGGGGCTGGAGTAGTTCTTATGGTTGATGTAGACAAACCAATAATCGTCCAGATTATTGGGAACAACCGTTCCTGTAAATGCACGTTCCCGATAATCTGGCCGTATAAATCTGCTGCCTATCACCAGATGAACAAACAAAATGTTTGTTCATCGGGTGACCCTGTCATTTGTGCAGTCACCACCAATCATCGTTTCTGGGCAGCAGATCATGCTGTCTAAACAGTGATCTGCTGCCTAGAAACAATGATTCTGTATGGGGACAAGCAATGGCAATAGCGACCCCTCATCCTCATACTGTGAAGGAGGTAGTTGCATGTAATAGCAGCAGTCTCCTTCACTGAGCGAGCAGCCGACTGTCTGGAAGGAACGCTTCCTTCCCAACAATCGGCCGCTCTATCAGCCTGTCTAAACTGCTGGAAGTGTGCCTAATTTATGACAAGGCCTGAGCCACTTGTGCTTTCTCTGCCACCACAAAGACCCCCCACTGTTTCAGAAAAAGTTGAAGGTGCCATGGCCAATTTTTTTTCTAGACTTTGCTGTGGGTGAACACTGCTGTTCAGACGTTGATGGCTTCTAATGGCATTTAAGTCATTCTTATTTGTCCATGTGTAAGTTGTGAGTAAAACATTACAAGTCACTTTGTATCAGATTATTGCACGCTATATAGCAAAACAATCCCCCAGCTAAAGCCCTAAATAATTCTATTAACCAAAACAATTATTTGCACAAAGAAGTCGCAGATGCACAATGTTTGGTGCTTTACACAAAAAGAAAATTCGACAATCACAGCTGCTTAGAATTGAAATTGTCTGGGGCAGATATGTAATTATGCACCTCTAATTAGTGGGATTATTGTATTCAGGAGGAGTCGGGGCTGATACGGCCATCAGAGTTCATTCTTAATGTGAAATGATCTTTCTCATTAGAAAGTAAGTAACACCTTTTGTGTGAAAGGGAACGGTTATAAAGTATCCATTTTCCTGTAACTAAAGGTTTGCACAAATGCATCATTCAGGGGCAGACTGGTCATAGATCCTACAGGGAAATTTCGGTCGATGGACCACCCGAGCTCCCCCACGGCCGCTGACTGGGTACATAACAATCTAATTCCATCCTGAGAAGTTCTGATGGAGCAATATATTGTGTGCACTGTGGTATTTGGTTCTGCCGGAGCAATATATTGTGCTGCAGAACCAAATCTCAACCGGCAGAACACCATACTGCCCCTTTAAGGTATTGTTGGCCCCACCTACTTTAGTTGACCCCTCATATTTGCCCACCTTCTGTCAATTTGGAGTACAACATTGGGCCACTTTAATTTATTTTTTCCAGGACCTCTTTAAATTCCAAGTCCGGCCCTGGCATCATTTTACCTTGCTGAAGGGGTTTCAAACCTTAAAGGGGCTGTGCTGAGATCTTGCAGAGTATTGTACTTCTCTTCAGCAGTCTCTTATAGATGAATCAGCAGTGCACATTCTTGACCACCGCTCCAGTCTTACAGGAGACAAGACCCCATTCATTCCTTATCCTTTGGATAGAAGAAAAGTGTAAAACTTGACACAACCCCTTTAACATTTGTGTCATTTACAAAGACCAGTGTTTTACACCGGTCTTTCTTCCACCCCTGCGCTTGCGGAGGAAGCGCCTAATTTGTGACAAGTCTCAGGCCTAAAGTGAAGACTACTCCAGACCCTTACTGGAGTAGTTTTCACTCTGCTTTTCCCCCTGTATCCATGGAGTAAAAGATAGTTTATGTGTCAGGCCCGATGTCTCGGCCGTGGCTCAGTCCCCGCCACGCCCCTGTCACTCCCTCGCCACTTCTAAATGGCGAGCATGGGGCAATATATTGTTGCACAGCCTTGATAAAAAGTCATGAAATGGGGTCTTGCAACTTTTTTTACACCAAAAACTTATGAAACTCCAGTCATAAATGACCCCTATTTTCTGTGAATTTCATAAAACCCCTTTACTTTGCCCTGTACAAAATTACAAATCTTTCTTATACAAGTAATCCCTGTGCGGACTTCTGTGATGTTCATGGTCATCATCATAAAGTAGTGGTCATCCATGTGCAAGAGAGGTTTCTGCACTTTACGTAATTCATCCCATTAAAAGAATACTGCAGTAAAGCCTCCAGCTAACCAGAAATGACAAATAACAGGACGCAATATACAGGGTGGGCCAATTATATAGATACACCTTAATAAAATGGGAATGGTTGGTGATATTAACTTCCTGTTTGTGGCACATTAGTATATGTGAGGGGGGAAACTTTTCAAGATGGGTGGTGACCATGGCGGCCATTTTGAAGTCGGCCATTTTGAATCCAACTTTAGTTTTTTCAATAGGAAGAGGGTCATGTGACACATCAAACTTATTGGGAATTTCCCAAGAAAAACAATGGCTTGGTTTTAACGTAACTTTATTCTTTCATGAGTTATTTAAAAGTTTCTGACCACTTATAAAATGTGTTCAATGTGCTGCCCATTGTGTTGGATTGTCAATGCAACCCTCTTCTCCCACTCTTCACACACTGATAGCAACACCGCAGGAGAAATGCTAGCACAGGCTTCCAGTATCCGTAGTTTCAGGTGCTGCACATCTCGTATCTTCACAGCATATGTAAATGCACCTCTCTCTCCCACTGACGTTATGGTAGAAAGGAACGGTTCCTTCCTGATAATTGGTTGCTCAGTGTAAATGTGCCTTAAATGGGTTCTCTGGTAATAATGGGGGTCATTTACAAAGACTGGCTTTTTACACTGCTCTTTGTTCCCCCTTTGTGCTGGCAGAGGATGTGCCTCATTTATGATGAGGTATGTGCCTCATCATAAATTAGGTGCATCCTCCTGCCTTGTGCGCCTATTTTTAAAAACTACACTCCCTGAGGGAGTCGTTTTCCAACAATTTTTCCACCGAAAACTTGCATAAATGAAAACAAAATGCAGGGGCCAATGGCGCAGCCCTGCCACTCCCAAGTGACGAGGATGGCGTAAAAACACTGTATGACAAAACAGGGTCTTGCAACTTTTTTTATGTTTAAAAAATGGCGTTGAGCACTCTGTAAATGGCCTCCAGTGAGTTTTCAGCCAATGCCTGCAGCCTGCCTCTCTAAACAGAAGATTCATACTTACCTGCTCCCTGTCGCTCCATCCTCCACCATGCCTCTGCTGTGTCCATGTTCTGGTCCCCGCCATGTTTACTTCCGGCGCAGTATGAGCATGGTCACATACTACGCTGCTGCCAGTTGATGGGCTTCAGCAGTGACATGCTGCTTGTGGCCTCGTCACATCTGAAACCAGTTATTGGCTGCAGCAGGGCATGTGACCATCACTGTGCTGCACCTGATGTCAACACTGTGGGGACCAGAACATTTACACACCAGCGACAGTGCAAAGGACCAGAGGGGCAGGGAGCAGGTAAGTATGAATCTTCTGTTTACAGAGGCAGACCGCGGAAACTTGCTAAAAACTATTTTTTCCCGCAGAACCCACATAAGCGTTGATGTCAGTGAACATTCTGTCCAAACTACAGATATTTTTCATTGCATCTTAAGACCTCCATACACATTGGTGCATTGTTGGCTGACAGGGGCGGACTGGCAACTTAACGTGGCCCAGGAAAAAAACTAAACTAAAAGTGCCCTATCCAAATTGTCGGTGGGAACAACTCAACTCAAGTAGGTGAGCTCACCAATACCATCTGCAGTGCAGGCCACAAGCCTTTGCCTGTGTTCCTGTGACGTTTGTACACTGCCTCATAGGTTTCAAGCCTAGTGGCCTGCTTCCTATGAGGGTGAATGTCAGGGCAGGAAACCATGGGCTCCTGTGCCCACCGCAGTATTCAACTGTATCACCACCCTGATTATGGTGATACCATAGAATTGAGGAAGGCACCTGTGGTACTTGGCTGGGTACATAAGTCCCTGATGCTCCCATAGTTAATTAATGTTAAGAATGTCAGACCGTTATGTACCCGGCGGCCTGAGGAGGGCTCATGTGCCCCCTGGGCATCAACCTACCTGGAAAGTTCCCTGTAGGGTCTATGGCCAGTCTGCCCCTGTTGGCTGTACCCACCATGAATGACAGGTTCAGCTGAGAGTCTAATGTGTGTGAGGAGCTCCCTGACTCATGAAGTGAATAATTCTGCCCAATCTTTTTTTCTCCCAGTCGATAAGCCGCTGCCAGAAGTGCCCGGCAGTGTCTCTCTCCTCTTTCCCCATTGAATACACATTCACTTTTGGCTGAACATGTATGATAGAGTTGAAAAGGGAGTCGGTAGAGATAGCTCTCAGCTAAATGATCCAATCATTCGGCCAACAGCTATTGAACGTGTATGGCCGCCTATACAGTGGCACTGTGCTTTGGGAAAACATTTGATATGTCATAGCAACACATCAAAAGTTTTGATCCACTCGCTATAGCCCTCTCTCTCCTCACTGCAGAAAATGGAAGCGTGGTGGACTCCATAGAAATTCTATGAGCCTGACTCGATTCCATCTCCTGCAGTGAGTAGTGAGTGCGTCTCTATCCTTGTTCGAGGAATCAGCAGAGTGCTCAGACCCCCACTGATCAAATTCTTGATATGCCGCTATGACGTATCAAATGATTTCCCAAAGCACAGTGCCACTTTATAGGCGGCCATACACATTCAATAGCTGTTGGCCGAATGAATGGCTTGTTTAGCCGACAACTTTCTCTCCCGACTCCACCATACACATGCGGCCGAAAGAAAACCTATATAAAAGTGGTATCGCTGGCCCAGAGAATTAAGGTAATAGTTACCCCCCCTTTGTAATTTTTTGCAGCTTCCCACTACATCTTATGCAGTATTAAATGGTGGTATTAGAAAGTGCAACTTTTACTGCAAAAAAACACGCCTTCATTTCCCTATGTGAACAGAAAAAAAAGATATGGCTCCAGTGCAAAAATGGAAAATCTCTGTGTCAGGAAAGGGTTAAGGCCCTTTTACACAGGCAGATAATCGGGAACGAATGCCATTCTCCATAATTGCCCGAGGCCACTGATTGCTCAATTAGCATACTCTCGTTCCTTGGGTTAAAGCAGCATTGATATAAGACCCAAAATCTGGGCAGCAGATCGTTCTGTGTAAACAGAACCAGAAACAATGAATGTACAGACAAGATAACTGCTACACGTAATTGCAGCTCTCACCTTCACTGACAATAAGGTCATTATGGGGAACAAACGGTTCCTTCCTGAAACTGCCTTGTCATCCGGCCTATGTAAAAGGGCTTTTATTTAGTTGCACCAGATCCCCAGTAGCTGCTTTCCTCTAGGTCTCTGAAGGAACAAGGTTTTTTGCACAGTAGATACCAGTATACCCAAGTCCCATATTACCCATTTACTCAACTTTTCATGAATATTTGAACAGTAAAATGTTATTAAAAGTGGAATTTATGTTTAAAGCCACGTGTGCCATTCACAATCTATGGATGAGAATTATGAATTAATGTGCCACAGCCTTCACAGCGATTTCTCCAGTGTTTACCCTAATTTCTGTTTAAAATGCAAACTAAATGCTATTATCCCAAGTATGGCTTGTCGTCTCCATGAGGGGCCTTTTTATCTCCTCTTTATCGCCTTGTTAGTGGGGACATAACACAATTACATAATTTGGTTTACAATCTGAAGCTTGGTAACATGAGCTGGACCTTGTGCTCTGTCTGTGTCTGTGACATGAGGTGATGGATCTATTCCTCCTGTACAAATGATCCCATCATTTCATACACAGTGTCACCCTCATTTCCATAAGGTTTCCGTATCGCTGTGGGTCTCGTCCCCTGAAGTCACCTTCTTTGTTCACCCTGTATATTTGTCACTTTGTATCATTAAATATTCACATATTAATCGCCATCCATCCCATTTGTCATTAAATCACTTGCTAATTGGGATGCAAAGTAACATTTTGTATTTCATTTGGTATCTTTAATTGATATGTTTCAGAACAGAGAAGAGCGAGGAATATCAAAAGACAAAGAAGGCAAGAAGATGATACAAGAAAAATGAGTTAATAAGGTGACAAAGATCTGATGGAGGCGGTCTATAATACTGTGTATTCTCAGGAATACAGGCTCTCCATGGGGCTGCCAGGAGGCAGTAAAACGACTAGGGCAGCACTAAAGCCCGCCCATCAGAGCCGGTGAGATGCTCCGATGCTAGCCTCAGGGGGGCTGCCTGGTTGAAAATAAGGGTATGTCCGGGTTCAGCTCTGAACCCGGACAACCCCTTTAAAGGGGTTGTCCAGGTTCAGAGCTGAACCTGGACATCCCTCCATTTTCACCCCGGCAGCCCCCCTGACATGAGCATCGGAGCAGTTCATGCTCCGATGCTCTCCTTTGCCCTGCGCTAAATCGCGCAGGGCAAAGGCATTTTTCTGAGTTCCGGTGACATACCGGGCTCTCTATGGGGCTGACAGGCAGCCCGGTGACGTCACCGGCACTGATGGGCGGGATTTGGCTCTGCCCTAGCCAGTAAAACGGCTAGGGCAGAGCTAAAGCCCGCCCCTCAGAGCCGGTGACGTCACTGAACACACTGCTGGGCGGAAGTTACAGCCCGGCAGTGTGTTATTGAAAACACAAGAGCCTGTGCCCTGCGCGATCTAGTGCAGGGCACTGGAGCGCATCGGAGCATGAGATGCTCCGATGCCAGGCTCAGGAGGGCTGCCGGGGTGAAAATAAGGGTATGTCCGGGTTCAGCTCTGAACCCGGACAACCCCTTTAAGTCTCATTTATGATGTGCGACTTTTTAAAAAGTGGCATCTCCACTCCAGGCAACCCCTGGCATACTTTCACTGACAGTGGCTAAACCACATTGCATTTCTGCATTGGCGCAGCAACACAAACCAAAGCATGATTAAAACTGACATGAAAAACACAGCAAATGATAAATTCCCCCCTTGTGCCAAAGTCTAGGTGCAGTCACATTAGCAATTGTCTGATATTGTCTTTCGCCTTGATAGGTCCGTACACTGCATTCTCCAATCCAACAAATACCAAATACAGTATACTGTGCCAGCTATGAAATATACCCTTATATGTGAAATTACACCATGAATAAATCATAAATCACATACATATAACTTACTATGCCACTTTGTAACAAGGTAATAATGCCATAGTTGCCGTACATACAGACCACGTTCTGGAGGCCTACGCTTCATTCACACTCGTATACATTTGCCCCACTGTCTCTCTCATCTTGTAACAGTATAAATTATTTATTGTACATTAACGGCAATTAATGTCAACTGTTAAGAGCTCAAGACAAACTGGCAACACAAAATATTAAAATAACAATAGTCCCGTTCTAATCTAATTGCTCTGAAAGTGTAATTTTACACTCCTTTCCCATTAATTAAGGGGATTAAAACGCTGTATTGTCCCACATTGCTGACGGCCCTGAACGGGCTGTTTGGACAACACTTAAAAGTTACAAAGTATCACGGCTCTTACTGCAAACAAATAGGACGTTAACCAGAATCGGATATTGTGTCTTTGATCTGGAATTTAAAAAAAGCAATTGAATGCTCTGCTGGTTGGTTTACAAATCCAGCTGCCCCTGTGAATTGCTTATCTTTGTAACAAAAGAGCCGGGGCAGGATAATTTGGTGTGTGATCACTGACACTCCCTCATCTTTTGTTCCCCCATCAGACTTAATATCCTCAGCCCAGATGGGTTAATACATAATGCAGACATGCAAGTAATTGGCTCCCCCTCGGATATAGGGTCCTGTCTCTGTGATCTGCTATTAGGGGTCAGTAAAACACCCCTTCCACCTAATTAAACACAGCTTTCAATCCTCCTTCCCAAATGATGTTCTGTCTCCAAAGTCACAAAACGCACATGAGCCTCTACCTGTTGCCTCGTTGTAACTCTCTTGTGGGACGCAAAATCTCCTCCTTCCTCAGGCGACAGCATCAAACCTTAACCCCCAGGGGGACTGAACGCTGATAAATTACAGCTTGATACTGTGAATTAAAAGGCAGAAATTGGCTGTTAATAAACCCCTGACTGGTTATACATTCACATCACCCCACATAAAAGGGCTTTTGTCCTTTTTTTTTATTTTGGCAAACTGAGCTAAATATGGTTATGCTGGGATTACATCAACTTTTCTTAGGGAGCAATGTATGCATGTTAATTAACATGGACATTTGTAACACAGTATGAAATCCAATCTAGCACAAAACAAAACTCAATGCTATGTAACGACAATTTTGTCTTTAAATATTTTAGGTGTTTATGATTGGAAAAGTACAATGCAATGTAAAAATGTAAAATTAATTGCAGAGTCCAAGTATTATTAGTTTCTTTGGTGTATCACATTTTTATTTTACTCTGTGTGCCTGGAGTAAAAACAATTCCAGCCCCTTCTTTTATTCCTGTTTCCAGGCGTAGGTATAGACTCCTGGGTGAATGGTGGGATGGTACTTGGGGTCAGTATGGGGGTAGGGCATGGCCTCTGCCAGCAGCATAGTTGGTGCACTGGACTTGTTTACTCCATGCTTTCAAACCTCCTCCATTTCTCCCTCCCTGCCACCTTCCAAAACAATTTAACCAGATTCATCCACTTTCATGTCCCCTAATTGTTGTACACACGTGGGTGAATTAAATCCCCTTTTTTCTCTTTACCAAAATGTGTATTATAATTATCTTGCCATTTATATATCGATCCTCTTCATAATCCATTTTGTCTCTATTGTATTTATTTTGCTTTTGATCTGTAAAGGTGGATTTACACCTTGCAATAATCGGGCAGATTATCTGGTATCGAACGTTCCTGGGAATGAAATGCTCGTTCATTGGGTGATCTTGTCATTCATGCAGGCACCTAAATTATCATTTCTAAGCAGCAGATTGTGCGGTCTAAACAGCAATCTGCTGCATGAGGAGGAGCGATAGTGATCCCTCATCCTCATACTGTGGAGGGGATCACTGCATGTAGATACAGCTCTTCACCTCCACTGAGCGAGCAGCCGATTGCCAGAAGGGAACACTGATAATCTGCTGCTCATTGCAAGGTGTAAATGCACCTTTAGTTCTGCCTTCAGCTTTTTCATTGTTCTTACACATCCCTCAGATAAATCCTTTTATCTCTCATTTCTCCATATACACACAGCTTTTCTTTCACCTGCTCAATCAGGAAATTGACTTTTTTCAATTTTCTGTGCCTAAGGCCCCTCACACACGGGTGAGATTTTCAACTCACGCATTGCACCCGCTCTGAATCCGGACCTATTCATTTCTATGGGGCTGTGCACATGAGCGGTGATTTTCACGCATCACTTGTGCGTTGCGTGAAAATCGCAGCATGCTCTATATTGTGCGTTTTCCACGCAACGCAGGCCCTATAGAAGTGAATGGGGCTGCGTAAAAATCGCAAGTATCCGCAAGCAAGTGCAGATGCAGTGCGATTTTCACGCACGGTTGCTAGGAGACGATCGGGATGGAGACCCTATCATTATTATTTTCTCTTATAACATGGTTATAAGGGAAAATAATAGCATTCTGAATACAGAATGCATAGTACAATAGCGCTGGAGGGGTTAAAAAAAAAAAAATAAAATAAAATAAAAATTTAACTGACCTTAATCCACTTGCTCGCTCAGCCGGCATCTCTTCTGTCTGTTTTCTGTGCTGTGTGCAGGAAAAGGACCTGTGGTGACGTCACTGTGGTCATCACATGATCCATCACATGATCCATTACCATGGTAAAAGATGTTTTGCACTCGCGCGGAAAAATCGCACATGTTCCCGCAATGTACCCGCACCTTTTTCCCGCAATGCCCGTGTGAAAGAGGCCTTTTTTCACTGTCAGTGATTTGGCTTCAGTGGTCCGTGTCCGATTTTCCTTAAGTTGTGTTTCCTTGTGTCTTCCTTTTTTTTGTCTGACAGGGGGAAAAAAAAGGAAGGTTAATGAAAAGTGTAATTTTATTGCACCAAGGTCTTGTAGAACTGGAATCACGGATCACGGACGCGGAGAAAAAACGGAAGACTATCAGTTTTTTTTCACAGCTCCATAAAAATTAATGGGACCTTAGCTAAACCGTGAAAAATGATGGAACGGACGCAGATGCACACAACGGTCGTGTGCATGAGGCCTAATTTGAGAATGATCTCCATAGCCTCCAAAACACGCTTATCCAGAAACTTTTCCCACCACATCTTCACTATCTTCTACCATTAAGCAGTAGTTGCCATCTTAATCCTTGTGGATTAATACGATTACCGTGTAATATCCCAATGTAGAGTTATATCTCCTTATTTACCAGATGTTTACTAAACTTCTTTTGCAACAATTCCCTTTCATCTTCCCTAGGTTTGGGTTGTCCAGAGTTAGAAAAACAGAGCTGCATACTTCCAAAAATAGCATTGCTCCTGTCCACAGGTTGTTTGCAATGTTGCAGCTCTGCCCCATTGACTCCAATGGAGCTGAGCTGCAATACCAGACACAACCCTTGGACAGGGGTGGTGCTGTTTTTTGAAGAAAGCAGCCATGTTTTTCTAGTTCTGGACAACCCCTTTAAATATCGCTGAGTAATACTTAACCTTGGTCTCCCTATACTCAAATATATCCATAAGTCAAGTGCCACAGTGCTGCATAGGTGGAATAGAAATGCACATACAGTATAAAATATTCAGGTAGCAGAGAGTCACCACACCGACATCTGCTCAAAAAGCTCATATACATATTACTGCTTTATTCACAAGCACAGTATATGATTATAAAGACACTAGTAATATGTGTTAGCTTATAAACATAGAAAAAACATACATCTCTATGTGGAAATGCTATAGCTTGGTGGTAAGTGCTTGGTTTTGCATGTAGAGACCCCAGGTTTGACTCCTGTGAGAGACTTACATAAACTTTTTTCCTGTTATTTTTTCTCTCTCTCATTTAACCCATGTTAAATGGCTATAGTACAATAAATAATATATAATCATATAATAATAAAAGACCATACTATATTGAGAATAGTGTTTTTTTTTTTTGTTGCTTAGAAACCTGAAAACTATTACTGGTTTATTCACAGGGACAATATATGATTATAAAGAAACCAGCATTATTTAGTAGCGTTTAAGGCTATAAGCTAAGGCTGCTTTCACACTAGCGTTTCTATTTTCCGGTATTGAGATCCATCATAGGGTCTCAATACCGGAAAAAAACACTTCAGTTTTGTCCCCATTCATTGTCAATGGGGACAAAAGGTAACTGAACGGAATGCTCCAAAATGCATTCCGTTTCATTCTCATACCGGAGAGCAAACCGCAGCATGCTTTCCGTCCTTTCCGTCCTGGGATGCGGACGACACAATAGAAAACTGATCTGTTCCCCATTGACTTTCAATTGAGTTCATGACGGATCCGTCTTGGCTATGTTAAAGATAATACAACCGGATCCGTTCATAACGAATGCAGATGGTTGTATTATCAGTAACGGAACCATTTTCAGATTGCTGCTTTTGTGAAGGAAAGAGGTTATCTGAAGACTAATCCTCATGATAACAGTAGCTGTAGAATTGAGATAACAGTATGACAGCTGTAATGTTTTCTTGATAGTCCCAGATAAAGATGCCCACAGCAGAGTATTGCACTTATCAGTGTAATATGTGATGCTCTACTGCAAGGAGCTCTCTCTGGTCAGAGTGAATGGTCAAGAAAGCGATGCTGTTTGCCATTTTAAAAGTCCAAACAAACCAGGAAGCTAAAGAGCCAGGACAGGAAGTAGAATACATGGAGAAACTTATCTAGAAAACCACCCACCTGCTTTTTATTTATTTTTTGTTTTATAAGACGCTCTTTTTTCCTCTAAAAATGGGGGGGGGGGGGAAATGGTAGTGCGTCTTATAAAGCGAATGCTAATAAATGCTTCCATTATAGAAATGCTCATAAGTACAGTAGGACCAGGGAGCAGTGAGTGTAGCACTGCTAGGGCTGATATTACTCACCGGTCATTGGTCTTCTCTGGGCATCGCGCTGTGCTGTGTCCTGACAGCGTACAATGGGTCTGATTTGGTGGTCTGATGAAGACTGGGTGTCTGATTTGGGGGTCTGATATGAGGTCTGATGAAGATTGGGGGTCTGATCTGAGGTCTGATAAAGACTGGGGGTCTGGTCTGAGGTCTGATGAAGATTGGGGGTCTGATCTGAGGTCTGAAAATAATTTTTTCTTATTTTCCTCCTCTGTATCCTAGGTGTGTCTTAGAGTGAAAAATACAGTATAGATTTTTTAATGTTTTATTACTTTGCACCATAAAATCACTTTTTGTAATTAAAAAAATATTTTTTGTGTCGCCTTTTCTAAGACCCATAACTTGTTTTTTCGAGTGACAAGCTGTAATTTTCATTGGTACCATTATGGAGTACTTATGACTGTTTTGATAGCATTTTATAGCAATTTTTGCGGAGGCAAGGTGACCATACACAGCATTTTTGGCATTTTTTATTTTTTGTATACGATGTTCTTCATGCAGAATATGTAATCATTTTAAAGTTTGGGATATTACAGATGCTGCAGTACCAATTATGGTAATCGAAAATGGCCATGGTAAGAAAGGTGACCAAGAACCTAATGGTCACTGTAGCTGACCTCCAAATACCCTATGTACAGATGAGAGAAACCTCCAGAAGGTCAACCATCATTCCTCCAATCTGGGCGTTATGGGAGAGGGGCCAAAAATAAGCCTCTCCTCAGTGAAAGACACATGGAAGCCTGCCTAGAGTTTGCAAAAAGACACAACTCACACTTCTAAGTGTCATGTTTGGAGGAAACCAGGCACTGCTCAATAACATCCCTACAGTGAACCATGGTGGTGGAAGCATCATGCTGTGATGTTTTTTTCAGTGGCTGGGACAGGGAGACTGAACAGGGTTGAGGGAAAGCTGAATGGGGCAAAGTACAGAGATATTCTTAATGAAAACCTGATCCAGTGTGCTCTGGACCTCAGACTGGGACAAAAGTTCACCTTATGGAGTTAGCAAAAAGCACCTAAAAGGACTCTAAGACACTCAGCACCCTGGAAATACCACAGTGCATCAACTCAATTATATATTATATGAAATGGTTCCATTAAAAATGAAATAAATAACCTTTATATGGCTTTATCCACGGAAACATCTTGGAAGTTTGGGATGAATACAGTATGTCTGCGCTACGGACCATAATGCAATTCTATGACAGAATGCATAACAGAATGCCTTTAGAGGCATTCCATTATTCATTCCGCCATAATAGAAGTCTATGGGCTGCATAACTGATCCGTCCAGTATACGTTATGCAGGAGAGGACTCCCCTGCATAACGGAAACAGAATGGATACGTTATGAAGCCCATAGACTTCTACACTGAGCAAAAATATTAACGCAACGCTTTCGGTTTTGCTCCCATTTTGCATGAGTTGAAGTCAAAGATCTGAAACATTTTCTACATACACAAAAGACCCATTACTCTGAAATATTGTTCACAAATCTGTCTAAATCTGTGTTAGTGAGCACTTCTCCTTTGCCGAGATAATTCATCCCACCTCACAGGTGTGGCATATCAAGGTGCTGATTAGACAGCATTAATATTGCACAGGTGTGCCTTAGACTGCCCAACATAAAAGGCCATTCTGAAATGTGCACAGTTTTGCCTTACTGGGGGGTCAGAAAACCAGTCAGTATCTGGTGTGGCCACCATTTGCCTCACATCTCTGTCGCATAGAGTTGACCAGGTTGTTGATTGTGGCCTGTGGAATGTTAGTCCACTCCTCTTCAATAGCTGTGCGAAGTTGCAGATTATTGGCAGGAACTGGAACACGCTGTCGTATATGCCGATCCAGAGCATTCTAAACATGCTCAATGGGGACATGTCCGGTAAGTATGCTGGCCATGCAAGAACTGGGATGTTTTCAGCTTCCAGGAATTGTGTACAGATCCTTGCCATATGGGGCCGTGCATCATCATGCTGCAACATGAGATGATGGTCGTGGATGAATGGCACAACAATGGGCCTCAGGATCTCATCACGGTATCTCTGTGCATTCAAAATGCCATCAATAAAATGCACCTGTGTTCATTGTCCATAACATACGCCTGCCCATACCATAACCCCACAGCCACCATGGGCCACTGGATCCACAACGTTGACATCAGCAAACCGCTCACCCACACGACGCCACACACGCTGTCTGCCATCTGCGC
Source organism: Bufo gargarizans (assembly GCF_014858855.1). Classification (NCBI taxonomy): domain Eukaryota; kingdom Metazoa; phylum Chordata; class Amphibia; order Anura; family Bufonidae; genus Bufo; species Bufo gargarizans. The sequence continues at coordinate 604,184,950 of NC_058081.1, forward strand.
TGAACAGTGAAAACCAGGACTCATCCATGAACAGAACGCCTCTCTAACGTGCCAGACGCCATCGAATGTGAGCATTTGCCCACTCAAGTCGGTTACTATGACGAACTGCAGTCAGGTCCAGACCCCGATAAGGACGACGAGCATGCAGATGCGCTTCCCTGAGACGATTTCTGACAGTTTATGCAGAAATTCTTTGGTTATGCAAACCGATTGTTGCTGCAGCTGCTCCGGGTGGCCTGTCTCAGACAATCATGGAGGTAAACATACTGGATGTGGAGGTCCTGGGCTGGTGTGGTTACACGTGGTCTGCGGTTGTGAGGCTTGTTGGATGTACTGACAAATTCTCTGAAACGCCTTTGGAGACGTCCGGTGGTAGAGAAATGAGCATTCATTGCACGGGCGACAGCTCTGGCAGACATTCCTGCAGTCAGCATGCCATTTGTACACTCTCTCAAACGTTGCGACATCTGTGGCATTGTGCTGTGTGATCAAACTGCCCATTTCAGAGTGGCCTTTTATTGTGGGCAGTCTAAGGCACACCTGTGCAATATTCATACTGTCTAATCAGCACCTTGATATGCCACACCTGTGAGGTGGGATGGATTATTTCTATCACGATCGGCGTAACTGTCACATACGTGACACGGAGGGAGGAACAGAGGGAGGCCCTGCCCTAGTGAGAGGGAAGGTGGTGACCCCTGACTCACCTTGCGTCTGGCACCTGGCTGCCCTGTCGTCCCTAGACGGGTTCCTCACCCGTACACCGATCACGTGCCTAAAACCCTGGCTTTCCCTAGGATGAGCCCTAGATAGTGAACAGGGCGGTGGGAACACTAGTCCGCACCACTAGCTCTAGAGGAAAACACCAAGGGGAGGACAGACAATACAAACTAAACATATAATCCCAGGTGGGCAACAACAGGAGACAACAAAAGCCCAACAGGGATCCGGAGGGTAGCACTCTGGAACAACAACCAGATTCTCAGCTCCAGTGGGTCAGTATAGATGTCCAGGCAGGAAGCTCTATAACTGGCAACAAGAGAAGTGTGAGAGGAGAATATAAGGAGTTTGGGAGTGGCAGACAAGAAACAGCTGAGGAGGAGAAGCTACGGATCCCTGAGTGAGACAAAAAGGATAGCAAGGCAAACACAGAAAACAAACACTAAGAAACACCGTGATCTTTAGACATAGAGCGCGCAGCCACCCGCTGCGACTTCCTGACCCCGGGTATAACAGAGTCAGACGTGGCTCTTGACACCCTCGTGACAGTACCCCCCCTTTCACGAGGGGCCTCCGGACACTCAGGACCAGGTCTCTCCGGATGAGAGACATGGAAAGCCTGAATCAACCTGTTGGCGTTTACCTCTGACGCTGGAACCCACATTCTTTCCTCGGGACCGTAACCCCTCCAATGCACCAGATACTGAAGAGAGCGGCGGACCCGACGAGAATCAACAATTCTGGATATTTGAAACTCCAGATTACCATCCACAACAACAGGAGGAGGTGGCAGCGGTGATGGTTCTAGAGGTGGAACATACTTCTTGAGCAACGACTTATGGAAGACGTTATGGATCTTAAAAGTCTGAGGTAGCTCCAGGCGAAAAGCCACAGGGTTAATGACGGCTACAATTTTATAAGGACCAATGAACCTAGGACCCAGTTTCCAAGAGGGAACCTTCAACTTAATATTCCTAGTAGACAACCACACATAGTCATTCACTCCTAGGTCCGGACCTGGCGACCGTTTCTTATCGGCCATGCATTTGTATTTACCACTCATATTTTTCAAGTTAGCTTGCACCTTCTGCCATACCGATGAAAGAGATGAAGAAAACCGTTCCTCTTCGGGAACCCCAGAAGACCCCCCCTCTTTGAAAGTACAAAATTGGGGATGAAAACCGTATGCACCAAGAAATGGTGACTTGCCAGTGAATTCCTGACGGCGATTATTTATGGCAAACTCGGCTAACGGTAAATATGATGACCACACCTCTTGGTTTTCAGACGCAAAACACCTTAAATATGTTTCTAGGTTTTGGTTGGTACGCTCAGTCTGTCCATTCGACTGAGGATGGAAAGCTGAGGAAAAGGATAAGTGTACCCCTAAACGGGTACAAAAAGCTTTCCAAAACTTAGAAATAAACTGGGTTCCCCGATCCGAAACCACATCGGAAGGGACCCCGTGAAGCTTCACGATTTCACTGATAAACACCTGAGCAAGAGTCTTAGCATTAGGAAGTGCGGGTAGCGCAATAAAGTGTACCATTTTGCTAAACCTGTCTACTACTACCAAGATAACTGTTTTACCCGCAGACAAAGGTAAGTCAGTGATGAAATCCATTGATAGATGTGTCCATGGTCTATTGGGGATGAAAAGTGGCAATAAAGACCCTGCTGGACGTGTATGAGAGACTTTCGCGCGTGCACAAGTAGACACGAAATCTATTACATCCTGACGCAACCTTGGCCACCAAAAACGACGAGACAATAGCTCCAAGGTTGCTTTACTACCTGGGTGCCCAGCAAGTGCCGAATTATGATGTTCCTTCAATAACTCAAGACGCAGGTTTAACGGTACAAACAATTTCTCTGAGGGGCAAGAGGCCGGGGCGTCCCCCTGGGCCTCTAACACCTTTCCCTCTAGAACAGAGTGTACAGCCGAGACAACCACTCCTCTTTGTAAAATAGGTACCGGATCACTAACATTACCCCCTCCAGGGAAACTACGAGACAATGCGTCTGCCTTGGTATTTTTTGCCCCAGGACGATAGGTGATTACAAAGTTAAATCTGGTAAAGAATAGCGACCACCTAGCTTGTCTAGGGGTGAGACGCTTAGCCGATTCTAGGTACAGAAGGTTTTTGTGATCCGTAATTACCGTGACGGGGTGGATTGCTCCCTCTAAGAAGTGACGCCACTCTTCAAACGCCAGTTTAATCGCCAACAGTTCCCTATTTCCAATATCATAGTTCTTTTCTGCTGCAGATAATTTTTTGGAAAAGAAAGCGCAAGGACGCCATTTGCCAGGAGACGGACCCTGAGACAATACAGCCCCCACTCCCACCTCCGACGCATCAACTTCAACAATAAAAGGCTGGGAGACATCAGGTTGAATTAGAACAGGTGCCGAGGTAAATCTCTCTTTTAGAGAGGAAAATGCAATTTTAGCGGCGTCAGACCATTTAGAAAAACCAGTCCCCTTCCTAGTCATGTCAGTAAGGGGTTTAACGATCACTGAATAATTTTTAATAAACTTTCTGTAGAAATTTGCGAAACCCAAAAACCGTTGTAGAGCTTTAAGGTTCTCAGGAAGATCCCAATCTAAAATTGCCTGGACCTTCCCAGGATCCATACGGAAACCTGAAGCAGATAATAGATATCCCAGGAATTGTATTTCCTGAACGGCGAAGACACATTTTTCAATTTTCGCATATAATTTATTCGTCCGTAGGACCTGCAGTACTTGCCTGACATGTACTTCATGTGTTTTCAGATCAGCCGAATAAATTAAGATATCATCTAGGTATATGACTACAAACCTGCCGATGAGATGACTAAAAATATCATTAACGAAATGTTGGAAGACAGCAGGGGCATTGGTCAGACCGAAAGGCATGACTAAATTTTCGTAATGCCCCTCAGGGGTGTTAAAAGCTGTCTTCCACTCATCCCCTTCCTTGATACGAATCAGATTGTAGGCCCCCCTAAGATCAAGTTTGGAGAACCACCTAGCACCCGCAATCTGATTAAAAAGGTCAGGAATGAGAGGAAGAGGGTATGGGTCTCGGACGGTTATCCGGTTTAGCTCACGGAAATCTAGGCAAGGACTCTCGGAGATATAATCTTTCATGGCTTGTCTCTCTGGACCCGAAAGATTATACAACCTGGACTTGGGTAATTTTGCACCGGGAATCAGGTTAACCGGGCAATCATAAGGACGATGAGGTGGTAGCTTCTGACAACCCTTTTCAGAAAAAACGTCCTCAAAGTCCGAAATAAATGTAGGTAGGGAAGCTATGGAGGCGATTAAGCAATTGTTATTTAAGCAATTCTCTCTGCAATGCTCACTCCACTCCAATATCTCCCTGGCCTGCCAATCCACCACTGGATTGTGCGCTACCAACCAGGGAAGACCCAATACCACAGGAGAGGGAAGGCCCTCCAGAACGTAACATGAAAGACGCTCCTTATGGTGGTCCCCTACCCGAAGATGTAAGTTATGGACAACGTGAGTGAGGTTTCTCTGAGACAGAGGAGCAGAGTCAATAGCGAATATGGGAATGGGTCTCTGCAGCGTACAGAGAGACAAACCCATAGTGCGGGCAAAATGGGCATCTATCAAATTTACCCCTGCACCACTGTCTAGAAAAAAAGAAATAGACTCCGTCTTAACACCAAAAACAATAACCGCTGGCAACACAAATTGAGATGTTCGTATGGAGGAAACGTATACCCCCCGGCTGACATCCTCCGCACAGCCTGGGGTTAGTAGTTTTCCGACGGTCTTTTGTTTTTGGGAAAGGAGGGACAGACATTAATGAAATGACCCTTCCCCCCACAGAAAAAACAAGCCCCCCACCTACGGCGAACCTCAGGAGGACGGACCTGACGAGAAGTTCCTCCTAGCTGCATAGGCTCATCCAAGTCCGTACAGACTAACTGCTGCTTGGGAGAGGTTACCGATTGCTCAGGAATTTTCGATCTCTCCCTAAGACGTCTATCTATCCTGATAGAGAGGGACATAACAGCATCAAGGGAAAGGGGGGTCTCATACAGCGCCAGCGCATCCTTAACCCTTTCAGATAACCCAGAGCAGAACTGACTCCTGAGAGCCGGGTCGTTCCACTGAGTATCCGTAGCCCACCTGCGGAACTCTGAGCAATATTCCTCTGCTGGCCGATCTCCCTGTAGGAGTCTCCGTAACTTCGACTCAGCCAGGGCGACACGGTCAGGGTCATCATATATGAGACCCAAAGCCCCAAAAAATCCCTCCACTGACCGGAGAGCCTGGGAACCAGGGGGTAACGAGAACGCCCAGGATTGCGGGTCCCCCTGAAGCAGGGAAATAACAATCCCCACCCGCTGTTCTTCATTACCTGAGGAGTAAGGGCGCAGCTTAAAATATAATTTGCAGGCCTCACGGAACAACACAAATTTGTCCCTTCCCCCAGAGAATCTGTCAGGAAGAACAACCTTGGGTTCTGTAACAACCTGGTTACCCATAGCAACCGCTGGGCTTACGGTCTGCTGCATTTGCTGCTGCTGTTGGAGGACAGACGCCTTCAATCCTGCCACCTCCAAAGACAGGCCTTGAAGCTGTTTTGCCAAAGCAGCAATAGGATCCATATTGGATTCTAAGTAGAGAAAAAAAATTTAAATACAATTTTTTTTTTTTTCTCAAAAAATAAGGGCCAGTTATAATATCACGATCGGCGTAACTGTCACATACGTGACACGGAGGGAGGAACAGAGGGAGGCCCTGCCCTAGTGAGAGGGAAGGTGGTGACCCCTGACTCACCTTGCGTCTGGCACCTGGCTGCCCTGTCGTCCCTAGACGGGTTCCTCACCCGTACGCCGATCACGTGCCTAAAACCCTGGCTTTCCCTAGGATGAGCCCTAGATAGTGAACAGGGCGGTGGGAACACTAGTCCGCACCACTAGCTCTAGAGGAAAACACCAAGGGGAGGACAGACAATACAAACTAAACATATAATCCCAGGTGGGCAACAACAGGAGACAACAAAAGCCCAACAGGGATCCGGAGGGTAGCACTCTGGAACAACAACCAGATTCTCAGCTCCAGTGGGTCAGTATAGATGTCCAGGCAGGAAGCTCTATAACTGGCAACAAGAGAAGTGTGAGAGGAGAATATAAGGAGTTTGGGAGTGGCAGACAAGAAACAGCTGAGGAGGAGAAGCTACGGATCCCTGAGTGAGACAAAAAGGATAGCAAGGCAAACACAGAAAACAAACACTAAGAAACACCGTGATCTTTAGACATAGAGCGCGCAGCCACCCGCTGCGACTTCCTGACCCCGGGTATAACAGAGTCAGACGTGGCTCTTGACACCCTCGTGACAATTTCAGCAAAGGAGAGGTGCTCACTAACACCGATTTAGACAGATTTGTGAACAATATTTGAGAGTAATGGGTCTTTTGTGTATGTAGAAAATGTTTCAGATCTTTGAGTTCAGCTCATGCAAAATGGGAGCAAAACCGAAAGTGTTGCTTTTATATGTTTGCTCAGTGTATTATGACGGCATGAATAACAGAATACCTCTAAAGGCATTCTATTATGCATTCCGTCATAGAATTCCGTTATGGTCCGTGGTAACGGAATCCATAACGCAATTCTGCTTTTACCACCAAACGAAGCGTGAACGAATTTCAAACTGTTAAATTCGCTCATCTCTAGTCTGCACCAAAACAGGATGTTATGGGCTATGAGTTTACGTGCATTTGAACTATAATTTACAACATTGCAGTGAAAGATGCTTCAAAAAGCTGTGTTTGAATCCAGCCTTACTATACTTCTCATATATTAACAGGGCTGTCAGGCACATCCACATCAGCTGCTTAGGCCCCTTTCGCACCACTATTTTATAGTCCAATGTTCTGCTCTGTTAGGGCGGCAGAACAACAAAAATAACAGAAGTGTCAGATAGGACACATACCTGACCTGGACAGAGCTGCACAAACTCCTTGAGAATTCTGTTAGTTTTTTACTGGAGAAGTCCTGCATTCAGGACTTTTTTGTCCTCTATTCTTGACGGAATCTGTGACGGAGGCCCTCAAATTGAGCCTCCAACACAGCTGTGAGCGCGCCTAAGCAGTGTAATCATTGGGGACTCAGCACAGCCACTACATAAAAGAAAAGGACGTTTTTACTTCAGTTGCACAATGTAATATTAGTTTATGCTTTGTTCACGTACAGTTTCAGGGTACATGCACACGGCAGTGTAGTTTACGCGGATTTTCGTGTGGATTTCACTTCATTTTCACACCAAAATCCGTATGTGTTACTTGCAAATTTTGTCAGAGATTTTGACACGAATTTGCCCCAAATTTCAACCTTTGCTATACAAATGTGCACTAAAAATCTGCACAAAGAATTGACGTGCTGCAGATTTCAAAATCCTCACCGTAGGTCAATTTCCAAGTGGAAAATTTCCGCAACATATGGATGAGATTTTGGAAATCTCATCTTCTTAGCTGGTTCTGTACTCTGCAGATTTTACGGCTGAAAATCCACACGTAGTTCATTCCAGACTGAAATATCTGTTAACATGAAACAATAGCAAAGTGCATAAGGATTATAGTACGATTCTGTGTGCATCAGGAAATCCTGTCAAGGGAAAGCAGGAAAACTTACCTGCTTGCCTTTGAGAAAGATTTTCCTGCGTTCCCCTGACATTATGCTATTACAGTTCAAGACTATATACAGATTTCTTGGCTGGTTCCTTGCAGCTGGCTGCGTGTTGATTTTTCTCTGCTGTGCAGTGCGGTGAATCCTCTGCGGAGAACAATCCATCACAGCAGACATTGCTGCACTCCACATGATGTTACAGCAGAGGGTGGCAGCTGCCACTCTGCGGGACTCCTACCAGGCCTCTGTCGGAAGGAAAGTTTGTCCAGCACCAGGGGGAAAGTCTGGTGTCTCAGTGTCTTTTGTGTGTTCTGTGTAATTAGAGAGGGGAGAATACAAGACGGCAATGAAAGCTGTGAAAAGAGGACGGCCATGCTCGGGGGAATGTACGCTGTCTCTTTCGCAGTTGTCTTCTTCTATGACAAGTCCAAATGATGCTTGTCTTGGTAGATGTAGAATATTCTTGTTACCTTAGATCTGTTACTGATTATACTGACAGAGTTTGTTTTATATCATGTATTTATCTTCTTATATTACTTTATGTCAGTGTCCTCTGACAATACACCCTCCAAACTGATTGACAACATTTTTTAGGCTAGGGCTACACGTCGACATGTGGCTCGGATTCGGACCAGAACTACGGTCATGTGCATGAGGCCTTAGGGTAAGTTCACATGCAGCAGATTTGTTGTAGGAATTTCTGCAACTTCTGTGTCCTATTCCTTTGAATGGGGCTTGCAGAAATTCAAGCACCTGCTTCAGAAACAACCCCATTCAGATGTATGGAACTCATTTTCAGTCACTGAAATTTCTGCAACCAATCTGCTGTGTCTGAAAATACCCTCACTGACAGAGCAGTAGGAGATAGGAGGAAATGTAACACTGCTTAACACAACAGATTTAGGCAACTTTTACACTAGCATTTTTTGCGGATCCGTTATTGATGTGCAAAAACGCTTCCATTATAATAAATACAACCACATGCATTCGTCATGAGCGGATCCGGTTGTATCATGTCTTCTATAGCCATGACGAATCCGTCTTGAAGACCATTGAAAGTCAATGGGGGACGGATCCGTTTTCTATTGTGCCAGATTGTGTCAGAGAAAACGGATCCGTCTCCATTGACTTACACTGTGTGCCAGGGCGGATCCGTTTGGCTCAGCTTCGTCAGGCGGACACCAAAATGCTGCAGGCAGCGTTTTGGTGTCCACTTCCAGAGCGGAATGGTGACTGAACGGAGGCAAACTGATGCATTCTGAGCAGATCCTTTTCCATTCAGAATGCATTAGGGCAAAACTGATCAGTTTTGGACCGCTTGTGAGATCCCTGAATGGATCTCACAAACAGAAAGCCAAGTAGCCTTATGTGCCATTCAGGCAAGGTTAGTGACAACCCTTATGTGCGCCATAATTGTTTTCATGATAAACTGTAGAGAAAAAGACATTGATCACACATCCACATGCCATGCATTAATCTATTTCTGCTAAGCAACATGAACACGAGACACTTTGGGGCACAGTTATGAGGATTTGCACCTGTTTTGGTCATATTTTTTGTGTGTTGGGCAAACACTTCAATGTAGCTGCATTTATTGTATTGTTTGCTCCTTGTCTAAGATTGTATTTGCGCATGTTTTTTTGTTTTTTTTCCGTTTGTATCGGGGATAGGTGTAAGTGTTTCATCAGGCGGATATTATGTATTTGTGCATTTTTAACGTATAAATTTGATTTGTAAATGTGCGCAAAACTCCACCAGCTCCTGGCTGGCGTATATTGTTGCTCTTAGTTTTTTTTTTTTGCGACTCTGATGATGGCACTAAATGTATGCGACTTTTCAGTTTATTTTGCAACTTTCTAAACAGGACCTTTCACTGGTCCTGACATTACAATATGAGTAACTGGCAGTGTAGGGGATGATTAGCAGATGTCAGGGCGCCTTTCTTTTTTTCAGATCGGCTGCTCTGCTGAGGCGCTGTGCCCCCCGTTCACTTTTGCCGCCCTGTATGCTAATTAGTAGCATCGGGACAGGGCGGAGGAGACGGTCGTGTTTCTTCCTGGCTGGGAGCTGCCCAATAGCAGCGGATAGCGTCACAGCCAGGGAGAAGGTGAGCTGTTTTTGAGAAAAATTAAAAAGCACCCTGACATCTACTGATCATGCCGTACACTGCCAGGTACTAATATTGTAATGTCAGGACCAGTGAAAGGTCCTCTTTAAAACATTTTTGCGACTTTTCTCTGGAAAATGCAACTCTTTAAGGCTAGGTCTACACGACGACATTTGTCGCGCGACAAAAAGTCGCGCGACAGATAGGGCGCAACAGTTGTCGCGCGACATTTTGTTGCACTAATGTCGCGCGACAATTTTTATAATGGCAGTCTATGGTGTCGCACTGCAACATGCGACATGTTGCGACTGCGACGCGACAGTCGCAGAAAAATCCATCTTGAATGGATTTTCTGCGACTGTCGCGTCGCAGTCGCAGCATGTCGCATGTTGCAGTGCGACACCATAGACTGCCATTATAAAAATTGTCGCGCGACATTGGTGCAACAAAATGTCGCGCGACAAATGTCGTCGTGTAGACCTAGCCTAAACCATAAGATTTGCAACACACCAGACATAAAAAAACACCTAGAAAATATGGCACAATAGGAGAAACCAAAACTTTCAACCCACAGAAAAACAGGTGCAAAAATAGGTGTAAAATTGTACTAGCATGGTAAATGTGCCCCTTTGTGTACATTTTGATCTGAATGCATAGGCCCACTCACCATGTCCTCTTTAGAGTGGGTCCCTACACTTATTTGGTGTAGCACCACATATCAACTATCACTGCCGTAAAAGAGCACCTGCAGGTGGCAAGACCCAGCAGCCCGACAGCACCCCTGCTGCAACACTAAGGCTGGGTTCACATCACGTTTTTTCCATCCGTTTATACAATAAAAGTATACATTAAACGGATACCTCAGACTGATGCACACAGTGGCATCCGTCACCATAGAGTTCCATTGTAAAAAAATAACAACATTTTTTGCCATTGTAAAGGGATACAAGAACGTGGTGTGCTTTTGTATCCTTTCTTTTCTAATGTCAAATGGAGGCATAAAACCTGATGTAAACCCAACCCAAGCCCTCTTGGCACTGGGCCACACTAACCTACAGGCACAGCACCACTGCAGCAACAGCCATGATGCAGACCCCACCATATGAACAGATCTCAAAAGCCTACAATTTTTATGTGGCCTCAAGAACGAGAACGAAACCAAGTAGGTATTTGGGTACCTTCACAAGCAGCAGATTATGCAGCAAAAATTTCCTGCAATTGAGGTGAATGGAACTGATTTTCAGAAAATTTCTGCAACAAAATCTGTTGCGTGTGAAGGCACTCAGCACCTATAACTGCTTTTATCCATCATGTTTTGACCATGCAGAAGAACTAGATCACAATGAGATCACCATAATTTATGACTCAGGGAATGATATTTCCTGCAAAAAACAAAACACAAAGTTAGGCCTCTTTTACACGACCGTATGCCCTCCGAGATCGGTTCCGTGAGCGGGCCATATGTCCCGGATCGACATTGATCGTGCGCAGGGGAGCACACAGTATCATAGATTACAATGATGCTGTGCACATTGGGCCGCCCGCAGGACTATTGTCCCGCACTCATAAGATCACATGAGTGCGGGACAATAGTCCCGCGGGCATCCCGACGTGCACAGCGTCATTGTAAGCGATGATCTTTGCGCACGATCAATGATGCTCTGGGACATATGGACCGCTCACGGACGGTATATCTCGGAGGGCATACAGTTGTGTGCAAGAGGCCTTAGTCAGCACATCCTGTGAAATGATCACGTCACCATGGCTGAAAATACAAAATCAAGCACAGTAGAACAACACTCTGCAAACATGAACTATATAAACTAATGCTATATCGATTCATTTATTTACTAAGTGCCTCATTCGTTTATATAGTGACTATAGCTTGAGTTCATATAGTCAATGCTTGCATTGACATATAGCTTGAGTTTTGTTGTTTGGTTTTGTATTTTCAGCCATGGTGACGTGCACCTGAGCATTAGGCCTCATGTACACGACCGTTTTTTTTTGCGGTCCGCAAAACGGATTTCCGTTGTTCCGTGATCCGTTACCGTTTTTTCTTCCGTGGGTCTTCCTTGATTTTTGGAGGATCCACGGACATGAAAAGTGAAAAAAAAAACTAAGTCAAGTTTGCATTGAAAATGATAGGAAAAACGGACACGGATCACGGACACGGATCACGGACACGGATGACTATCTTGTGTGCATCCGTGATTTTTCACGGACCCATTGACTTGAATGGGTCCGTGAACCGTTGTCAGTGAAAAAAATAGGACAGGTCCTATTTTTTTCACGGACTGGAAAAACGGATCACGGACACGGAAGCCAAACGGTGCATTTTCCGATTTTTCCACGGACCCATTGAAAGTCAATGGGTCCGCGAAAAAAAACGGAACAACGGCCGCGGATGCACACAACGGTCGTGTGCATGAGGCCTTAATTTCACAGGATGTGCTGACTAAGTCCTCTTGCACACGACCATATGTATTTTGCGGTCCGCAAAAAAACGATCCGCCAAAAATACGAATGACGTCAGTGTGCATTGGAACGGAACAGCTGGCCCCCATTGGACCACCATATATTCTAATGTGACAAACACACAAATATAGATATGCTGCTGCAAAATGTTTCCTTTGATTTTTTCAAATACTGCCGTTTAGGTCACTTACTAACTTATTATTTTCCCCTCTGCGCTATCTGCGATGGATGAGAGGCAGGAGGGGGAGCACCGAGTGACATGCGCAGACCTTTAAAAATGTGAAAAAGATAAATACTGGATCCGTTTTTTCCGGATGACAACCGGAGAGACGGATCCGGTATTGCAATGCATTTGTGAGACTGATCCGGATCCGTCTACAAATGGTACCCGTTTGCATACAGATTGCCGGATCCGGCAGGCAGTTCCGGCGATGGAACTGCCTGCCGGAATCCAGCAACCCAAGGGTGAAAGTACCCTTACTAATTTTTCCTGCTGGTGCTTTCTATTCGGTTCAAATGCTATTTATATATCATCAAACCTTTAAAGAGGGTCTCTGCTCCGGACAAGCCCTACTTGTTTGGACCCCATGGCAGTAAAGGCTCTTTACATGGGCTGATGTTGCACTAATGTTTCTGAACACTGCTCCATTTAAACATGTGCAGTGACTGAAAGACAAACCATAATTTGCTTGTTTGTAGATGATGACAATGTTTAGGATGACATAAAATACTGCTTTTTTGGCAGCACACTCCCCTTGTGCGGCTGACAATAATAGAACATTTTACATTATTTTGTGGGGCTAAATATGAAAATGACTGAAAATGCGAGGTTGGTTCTTGTTTGGAAATTACAGTGGGAAAAAGAAAAATGCTGAAAAAAATATATATATATATTTGAGAGCTGGTTGAAGGGCAGCGAAAGAGAAGCATGGAAGGCTTTTAAAATTGTGTCAACACTGCAGGACAAAATACTGCCCCAGCAGAACTAAATACCATAATGCAGCACAATATAACTAACCAGATGCTGCCCCTCTATGATGGCCAGCTGCCACATTCTAGCCGCTCCTCTCTAATTAAGATAGGGAGGAGGGGGCTGAGGAGGTGAGACGCGGGCCACAGCAGAGAGCCAGCCTTACTGCGGCCTCGTCATACCTCTTACATCTAGTGATGTCTCCTCTGATGTTCTCTTTCCTCATCTTCTCTGTTCGGCCCAGACCACCACAACAATTTTTTTTAGACATTTGTCTCTGCAGTTTGCCATGAAGACATTTTAGATTCCTCACTTTTCCATTCTCCCCCCCCCCCCCCCCCCCTTCTCAGCACAAACTCCTCTTCCTGGTGCCCCAACAGTGGGTATTCTGTTGCTACCCCAAATTCTGTGTCTGCTGTGCTCTCCAGTGCAATGCAGGCATCTTTCTGCCCACGGTCTGGGACACACTTGGCCAGTTGCAATGTTGTCACTGCAATGCATTCCGGCTCAGGTGTGCACGATAATGTCATTGGGATTTACTGCCTCAAAGGCCTGAAATCTACTACAGTAGGCCTGAAGACTATGAGGGAGAAAGGCGGGGTAGGGAACCATTGGCTCTCAGTATCTTTAGGACAGTGATACAGTTGAAATCATGAGATGGACACAGAAAATGTGCCTGGTCAGAAAGTGGGGAAATGGCCCGGTGATGAAGTGGTTAATTGCACTCTGTTACGAACTCAGTGACGAACATGGGGAGCGTTTTCATCGGATTATCAGTCATTGAGAAGTGTTACAAAGGTAAATGGAGCCCTGCAATGATGGCACATTACTGCTAGATGTACGTGCATTTTCTTTCTAATGAAAAGAAAATATTATAATCAGCGGGGGAGATTTATTAAGACTGGTGTTTCCGTATGGCAGTCTTGATTGCCTGCAGGGGCGTTGCTAGGGTCTCAAAAGATCTGGGGCCCAAGCACCATTGCATATGGCCCAATTCTCTAATTTAAACAACCGCATCCCCCCCCCCCCCCCCCCCGCAAACACTAGCACTTTAAGACATTTTACTGTACTTGCTATATAGCTATACCTCTCACATCCAGGGCCTCCCAGGCAACATCTCTGATGTAGATCTTCTCTGTCATCATCTTCTCCATTCGGTCCAGACACTTCTCTCAGCCGCTTCGTCTTAGCTTTCTTACTTTTCTGTACCCCTAAATACTATCCTGAAGAAAAATGAGTGCCCCCCATAGTAACAGTACTCCTCATAGTCCCACCAATAGTAATTCCCTTCTAGAATGCTTTCATTAGTTATACTTCCCCCTACTGGACCCAACAGTGATAATGCTCAACAAGAGTGCCTCCATTAGTAGAAGAGCCCTCAAGTATTAATAATACCCTCACAGAGCCCCCAGTAGAAATAAGGCACCCTATTGTTCCCCACAGTGGTAATAAATCTCTCTACAGACCCCTCAGTAGTAATAAGGCCCTCATAGTGCTCTTAGTAGAAATAATGCAGAACCCTCCTATAGAGCCCCCAGTAGTAATAAGAACACCTAATGCCCCCTGGATTTAAAATGCCCCCACAGTGCCTCCAGTATTTATACTGCCCCCTACTGTTATAATGCTCGCCCTGAAGCGCCCCAAGTATTTATAATGCCGCCTGTAGTGACCCCTGTAGTTATATCGCCCTCTACTGTTATAATGCTCACCCTGAAGCGCCCCCAATTTTTTAAATGCCGAAATTATAATTCCTTAGCACCTCCCCCCCACAGTCCTATGTAAATAACACTATTTCCCTCCCTCCGCCATAGAGTCCCATATAAATACCATCACACCATTTCTCCAGCCCCCTCAATATACAGTCCCATGTAAATAACATCCCTCTCTATCTACAGCCCCCACCAAAATACAGTCCCATGTAAATAACATCACAGCATCTCTCCTGCCCCTTCCAACATACAGTCCCATGTAAATAACATCACCTCCTCAATATTTAGTCCCATATAAATAACATCATTCAACAGACACCTTCAACATACAGTCCCATGTAAATAAAATCACCCCCTCCCCAGCCACCTCCAACATGCAGTCCCATGTAAATAACATTACTCCTTAACATTCAATCCCATGTAAATAATATCACTCCCTCCGACAGCTGCCTTCAACATGCAGTCCCATATAAATAACATTGCCCTCAACATACAGTCCCATGTAAATAACATCACTCCACCTCACTGTCCCATGTAAATAACTTCCCTCCCTTCAGCCCTATCATACTGTCACGGTAGGTGAGGGAAGGGATGCAATACAGTTATATCTAACAGGCGGGCAGGACATTCGGGGCCTGGGACAAAACATCAGGGGCCCAGGCCCCAAATGTTTTGACCTAGCAACGCCCCCGATTGCCTGTATGGTAGAGTGGGATTTGCCTAATTTATTGAGGGGCAGAAGCCTCTTAATAGACGCCAGTTTGTGGTGTAAGTTATAGTAAATCTGACAAGCCACGGTAGACTCTGTCCCTCCCTGCTAAGCCTCCCTCCTTTTCTCACCACTCTAGAAAAGTGGCGAGAAAAGACTACAACTGTAAATGTATGAATGTATACATTTTTCAACCAGTTTTGCATCCATTTTCTGGCCAAAAAACACAGTTAAAAATGAATGATTTTATTTACCTTTTTTGTTAATAATAATAATAATAATCTTTAATTATATAGTGCCAACATATTCCGCAGCGCTTTACAGTTCAGGGGTTCATGTACAAACAGTCATAAATAACATAGCAACAGAAAAGTAAATAATTACAAGAGGAATGAGAGCCCTGCTTAGAAGAGCTTACAATCTATCATATCTATTAATAAAATCCCATTCCCTGTAGTACAGTGGTGTATCTTGGTTTTGTGCTGCCCTAGGCGAGACTAAACTCGGGCAACCCCCTAATATAAATTTGACCCACCCCTTCCTTGTTAAAAAACAATGTGCAGCTAGAGTTAGTACAGTATTAATCCCTCCCAAATTCTCCCCCCTCTAACCACCCAACCCCCTTACCCCATAAAACAACTAAGTAATAGATTTTTTGTGAATTACTGTAATTTAAGTACTTACAGTTTTTGAAGACAGCAGGCTCAGGGATCAGTGCATTGGTGGCCAGGGCCTGGCCTCAGTGTTCACGGTGACCGTGTGCAGGATCCGCTCTGCACTTGGAGGAGATAAAGCTCACCCTAGCGTTGCCGGCCCGTGACTCCACCTCCGTGTGACGTCACGACGGAGGACGCAAAAGGCAGGGGAGGTCGGGAGGAAGTCAGGAGGGGGAGGAAGTAAGTTTTTCAACTCCTTCACTATGCGGCGCCGGCGATGCCGCTCGCATAGTGAAGGATCGGACAAGGGGCAAAAAATATATTTAGCATATTATGTAACTATCACTAAGCAAACAAGGCATTTTGCCGCCCCCTTTTCAAGTGCCGCCCTAGGCAAATGCCTTGTTTGCCTTGTGATAGATACACCCCTGCTGTAGTATACATAATGTCCCACATAATGGCCTCCAGCAGTAATAATGTCCTTATAGTGCCCCCCTGCAGTAATAATGTCACCCATAGTGGCCCCCTGGAGTAATAATGTCACCCATAATGCTCCCCAATGTCTCCCATAGTGGCTGTAATTTTTTTTTTTTTGAAATAAATAAATATATCTATAATAATAAAATCCCTGTGTGAGTGTGCTGTGTCCGTGTGTGTGTCACCAGTTTTGCACTGGGCATGCGCGGTTCGGCGTCCAATCAGGACACAGCTCTCCACACGGACACGGCGCTACACACAAGTTTCCCTGCAGGGTGTCACCCTATAGGCAGGCCACAGCTCCCCCGCCACCGCCGTCCAGTGCGCCGTTCAGCCAGTGTGCATGCGCCGCCTTCGCCGCACAGACTTCTGGGCTGGTGAGCAGCCGTGGAGGAGACGCACGCGTGCACAGTACTTAAGCGCGCCAGCACCGCCTACATGCGTACACAGTTTAACACTAGGCATGCGCGGATACAGCGCTCCACACACCACCCACACGCGCAGAGCAATCATCACACAGCGTTCTATGGATGGTGCGGGTGGCGTTGAGCGGCCGTCGCTCGGGTTGTGGTCTGTGCGGACGGTGTGGGGGGCAGCGGTGATCCGCCAGAGAGCGGTCTGATGATTGTTCTGCGCGCCGGTCAATTCTAATGCCCGTTATTGTAACGGGCATAATGTCTAGTATATACAGTACAGACCAAAAGTTTGGACACACCTTTTCATTCAAAGAGTTTTCTTTATTTTCATGACTATGAAAATTGTAGATTCACACTGAAGGCATCAAAACTATGAATTAACACATGTGGATTTATATACATAACAAAAAAGTGTGAAACAACTGAAAATATGTCATATTCTAGGTTCTTCAAAGTAGCCACCTTTTGCTTTGATTACTGCTTTGCACACTCTTGGCATTCTCTTGATGAGCTTCAAGAGGTAGTCACCTGAAATGGTTTTCACTTCACAGGGGTTCCCTGTCAGGTTTAATAAGTGGGATTTCTTGCTTTAAAAATGGGGTTGGGACCATCAGTTGCGCTGTGGAGAAGTCAGGTGGATACACAGCTAATAGTCCTACTTAATAGACTGTTAGAATTTGTATTATGGCAAGAAAAAAGCAGCTAAGTAAAGAAAAACTAGTGGCCATCATTACTTTAAGAAATGAAGGTCGGTCAGTCCGAAAAATTGGGAAAACTTTGAAAGTGTCCCCAAGTGCAGTCACAAAAACCATCAAGCGCTACAAAGAAACTGGCTCACATGCGGACCGCCCCAGGAAAGGAAGACCAAGAGTCATCTCTGCTGCGGAGGATAAGTTCATCCGAGTCACCAGCCTCAGAAATCGCAGGTTAACAGCAGCTCAGATTAGAGACCAGGTCAATGCCACACAGAGTTCTAGCAGCAGACACATCTCTAGAACAACTGTTAAGAGGAGACTGTGTGAATCAGGCCTTCATGGTAGAATATCTGCTAGGAAACCACTGCTAAGGACAGGCAACAAGCAGAAGAGACTTGTTTGGGCTAAAGAACACAAGGAATGGACATTAGATCAGTGGAAATCTGTGCTTTGGTCTGATGAGTCCAAATTTGAGATCTTTGGTTCCAACCACCGTATCTTTGTGCGACGCAGAAAAGGTGAACGGATGGACTCTACATGCCTGGTTCCCACCGTGAAGTATGGAGGAGGAGGTGTGATGGTGTGGGGGTGCTTTGCTGGTGACACTGTTGGGGATTTATTCAAAATTGAAGGCATACTGAACCAGCATGGCTACCACAGCATCTTGCAGCGGCATGCTATTCCATCCGGTTTGTGTTTAGTTGGACCATCATTTATTTTTCAACAGGACAATGACCCCAAACACACCTCCAGGCTGTGTAAGGGCTATTTGACCATGAAGGAGAGTGATGGGATGCTGCGCCAGATGACCTGGCCTCCACAGTCACTGGTCCTGAACCCAATCGAGATGGTTTGGGGTGAGCTGGACCGCAGAGTTAAGGCCAAAGGGCCAACAAGTGCTAAGCATCTCTGGGAACTCCTTCAAGACTGTTGGAAGACCATTTCAGGTGACTACCTCTTGAAGCTCATCAAGAGAATGCCAAGAGTGTGCAAAGCAGTAATCAAAGCAAAAGGTGGCTACTTTGAAGAACCTAGAATATGACATATTTTCAGTTGTTTCACACTTTTTTGTTATGTATATAATTCCACATGTGTTAAATTCATAGTTTTGATGCCTTCAGTGTGAATCTACAATTTTCATAGTCATGAAAATAAAGAAAACTCTTTGAATGAGAAGGTGTATCCAAACTTTTGGTCTGTACTGTATATATTACTCACCTCATCCACTTGCATGGAGGCAGTTGCTCCTCTCTTGATGCTGAAGGACCCAGCATGATGTAGTCACCAGATGAGTATTTTTTTTTTTAACCTAAAAGGCCATTTTGCACTAGTTTACCCATTTTTAACACCCGTTAAGACGGGTGCACTTCTTTCCAACAACTGTTAAAAATGGTCCCATTGTTTTCAATGGAGTCCGTTGTGCCGTGAAAACAGGCAAAAATAGGACATGTTCTATTTTTTTGACGGCTGCTAGTCACTGACCATTAAAAAAGCCCATGTGAATAGCCTCATAGACTTCAAATGAGTCATGTGAATGTAGCCTAAACTAATCACAAACTGTTACCTTGGTGGTACCCCTAGAAATCAACTATAACCTGTGGGTTCAGAAGCCTTTGCTCACTGAACTTGGGTGGATTCTCTGCCAAAGAACATGGCGCAGCTGCATGAAAAGCGCCACCTATTTATCTTCAATGGTAGACCACATTGCCATTCATGCAACTTTTGTTAATCTTACATGACCGAACCAAGAAGGGACATGGCGCACTACTTGGCGTCCACTAGAGGCTTGCATGTTATTTTTGTCATTGTTTCGACACAAACATCGTATATTCAGAAGTTACATAAAATGTAATTCCCTAAAATAATCAATTCAGCAGCTCCAGTACTGCTAACGAGATGCTGGTGGTTTCCAGCCTATGCCAGACCCGACAATAATGTATAACTCAGCTAACCCGCCTGATTACAAGACCCTGTGGCTTGGTTAAAAGCCCCTTATTATGTGCAAGAGGTTACCAGCATACATAGCGCCGTTTTGTTCCTCCTCAAAGCGATTATCTCCACAAATTAGCATTACAAAATATTATTGCCATTATTTGTAATAGAAGATACGAGCGTGCTAAATGACAAACACGTCCTCTAATTTAGATGCAAATGTCATGAAAATAGGGAGGCTGATTATAATAATACGCACCATAATTATCCCAATTCCTTACCCAGATTTGCAAACATTAACTCACCCTATTATCCTGAGATTCAGCCCTAATTTAGTATGAGTAAATACAGAAAGTGCAAAGTATTATATGAACAAGCTGCACAGCACCCTGTGGTGTAATAAGAATATAACAGTCTACAATATAATACAACATAATATAATAATGCAGTATTCTCTGGTACTAAATCATGTCATTCAGGACCCTGATACTTTGCCTATAAGATATATTTTGTTTGTATATATCAACACATATGTCTGTATGTGTACATAAAATGTGGGAAACACCTAAATATTGGCAAAGACTACCTTATACATCCAATAAAAAGGGGGCGAGAGTGGCCTATTGTATGAACGGTTACCCCAAAAACATTGCAAAGAGTACTTGTAGGAACAGGGTAGCAATGGAATATACAGACATCAACATGGCAGCTTGTTGGGTAACACTTCTTACTTAAAATCCAAGAATGCCCAGTAACAGCGATGAGCCGTTCCCGCACGTGACCATTGATTAGTAGCGACGGTCAAATGTCCTCATCACAGTCTAGCGGGGATGGGAGCGATGCTGTTGGAATGGCAGGATTTTCAACAAGACAGTGGTGTTTTGTTTATTTTATGTGGCTACAATTTTCAACCATGCTTTCATTTTCTGGTTATGCTGGACAACCCCTTTAATGTGATCACAAGGGGCTGTCAACCAGCTGTCTCCGACTGAAGCTGTCTCATACCATTTTCTGTCAGTTATCACCCACCTTTATCAAACTGAAGCTGTCTCATACCATTTTCTGTCAGTTATCACCCACCTTTATCAAATGAAAGTATAACTAAGAAATACAGTGTAGCAAGGTGTAAACTGGTATTTATGTTGTGGAATAATGTAACAATCTATTAACAGTATGCTCCAATGTGAACTTATGTCTGTAAAAAACTTACAAAGGGGTTGTCCCATATTGTCCCATATTGATTACCTACCCTTAGGATAGATATAATGTATACAGAGCAGCACAACAGTACCTTTCAGCTTGGAAACTCAGGGATGCATCAGCCAGTCCAACTCCCCTGACCATTGACAGCAGCATCTCCAATCCAATAAGGCTTTATTCACACATGGTGCATGAAACAGTCCACACGGTCCAGCTACAGCAACGTTTCGGCTACATAGTAGCCTTTATCAAGCTAACTCAGAAGTGTTAAATAGGAGTATATAAAGTGCATAAAATCCCTCCTATACCCATCAACAAATAAAATGTCTAATTGTACATTAGTAAAATCAGTGTTTAAAGTGTTTACCAATACCTCTTGTGCAGCTAAACAGCGTCATCATCCATAACCAATCAGTGAACATATATTACCTTAAAGGGAACCTGTCACCAGTTTTATGGTGTCCTAACTAAGGGCAACATAAATAAGTGACTGATTCTCTTAGCAAAATGCTGGGTCACTTTCTGCCAACATCTTGTATTGAAAAGCTCCAGCTGATAATGATGAATCCTGAATATTCATGAGCTCCTGACTCTCCCCTGCCCACCTGCTGCTGATTGACATTTTTTTTCCATATGAATCAGCAGCAGGTGGGCAGGGGAGTGGCTATAGCTCTGAATTAAATATACGCTGGACTCAATGGCATTAAGCTGGACTCAAATTCAGCTCATTAGCATGCAGCATCTTTGTGTGTATATTATGAGGTAACCATCTGTCACACCAGTAAGTGAATACAGTACTTTTTAGTAGTTCATGATTGTATATAATTAGTTAGATTATAATCAAATATCCACATGACAGGTTCCCTTTAAAAGATGGATGCAGCTGGATACCCCATCGCATCGCACGAGAACTCTCCTTGGCGTTCTAGGAATCTTACTGCGCATATTCAGCACAAATTGTGGATCACAGGCGTCCGGCCAATCACATGGCTAGGTTCGTACCACGTGTCATCAGGCACTGTGACGTAGCCTTGCCATGTGATCTTGAACAGATCACATGGCTACATAAATCCCGCCCATGCGATGCCTCCAGAGGTCATGACGTAGCACTGACATGTGATCTCAAATCAAGTCACATGACCACGCTAGCTCCGTCCCCCATACTACCGCCCACATTAATCTCAAAGCGTAACATAACTATGGGAACCGAATGCCCCCCAAGTTTTATGAAGTCCACATGAGTGCTGGATATTCAATTGCAGATCTTTGTCAGGTCTTATCCCCAACTGATCTATTCAAATATATACCGCGATGTATAAAGGTTCCAGATGCATTCCAGCTTTTATCTATAAAATACAAAAATAGAAAATTGGACGGCGTGCATGTAAACAAAGAAGAGAATGCAGGGCTCACACAAGCACCGCAGTCTCTTTAAACAGCTGATGGGCGAGGGTGCCGGGACTCAGACCTCCACCGATCTGATACTGATGACCCACCCTAATGATATGTCATCAATTTAGGAAATCAAATAACCCATTTAAATTCTGCAACCCAGCAGCACAAAAATATGAAACTGACACATGGCACCGTGATTTCTGGACTAGTCAAGTTTAAAGGTGGCTGTCAGTTCTTAATCTTCTTTGCTTGTAGAAGGTGAATCCTCTGGAGGCCTGTGCTGAAGTCGGCATTAATGACATTGGATTTGCCAATTGCACCTTTGGTCAAATTACTGTTAAGCAGCATCCTGGACCCTTATCCGAGCCCTCTCATGGCAACTGATAACTGCACCTGGACAAATTCGGATTTAATTAGCTGTTTTGAATACGGGACTGAATATAAGAGGAAATCCTTTAATTCTCCAAAGAATCTCATTATATTCTTGAGAAACCTCCCACACCCATCCATACAGTAGTCAGTAGTGGACCAGAGTAAGGTACACTCAGGGCCAAATCAAAACATCATATCCCCATCCGTCTTGCTATGCAACATAACACACCTCAGAATCCACTATAGACTACCTCAAAAGGAGCAAGCTGAAGGATGGCCCTCGCAATCCCCTGATCTGTGAGGACCTCAAAAGAGCAGTGCATGCAAGACAGCCCAGGAATCCCACAGAACTGGAAGACTTTTGCAAGGAACAATGGATGGAAATCACTCAAACTATAAATGAAAGACTCTTGGCTGGCAGCAAAAAGGGATTACAAGCAAAGGGGTTCTACTGGGTACTAACCATGCAGGGTGCGCAAACTTTTGATCCAGGCCCTCTTCCTTTTTTATTATTTTGAAAATAAAAATATTTTTGCTTAAAATACAAAGGGAATGCGTCATCTTTAACTTTATGCCTTTTGAAGATCATTTCATCTTCAACTTGCTTAACTGTTCACAGTAACAGTAATTGCGACCAGGGTGGCCAGACTTTTGTATTCCATTGTGTAATGCTGCTCCGTGCCTTCCTGTATATATATAATGCCACCTCCTGTAGTGCTAGTATATATATGCTCCCTGTAGTGCCAGTAGATAATGCTCCACTTGTAGTGCCAGCAGGTAATGCCTCCTCCACTGTATTGCTACCCTTAGTACCAGTATGCAATGTGCCCCCCCCCCCTCTGTAGTGTCACATATATAATGCTCCCCCCACTTCCTTGATTCGGCCAGTAGATAATTCGCCCTTGCCTAACACTGTCTGCTATGTAGGCCTGATTTGCTGTGTCCCAGTGCAGGGGGTCTCGTAGACATCACTGCTCCTTCTGTGGGGCTCGTGTGATGACATGATCATGTAAGACCCAGTGCAGGTCATGGCCTGAAGCCTATGAGACTGAACAGCTGCAGATGCGACCGTGATTGCGACCCCCCCCCTTATGGGTAGTGAGCCTGTCCTCGCCTACCCATCATCGCGACCCTACTGGGACTACACTGAGGATCACAGTGTATCAGTGCAGCCACAGAAATGAGTTGGGTCGCAGCGCAACTCTAAAGTTTGCTGCGACCACGACGACAGAATCTCAAAAAATTCTATCCTGCAGATTTTTTATTTTTATTTCGGGGTCACGGTTGATGCTCTTCTGCCTTGGTGTCGAATCTCCATGATGAGGGGGAGGGGGGGTAGCCATCCAAATTTATTCAGATCCATCATAGCAAGTTCACCACTTGCAGAAATTATTCATTAGGATGTGGAAAGGAGTCCTTTAGAGTCTATTAACACATCCGTAGTCTATTGCGGATCCGCAATACACCCGGCTGGCACCCCCATAGAACTGCCTATTCTTGTCCGCAAGAATAGAACATGTCTGCATCTCTGTGCTGTCCGCATGTCTTCCGGCCCCATAGAGAATGAATGGGTCCGGATTTGTTCCGCAACGTTGCAATGGATCCAGACCCATTTTTACGGACGTGTGAATGGACCCTAACGGACAATTACAAGAGGAAATTCTGAAGTTTCTGCCAAACAGGACTGAAGGGAAGGATTTGACCCTGAAATTACTGGGGCCCAGGTGTCCCCACACATTGGCATGTCTTGCAGCACTCCCTTAACTGAGAGGGACCTAAAGCATTGTTCTTCTTGAGGTCATGGCCAATGAATGGAATATCAGTGTTTTTATATTGGAGTTACTATGCTCTGCTGGAATGTTGCAAACTGTCTACTAAGTGACCTCTCTGACGGCTTTTATTTTCAGGACCTCTCTCTCACTCTCTCTTACCATCTCACACAGTCTTCTCTCTTAGTCCACCAACATGCTACTAGGTGGCTACTAGAGATGTCTGGCTAGGGCTTTCTCCCCTCTGCTCATTGAATACACATACATATTCGGCCGAACTGAACGTGAATGTGTATGGGGATGGCAGGAGAGATAGTTGTTGGTCGAATGATCATTCCTCTGACAGCTGCTGAATGTGAGGGCAGCCTTGAGCCCAATCTCAGTAGGTGTCTCTGGTGATTAGTGCACATACGCACTTACAAGACACCAATCCCTTGCTTTTATAGATGCACCCCAATCTCCACTCTTTTGCCACCTCCACATCCACCATCATGTCAGGGAACCGAGACAATGGTCTCCTTTGAATGAAACATCCTCCCCTTGCAGGATGACATTCAGCAATGCTGTTTCTGACATCATCAACTAAAAGGAAATAGTGACACCACTGGGGCAGTTTGCCAGCTCTGTACTCATTTGGCAGTGGCAGGCATGGGCAGACTGGGAACCAAAGTGGCCTCCATTTTGAAGGCAGATCCAAATTGACAGAAGGCTGGGCAATACAATCAGATGGGGCCAACAACCGTAGGCAGGGTTAGCAATACCTGCACAAAATACCATGCCAGCAGAACCAAATACCACAGTATAGCATGAAATACTACCATATATAGTTGCCATCAGGGTGATCATTGGGGCATGCATGGACTCCCTCACCCTGTTGCAGTATTCAATTGAACAATTAAATTCATTAGGATATCTGTGGCTGCCAGGCAGGGACATAAGTGCCTGATGCACCCAGTGCTAACCCAGAGAGCATCAGATCGTTATGCACCCGGCCAGTAGAATGGGTCAGGCCAATGGTGGATCATAATAGAGGCGTTTGGGTCGGACTGCAGAGAACATCTACTACATTATCTGAAGCAATTCAGTTATTGCTGTTTTATCTGGGGCATTACATAGGACTGTAGAACACATCTACTACATTATCTATACCCATAGAGTAATCACTGTGTTATTTGGTGTTTTACATAGGACTGAAGGGAACTTCTACTACATTTTTCGACTGATTCTCGCCATTCAGAAGGCTGTCCCTGCAGTATAAAACAATCTGGGGTGTATAAATAATGTAGTAGATGTCACCTGCAGTCCTATGTAACACCACTGATAACATCTGAGTACAGATAATGTAGTAGATGTAACCTGCGGTCCTATGTAATACCTTAGATAATTTAAGTTAAAGGGTTTTTCCAGGACTTACATATTGATGGTCTATCCTCAGGAAAATTGAGTTGGGGGGGGGGGGGGGGTCAATTTGGGTAGACAGCTCCTGACTAAGGCAGCCCCCTGGACATCTCCCAACCAGGAAATGTTTCCATAAGGGCTCATATCATATGAGGCCGGCACAATAGTCCCGCGGGCGGCCCGATGCGCGCAGCATCATAGTAATCTATAATGCTGTGCTCTCCCGTGCGCACAATGTATGCCGCTCCGGGACATATGGCCCGCTCACGGACCATACGTCTCGGAGGGCATACAGTCGCGTGCATGAGCCCTAAGGTCTATAGCCAGTCTGCTTCTGGTGGCAGTACTACATGAGGGTACATGGCATAAAACACTGTAATATAATAATACATAGCACAACAACAACACACCCATTGTACAGCACCCAGTATCGGAAATCTACTAATCGTAATAGTTTCACAGTGCAAGCATATACTTCTTAATAGCGTAAGCAAGAAACACCCACAGTTACCCCCTTACAACTACAGTGAATCTGACGCTAATGGAGTGTTAGGATGGTCAGGGAATTACATCATTCTGCTTAGCAATGCAAACTTACGAATGATTCAGGGTGTTTGGAAAGCTGTAGTATTAGTGCAATTATATTTTTATTGTGATTTTTCTCTATAAAACATGATGTAAGGAAGATCAGCGAGGAGCTGCCGGTGAAATATCACATGATGTTCTTTACAGTCACAGAATGATCAGATTTACTTATAAATCAGAATTAATCCGCTTTTAACCTTCCTTTTGTTTCATTCATAGAAATCCACAAACTCTATGTTAGCTCCATTAAACATTAAAGAACCATATGGCATCGTTTGTTCTGGTAAGTGCCGTGTGTATTCTGATGTTATCGCTCCGATTGTTCATTTGACTTAAAAACCTAAACTATTAATTGGGCGGATTAAAACATTTGCATTTCCTTTGTAAAACTCATTTGTGGTGCTCACTGTCATTTCAGGGAAGCGTTCTGAATATATTTGAATATATTCCTAAAATCCCTGCTTAAGCCTCCTTTACAGGGAGTTTACTTAATTGTTAGGTAAATATTGCAGCAGGGACTTGTTCGTTAGCGAACCAACTGCCCTCGCCGGACCAGACAGTCACTTAGACATACAGTAAGATACTCATTTGTCTGGAATCAGTCATTTTCTACATCTCCGGCTCTTTCACACACAATGGTCCAGATTTATTAACATATCTGCACCTAGAATCTGTCTATAAAGTGCCACAAATTAGTGCAATAAGGGTTTCTGCAAATTGTTCCGACTTTGTTGTATAGGGGACAGGGCTTAGCTGAAGGGACGTGGCCTAAGATGCAATGTTTTGCTCCAAACTTATGCTATAATTCTGGTGTACAATTCTTTCTCAAGGTAAGCCAACCAATAGTTGTTTTATAGTTATACAAGAAAGTCTATCCCAGCACCAAACTTATCATCCAGTCTAAGCCACTGTGATAAATTGACAGCCTAACGGGGTTATGTATCATATGCAACTTTTTCGTCTTTTTTTGAGTGTCTGCCTAGTGTGAAGCCAATTTTTTTTATGACAAATATGCAAAATATCGCACATCATTTGTTAAATTTAACTCACAGACTACCTATGGAGATTTCAGTCTAAAGTCTAATCATATTTATTACAAAGATTTCATCAGCTTGTAAACTACTAGGGGACTGGAGGCCTGAAAAAACTTTAATGACCGGAAACATTTTTTGTTGTTTTTGCCTCTCCGCTATAAAGTAGCTTCAACTCTGTGACATTGGAGAGCAAGGAAGAGATTTGGAGAATGCGGGGCGGTGCTGGGCTCCTTACTAGCCTATTGTTCGTGACAGCCCCTTGGGCTCCTTACTAGCCTAATTTGCATATATCTAAAATTGTTTTTTGACTAAATACAAGCACTCAGAGCTATGGAAAATGTATATTGTGGACGTGCTAGTGGCGATCACATGTACACAGCTCTATCAGCTAAAACTAGCTGGCAGAATCCCTTTAAGGGTCCAGTCACCATAATAGGTTCCGCAATTCATTTGGGCCTTGTGTTGTCCGCATCCGCATTTCCGTTCCGCAGCCCCACAAAAAAATTGAGCATGTCCTATTCTTGTCTGCAGCCACGGACAAGAATAGGCATTTCTATCATAGTGCCGGCCATGTGCGGTCCACAAGATGGCCGGTGTCTGTGTTGCGTACCGCAAAACAGTTGTGGATGTGTGAATGGAGTGTAAAAAATAAATAAATCGGACACAGAGTCTGTAAGTAATCACCTACACCCCCCCAGGAACCAGAGTTTACTGCTGCTGTACAGAGGGATGGGTTTTCAGAAATAGAGCTTTTCAAATTGTTCTTTTCTCATGACCTGGTCTAACTTATCATGGATCAAACAAATATATATGGCCAGTAATTTATTTCAGCCAACCCAAATACATTTGTGGGCATGCCATACAGGTGGCATCTCACCAACAGTGCAGAAATTCAGCAATATTGGGGACAGGTTTTAAATATGGGTCTTACAAAAAAAAGCTTCTTTAAGTGCGTATTGGTCAACAGACATCCTGCACCACTGCCCCTTGTACCTCAGTACAATGCCCAGGGAACGCTTTGAGGTCATTTAAAAATGTATTCATTATAAAATTAATTCCCAATGCTTCCCCCAGGATGACCCCAATTAATTTCAACCACCTTTTCAAAATTCAACCCCTCATTTGATTTCTGGCCCAAAAAAGTTTCTTATCTTTATACCCCTCAACAACAAATTTCAATTGACGAGTCCAGTTCAAGGGAAGGGTAAAATTTACACAGTATTTGCCAAACGAATGCACCAGGTGCAGTATCAAAATTTATAAACTGTACGAGTCGGAGTCAGGCTACATTCACACATTTCGGATATATGAAGGGAGAGACAGTCACATTGAATAGACTGTAAACTCTACCTAACCACAAGTGGGAGGATTGTGTGAGACCTACTGCACCCACTGTTTGATCAGGGGTAAAAAGTGTACCTGTCACAAGCGGGGAAATAACCAAACATGGGAAAACAAACAGAACAAACGACTAGGCCCAAAAGCTAGGGAGAAAAGGGTCACCTCCTAGCGATCCCTAAAAGCTTTCCCTAAACTGCTGTGCCCATGTGCATACCCTAATGGTGGATATGCACATGCCCTTGTGCCTGAACCTGAACACCCATGGCAAACCCTAAGCAGCAGGGAAAAGGGAAGAGACAACCTGCTTCTTCAAACCAGGAGGAAGCAAGCATCTCCCTAGAGGCCTAGATAAAACACACAAAGAGAAATAAAAGGAGAGGACTTATCTTATCTTGCAGAGCTGGAGCAGACAATCCACCACAAATCAAGAGCTCCCAGGAAAGAACTATAACCCGCACATTACACTGGGGGAAGGAGGGATAAATAGCCTCACTAACAATGAAACCCAGTACACCTGAGGGAAGGTAGATCCAGCTCAAACCCAAATCAAAACAGAGAAGTCAGACATGTGCAGCCAGTCTGACAGACCTCCGCACATTCACAGGGCAAGACGTGACAGTACCTTGATAATTGGTACACGAGATTACCCCTGTTCAAATCCTTACAGAGTAAAAAAATCGGTGAGATGTGGGATGGTCTGGAAAACCTAAGGCACTTTTCTGAGGAAGGATGGTGGAGTCAATGACCAGACCCGTTTAGTTGAAACAAATAGTCTTTTTTCTAAGGTAGTTTTTGCTTTTTTGCAGACCACACTTGTAAAAATAGGTTTAGACTCTCCAGGGCATACACACACTTTTAAAAGGCTGTATATGTGAAAGCAGGCAGTATAGCAGCAGTCTCTTTCAATTAAATCCAAGCAAACTGACCATAGGCATGTAAGACTCTCACCATAAAATTACTGCAACACCTACAGTGGGGTAAAGATCTTCCACAGGTGGCCAATCTGTGCTAAAAGTGTGGCAGATGCTGAAGCAATATACCCATAGATAAGCAGCACTTTACTCACAGTCCCGCCACTCTCCTTATGGTCCTAAACAATCTGTAATTCTTCCTTGCTTCTTTCCTATCAGAGCATTATGTAGTTCTTAACAGCTTCCAATGACAGTATGTTTCTCTCTACAATAAGCTCCAGCTAATTCAAATGACATATATATAATGGGGTAAAGAGAATATATCCAAGTTCCAGCAGACAGAAACCCCTAAAATTACAATTTTAATGATATGCGTTTAAAAAGGATCCAAGATGGACCTCCAATGTCAAAAACAAAAAATTACAAAAATTACAGACACGGTGTATTACTAATAGACTGCATCCAGATGCTAGATAATATTCCTGGGAAGGGAGATAAATTATCCCTATGTTAATCCCTATTCTAAAGCCTCAGCCCAGGGAGGACCCCTAATGGTGGAGACCCCCTGTCCACGTTCCTAGGCTATTATTATCCCTATGCTGTCCCTGCGGGTATATATATCAATGTTATTATGAGTTACCCCAGGTGTAGTAATAAGGTACCAAAGGTACATCAATTCACTGGATGCTATAGACAAGGTGCAGACACATATAGTCAGGGTTGACATTATAGTAAAAAACCTGAAAAAAACCTTGACGCGTTACCCCCTAGTCAGTGCTATGGGATCATCAGGAGGTAAAAGGTAATAGTGGTATTAATGGTCTATTCAATGATAATGTAACACAATATATACTGGATCATAACCAGGTTACATAGCAAAAATAATCGCTTTACATATAGTTTGTACAGGGGGGGGGGGGGGGTGGGTTAAAGGCCTTTCAGAGACCAGTCTACTTATAGTGTGGAACCGTTCCAAATCAGCCACGTCCACGGATATCTAATGTGGCTGTAATATTAGTGCTGCAGTCACAGGTCCTGGAGGCCAGACAGAGGTGTATTCCACATACTATTGAGCAAACATGGTCATATACCAATGTCAGTGCAATGTCCAGCAATAACATACACTGCGTTCGCAATGATATAATGCAAACTCACAGTCTGAAGATATGATACATCCCAGCCGGAGAGCGTTCCTGTCGTCCCACTGTGGAAAGTCTTGATAAGACCCACACTAGGATCAAAAGGACAGGATCACCATAGACAGTGGCGTACACACAATCCATGGGGCCCCGGTGCGAAACTGATCCATGGGGCCCCCTCCCCGTTGACGCCCCCCCCCAACCTGCCGCCGCCCCCGCCGCATGCAAATCTATGTGTGTGTGTATATATATATATATATATATATATATATATTATATACTGTATAATACTATATACAAGAGGATGATATTTGGTATAACATCTTCTTGTATATAGCGATATAGTGGACCACGCTGGACACATATAACCTAGGTATCTCCTTATATGGGTATATATGTACAGCTGGTATAAGTTATACATCTTAATATACCAGAAGATGTATATTATACCAGGCCAGCTCACATATAATAATATACAGAACATACCAAGGCCAGATAGTAACTCTTACCTGACCTGGCTCAGGCTGAAAGCTGCTGAATGGACCTGCTGAAAGTCTGTGGCAACTGGCAAGGCTGAATGCTGGCTGGGCTCAGTGTGGGCTCTGACTGGCTGAATGAGCGCTGCTCTGGGGCCTGGCTCAGGCTGGCAGAGAGAGAGAGAACAAGGTGGGGTGAGTGACTGTAGTATAGAGTCAGACTACTGGGCAAGTGGGCAGTGGCAGACTAGCAGTGGCTCCCACGCTCCTCTGTTCCCAACTTCCTGCGGACCTGCAGCGCTGATAACATTGTGATGTTACGTAAGTGCGCGCAACTGCGACCCCTGTATGTACGCCCCAACTACAACTCCCAGCATCACCAGACAGCAGCATGCCTAAATTTGTATTTCCACCAGGTCTAGAGAGCCACAGGCTGAAGACTAATGCAAGAACAAGAAGGTATACCCCAATGTGCGCAGTCTGTTCATCCCTTTATAAGCAGATGTAGCAGAGCAGAGTTAACAAATTGCCTCAACCATAACTATGTACTTTTACCCAGAACTGCAGGTGTCAGCATCAGGTACCAGCAATGCATTTCCCACGTAAAACCAGCTCTGCTACATTATGTACTAGAGCTGGTTTTGTCATGCATTTATTTTGCCTTCATATGGTAAAATACTTCATTGGCCTAGCAACGGCTTTATAACTAAGGCTACTTTCACATTGGCGTTTTGAATTCCGTTTATGAGATCCGTTTCAGGGATCTCACAAACGGTTCAAAACGGATCAGTTCAGCCCCAATGCATTCTGAATGGATAAGGATCCGTTCAGAATGCATCAGTTTGCCTCCGTTCCACCTCCATTCTGCTCTGGATGCGGACACCAAACGGATCCGTCCTGACTTACAATGTAAGTCAATGGGGACGGGTCAGTTTTCACTGACACAATATGGTGCAAGTGAAAACTGATCCATACCCCATTGATTTTCAATGTAAGTCAGGACGGATCCGTTTTGACTTAGAATTTTTTTTAAAAAGAATAATGCAAACGGATCCGTCTGACTTACACTTAGACTTTTTTTTTACATAGTAATGCAGACGGATCCGCACCTAACGCAGGTATGAAAGTAGCCTATTAACTCTGCTATATTTCTGTAGCCTGCAACCTCTGACTGCACAGTTGGGCTGAAACTACTACACCCAACATGTTCTGGCAGTAATAGTAAATGGATATTGGTGCAATTCTGAGCTACTAGTCTATGTATTATATAGACTAGTAGCTCAGAATTGCACCAATATCCATTTACTATTACTGCCAGAACATGTTGGGTGTAGTAGTTTCAGCCCAACTGGGCAGTCAGAGGTTCCAGGCACCAGGCTACAGAAATATAGCAGAGATAGAGCCAGCCCCCATCAGACCCTACTCTGAGTCTACTCTGAAGTTCTGAACTTACTCACCAATTATGGTGAGCAATTATGAAGACCTTTTTTTTTTTTTACAAATCTTATCTTCCGGCATCGGCTTCTTCGCGCAGCGCTCCTCCAAATCTTTTCTGGCGCCTTCTCCCTGCTGCGTCTCGGCGTCGTTGTGCGCCTGCGCAGCCTAGGGAAACCTCATGTTCGGTGCGGCCGCCCGGGGAGGAGACTCAGGGGGAGGAGACTTAACGGAGGGTAGGGCTGGCCTGGCACTGAAGCGCAGCGCAGAAACGCAACACTGGGCGGCGGGCGGCGGGCCCCGGGTTATACAGTCAGGCGCAGCACCCACAGAACCTCTGCAGGGCGGGGCCAGGGGTCCACAGGCGGCCGGGCCCCCTGGAGTGCCGGGCCCAGTCGCAACTGCGACCCCTGCGACCCCTGTATGTACGCCCCTGACCATAGATAAATCAACAAGCGTTGATAAGCCTCTACAATAAGCCTCTCATTGGACAGACAGGAGGCAGACTCCTTTCAGCTTGGGTGCTTACTCTATGCTACTGTAGACAGTACCTGACTCAAGGCCAGCCTTCTCCTGTGTAACAAAGCTGTGTTCTCATATTGAGCTCTTAGAATCACATAAAGGGCACAAAACGTATACACTGACCCCCAGATGAAAAATGCCAAGTGATCAATACAATTAAACCCTTTTTAGCAGTAATCTCCTGGGTCACTGCACATCCAGGTATATAAAAAGTTCATATGGGGGGAGTGGACCTGTCTGACCAGATGCTCAAGCATTGCAGAAGTGTAAAATGTGGTACAATAAATTGGCCTTATACGTTATACTATCCAAATGACATTGTACAACTTGTCATCTTCAGGAGTAATGGTCACAAAGGATTATACCTGGAATACCAGGAGACAGTAATCAAGTCCTTTCTATTTGATAATCTAGCAGATGTAGGAGAAAGATCTACCTCTGCAACTGTGTATATCCCCATTATATTTCGGTGGAAGCACTTTCCTGGTGAAGTGTCTCCCACTGAGAAAAAATGCTGTTGCTAAAAAAAAACTGTCAAAAAGGGTATATGCAAAGACACAATAATCCATATGACCTGTCCCTCCCACCCCAGACTGTGTATAAAGAAATGCTTCTCAGCACCATCTACAGCACCTCTCTGGAATACTAAATTTATTAATTCATTTCACCCGTCCTTTGAATTTATCATTTAAAAATTGGACAAAAAAAAAAAAAAAAGAAAACATAACAAAACTTAACAATACCTAGGATTTTAACAAAGGTGTAGTATCTGCAAAATTAAGTAAAGATAAAGCCTCAAAGTCCTTGTGGTGTCCTTTACTTTCTGGCCCTGCCATGTGTCCAAGCAGAAGATTTAGGGTTATTTCTCAAGTTAGGGGAAACAGCCTAAGAAATATTGAGGTCCTTTTCTCCACTTTCATGCTCTGCGTCT
Organism: Bufo gargarizans; assembly: GCF_014858855.1. NCBI lineage: Eukaryota > Metazoa > Chordata > Amphibia > Anura > Bufonidae > Bufo > Bufo gargarizans. The sequence continues at coordinate 604,218,974 of NC_058081.1, forward strand.
GAAAAATATATCCTCTAAATAACACATTTGCGAAAAAAGATATCTTAATTTTTCACTTCTGCTTTCCACTAAATCCTACATAAAATCTTTAGGGTCAAAAGCTGGGCACACCGCAGAGCACAGAGTATTGCAGAAGAGTCAATCATTTGAGGATTACAGACTGACTATTGCATAGAGGGAGGAGCAGGAGTGTGGTGCTAGTGTGGGAGGTCACAGAGTAGACCTAGCAGGGTCCTCAGCAGGACAGAGTACTTCAGGAGAGGAGTGACTAGTCTACTTCCCTGATCTTGTTATTGTGAATAAGAAAACTTTGTAAATCATTGAAAAGTGAATCGGTTCAAGCAACATTTATTGTATAGCTTAAAATCCTGCCTAATCTCCAGTACAGTTCTTGAGCTCCCATCAGAAAGCGTCTCATCCCTCATCCGGCCTGTCTGAGAACGTGTTCGATCCTCCCAGTTCTGTATCAGGATTGCAGTCAGGAAACTCAGAATCAGCGTCTTATTTTTGGATTTATCGTATTCCCTGATCTTTGTATGCACAGCAGGCAGCAGGGTCCGGTTGATGAGCCAATTAATTAGCATTTACCGTGCACAGATCGGGCCTGTTAATTAGCTATAAATACATTTCTACTTCTGTACATGCATACATGGGTGCTCTGCACCTCAGGGTCTTTATAGTTTTCTCCTCATTTATAACTTACAGGGAATGCAGCAAAGATTTTCAATAATGAAATCATGCATATTCCCTAGTGTAAATCCAAGGACTGAAACTTGCCGTGTAAGCCCCTTCACTTCCAGCTTCCTTTCAGCCTTGATTTCTAGGAAAAAAACTTAAAGTGAGGAATTTATCATTGGCTGACATATTTTCACATTATGCACAAAATTTGCAACTTTTCTTCATTTTTCCGACTCTCCTGCCACTTTTCAAAGAAATAGGTGGGGCATTGTGAAAGGGAGGCCCCACCGGTCCAACCACTTTACTATAAGGTGTACTATAAGGATACAATTATGTTGGAGATTTACACCGGATCACAGCTAGCATTGAGTTGATATTTTTTGTAAACAAACTGACAAAAAGTGCATGAAATTTAGAAAGAAGCGTGCTCCAATTAATACACTTGACACTAGCACTCATTGGGTTTGGACTGGCACATGAAACGCCAGTAGATCTCATTGAAAGAGTTCTGTTACTAAGGAATTAACCTGCACAGGGATAATTTATTCCCATTTATTCATTGACATATTTTGAGGAGTTTCAGGCTAGTTTTACACTAGCATTATGAGTTCCGGCAAGAACAGCGTGCAGAAGCTCTCTGGAACCAGCATTGCTGGATGTAATGGCAGTGCCTGCCCGCCCCATTGACTATAATGGGGTCCAGCAGAGAGCCATTCGCTACCCTGTCAGCTAGCTAGTCAGGCAACAGCTACAGTTGCAAGAAAAAGTATGTGAACCCTTTGGAATGATATGGATTTCTGCACAAATTGGTCATAAAATGTGATCTGATCTTCATCTAAGTCACAACAATAGACAATCACAGTCTGCTTAAACTAATAACACACAAATAATTAAATGTGACCATGTTTTTATTGAACACACCATGTAAACATTCACAGTGCAGGTGGCAAAAGTATGTGAACCCTTGGATTGAATAACTGGTTGAACCTCCTTTGGCAGCAATAATAATAATAATTTCAACCAAACGTTTCCTGTAGTTGCAGATCAGACGTCCACAACGGTCAGGAGTAATTCTTGACAATTCCTCTTTACAGAACCGTTTCAGTTCAGCAATATTCTTGGTATGTCTGGTGTAAATCCCTTTCTTGAGGTCATGCCACAGCATCTCAATCGGGTTGAGGTCAGGACTCTGACTGGGCCACTCCAGAAGGCGTATTTTCTTCTGTTTAAACCATTCTGTTGTTGATTTACTTCTATGCTTTTGGTCGTTGTCCTGTTGCAACACCCATCTTCCGTTGAGCTTTAGCTGGTGGGTAAATGGCCTTAACTTCTGCTGCAAAATGTCTTTATAAACTTGGAAATTCATTTTTCCTTCGATGATAGCAATCCGTCCAGGCCCTGACGCAGCAAAGAAGCCCCAAACCATGATGCCCCCACCACCATACTTCACAGTTGGGATGAGGTTTTGATGTTGGTGTGCTGTGCCTCTTTCTCCACACATAGTGTTGTGTGTTTCTTCCAAACAACTCAACTTTGGTTTCATCTGTCCACAGAATATTTTGCTGTGGAACATCCAGGTGCTCTTGTGCAAACTGTAAACGTGCAGAAATGTTTTTTTTGTGGACAGCAGTGGCTTCCTCTGTGGTATCCTCCCATAAAATCCCTTCTTGTTTAGTGTTTTGCGTATTGTAGATTCGCTAACAGGGATGTTAGCATATGCCAGAGACTTTTGTAAATCTTTAGCTGACACTCTAGGATTCTTCTTCACCTCATTGAGCAGTCTGCGCTGTGCTCTTGCAGTCATCTTTACAGGACGACCACTCCTAGGGAGAGTAGCAACAGTGCTGAACTTTCTACATTTATAGACAATTTGTCTTACCGTGGACTGATGAACAGCAAGGCTTTTGGAGATACTTTTATAACCCTGCCCTATAAAAACATGGTAATATTTCATTCTTGGTGTGTTATTTGATCACATTTTATGACACATTTGTGCAGAAATCCATATCATTCCAAAGGGTTCACATACTTTTTCTTGCAACTGTATGTCACCAGACTTCCCCATACACATAAATTATCTGTTTGGATGGGCATATATGTTTTTTGAATGGGGACTGAAAAAAATAAAAGGTGTTGAAATTGAATAGGCCCAATTTTTCTCTGAATCAAGCCAGCAAAGGAAGCAATATGGAGAATCACAATACATTAGTAGGTGCCTAGAAACCTTATGTACATGATAAATGTCACCGGCTGAAGTCAGACAACTTCTTTAAAGAAACTGTTTCTAAAAGGTTATGGAAGGGGGTAAGGTAACCCAAGAACACCCTTGGATCTGCTGCAATACATGGAGGCTTTAGCATCAGTTATTTTGGTGTGTATATGACCCTCTTTAGAGGGCTATATTGATGACATTTTGAATTTGCTAGTCTTTTATAAGACTCATACATGTTCTATTCTGAAGGGATCATTTCCTGGAGAGAGTTACACTTTAACCCACCAGAACTATAGAAGAAAGCATACCTTTACTTATACAAAAAGGTCCTATATTAGGTAACTTTCATCCCAGCTCTGCACCTTGGGACCACAGGGTTAAATGTTTTTTTTAGGACTTATTTAAGCTTAGATGGGGGTCTGATTCCATATCCCACAGCTTGCAAAAATAGCTGATCGTCAGGGGCGCCAGGAATCCTGTGATATTGATGACCTGTCCTAAGAATAGGCGATCAATAAGTAAGTGGAAACCCTACTTCTACCACCTCTGTGCCCAAACCTGCCTATCAATCTACTGTTAAGAAATAAGACACAATGGACCACATTTACTAATGAGATTATGACTACATCTTGTCCTAAAATGTGCCAAATTTGTGACATATTTGTGAAGCAAATGCACCAAAAAGAATAATCTTCCATGCCCTGCTCAGCAAGAGGATATGGCATAACGAAATTGGGCATGGTCTAAGGTATGAAATTTTCGGCAACTGCTGACCACATTTTAGAGAGGATTAGTAAATCTGCCCCACTTATATGTGCCTTATGAAAAATATTTAACATATAAGTCCCCACCCTTAAATCCTGTAACCACGACCTGTTCACACCTATTGGACAATAATGTGCCTCATCCCTGATCATCGTCTCATCATCCATCGCTTTATCGTTCTCCGTGTCTCAGCTGTAATAAACTCAGCACTGCATATCCCTAGTGGTGCAGGGACAAGGTACAGAGTCTGTATTATTGTACTGTGGTGGTGACGAGGACAGTCCAGATAGGAATTACAAGACAATGGGTAGAAATGAGAGGAGACAGAGTGGATAATGGTAGATTAGAGGGATCTGTGATGAGAAAGGACAATAGCGCAGGAGCTGAAGAATCGATGGTGACACAAGAGGAACAACACAGGGATGGCATGAATAGGGCCAATTTGGAGGACAAATGGTCCTGTCTGATCCCACACAGGTCACCTGACCCCAGAATTTACAGGATGGGATGCAAAGATGCTGTACTTAAAGAAATAGACATTGATCGTTGCATCCAAACAGATAATAACAAATGTTGTTTAGTGGTTTAGATGCTCAAATTGCGTGTGGTATCGCTAGATGTGTAACCACAGTGACACCCAGTCTGTCTGACAGTCCTTATGTATTGGGTTTTGCTTTTGCATTAGACCTCAGTATTGCGGTATGTCCTGCATATCATCACATTTTAGGGCATTTGGCCATATAGCATGTGGTAACAGAATGAGGATGGGTTCACATCACATTTTTGCCATCCATTTAATGTGTACAAAACAATATATGTTAACGGATGCCTCAGACTGATGCCTTACAGTGGCATCCATCACCATAGAGTTCCATTGTAAAAAAAAATGATATGTTAACGTATACATTTTTTTTACTGGACATGATGTGAACCCACCCTTAGATGCTCCTAAAATTGTAAATGTACTGTGTTTCATTGGATTTTTCATTTCTCACTCTTTGTAACACTATAATAATTGTACGTATATTTGTTTTCTGGGCTACTTGGGACCCAACTAGGTGCTTTCCATGTATCCTTGATAGTTTATGACCATCCCAAAACAGAGGTCCACATGGAGCCAATGAACACACTGATATCCATCCAAAGTCTAGCATCATAATATATTATGGTTTTTTTGCATAGGTACGACTCAAAAAGCATCAAACAGAAACAATATAAAAGTGTATAGAAATAAAGGTAAGGGGGCGTGGCCTGGACGGCACCGGAGATGGCTGCCTGCTAAGTGAGCTCCAGAGCCCGGTTCTCATCTCCCTCACCTAGCGACTTCACAGCGACAGTCGGCGTTCCTGTGACCCCTAGAATGTCTGCCAAACAGTCGGGGAAGAGGAAGGGGCCGAAAGCGAGAGGTCCGCTGCAATTGGAGCACTTCTTTTATACGGAGGCGGCGAACAAAGATGGCGCGGACACAGAGACAGCGCGGGTAAGCAGACCGGCCCTGCTTGATCTCCCGCTGCAGCTACCTCACCCAGCAGCCTCTCCAGCCCCGAACCCCACAGCAGCCCAGCAATTCTCCCTAAATGGGGACTGGGACTCACCGATCCCCTCTGGAATGGAGGGTGATGTCCAGAGCATACATGAAGCCTTGAATAGGCATCGGCATTCCCCAGCCCCAGGAGAAGGAGGCGGCCATACCTCTACCCCTGTAGGAGATAGACAGGAAGCGCTGCTGATAGCGCAGCAACAGAGGCGCATTGGAAATCTTAAAGGGCAAGAAGCTGCTCCCCTACAATCTATTATGTTGGAGGGCGAATCTGACATTTTTTCACAGTTCCATACTTCGGACAATGCCGTGTCAGAAAACACCTTGAAGAGAATGCTACTCACACTGCACTCTTCCCTGCACAAGGACTTCACCAGTATTCTCTCCCCCCTTCACACTGTGATCTCAGAGTTTGGTGATAGAGTCTCCCACATAGAATCCAAGATGGCGTCCTTTGCAGAGGCACATAATACCGTGGTTGACTCTCACAACTCCCTGGACGATAAAATTAATGTCCTGCAAGCTAAACTGGTGGAATATGAGGACAGGAGCCGCAGGAACAACATCAAATTCCGCAACATCCCAGAATCTGTTCCCGGTCCGGAACTTAAAGGGTACCTCCAACTATTCACAAAGTCAATGCTTCCCGACTGCGCGGATTATGAGCTCAGCATCGACAGGGCGCACAGAGTCCCTAAACCACCTACCCTGCCAGATTCGGTTCCCAGAGATGTCTTGGCTAGATATACGTTCTACCATGTAAAAGAAAGGCTCATGGAAATAACACGGAAGCAACATCCACTCCCGGACCCATATATGTCCTTGAAGATATTCACAGGATCTCTCAGCGGCCACTTTACAAGCCCGGAAACGCCTAGCTCCTTTGACTTCTATCTTGAGACAACATGGCATTCCGTACCGCTGGGGCTTCCCGACTAAAGTTCTCATCAACAGAAAAGGAACTTTCCATGCTGCTGCAACAATAACAGAGGGAAAGGCGCTCCTTTCCAGATGGAACATTCCCGTGGATGAAGACCCTGCCCAGCTCACCAAAAAACCTCCTGAGAGGATGGACAAGGAATGGCATACAGTGTCCAGGTCCTAAGATGTGGTCCTAATTGGACCTGCCTTGTCCTCTTGTTCTACCTCCTCTTTTGTCGCCCTATGTTTAGGGTGAGGGAGCTAGATGAACCTCCCTACAGTTAGTTCACCATGCTAACTGCTTTCACCCCCAGTTCACTGTGTACCATGCAGATCGATTACCTCTATGCGATCTGGGTACAGATATTGTTATGTTTTTGTTTATTGCGTACTTCTCAGAAATGTTTTTGTTGTTGTAAGGTAATATCAGGAATTATGCACCTACTAAGATGGTCGCTGGGTAATATACCCTTTGGAGGCACTGGGCAACCCACTCAAACTGACAAGTATACCTATCACCTTGCTATGACTCGCCATGGTACTTGAATTCCTCTCTTTGAATGTCAGAGGGTTGAACAGCCCTTTCAAAAGGTCGGTGTTATGGAAAGAATTGAAATCTCAAAAGTGTGATATTGCATGTCTCCAGGAGACGCATATTTCATCTGCTAACCCGCCTAAGCTTCATCACAGGGATTTCCCCACCATTCTTAGCACATCCTTTCCGCAAAAGAAAAGAGGGGTGCTAATAGCTTTTAGGGCCTCCATAGCGGTCCAGATCTCTCAGACCTGGATAGACCCTCAAAGTCGATTTTTAATAGTGCACTGCCTAATTAACAATGTAGAATATACTATCGCAAACATTTATGCTCCCAATTCACATACAGAACGCTTCCTTAAGCGCATACTGCGTAAGATTCAGACTGTTAAGAAAGGCAATGTGGTAATATGCGGGGATTTTAATGCTATCTGCAACCCTTCCCTAGATACCTCTGCGCCTTCCCATTCCCGTAGAGTCTCAGTGGTGAAGCTGGCGTGGGCACACGAATTGTACGACATATGGCGGGTTTTACATGTGAATGAAAAGGATTATACGTTTTACTCTGCCGTACATAAGACCTACTCACGTATAGATATGTTTTGGATAGGAAGGTCACTGATTGATAAAACCACCAAGGTGGAGATCGGTTCCATCCATTGGTCTGATCACGCTCCCATTTTGCTAACCCTAGAAGAAACTCCCTCTAGGACCTCTGACTACGTTTGGAGATTAAACACTTACCTTTTATCAATACCATCAATCGCTAAAGAAGTGGAGGAGTCCCTTAAGGAATTCTTCACTATCAATGCTACTCCAGAAATACAGCCCCACACCCTGTGGAGTTGTCATAAGGCATACATGAGGGGGGTGCTTATAAAACAGAGCAGCATTTGGCGTAAGCGCAGAAACAGTGAAATGCAGGACACTCTGCAGACTATCCAGAGATTAGAGGCATTAAATAAACAATCTCTCTCAGAGGCTCACGTAACGGAGCTCTCTAGAGCTAGATTGCACTTAAAGAACCTCCTCATGTGCGCATATGAGAAATCCTTAAAACACCTTAAGTTCCAGTACTACGCCCAAGACAACAAATCTGGGGCACTTCTAGCTAAGAGATTGAAGTCTCTACAACTCAAATCGAGAATCCAGGGCATACACCATCCCCAGACGGGACACCTAGTCTCAGCGCCTAGAGATATAGCTAATGCGTTTAGGGACTACTACTCTCGCCTATATAACCTTGTAGATGATGCCAATACCGCCCAACCTACTCAGAACGAGATTGACTCCTTCTTGGATCAAGTAAATCTCCCCAAGTTAACCCCAGAAAAATTAGAGTCTCTAAACAGACCAATATCTGCAGAGGAGGTGCAGACAGTGATTCGTTCGCTCCCACTAAATAAGGCTCCTGGCCCTGATGGTTTCTCCTCACTATACTATAAGAAGTATAGCGCCTATTTAATCAAACATCTCCTACCAGTGTTTTCTGGGGCCGTGTCCTCTGGTCGATTGCCACCAGAAATGCTAGAGGCACTTATAGTGACCATACCAAAACCGGGGAAATCTCCTTTACAAACAACAAATTACCGACCTATCTCACTGCTAAATTGTGATATCAAAATATATGCTAAGATCCTAGCAAACAGACTTCTTTTGGTTGTCCCCTCCTTAGTCTCAATTGATCAAACTGGGTTTGTGTCAGGGAGACAGGCACTGGATAATACTAGGAGACTTTTGACACTTCTGCAGATAGCAGAACGTTCGGCCGCGCCAACTACATTCTTAACACTGGACGCCGAGAAGGCGTTCGACCGTGTAAATTGGCCGTATGCCTTCTCGGTGCTACGGAAACTTGGCTTCTCTGGACCAATATACTCAGCAATTGCTGCACTTTACTCCAATCCTTGTGCCAGAGTGTTTACAAACAGCGCCCTGTCTACAAATTTTAAGCTGACTAACGGCACCAGACAAGGGTGCCCACTGTCCCCTTTATTTTTCATTCTCTCCATTGAACCCCTAGCAGAATTACTCAGGTGCAATCCTAATATTAAAGGCCTACAATTAGGATCAGCTGAACATAAGCTGGCGCTCTTTGCTGACGACATTATAGTAGTCTGCACAGACCCGGTAGCCTCCCTTCGCAGGGTATTTGACCTACTGACATCCTTCGGTCGGGTCTCATACTACAAATTAAATGTTGACAAATCCCAATGCTTGCCTATAAACATACCATCCGAACAATTATTACTGCTAAAACGCCTATTTCCCCTGGACTGGCAACAGGACAGTATTTCATACCTAGGTATTAAACTAACCCACCCAACATCTAAAACGTTCCACTCCAATTTCCCCCCTATCTTAGAAGAAATACAGCAAGATATCAAAAATATGAAGAGTCAATTGATCTCCTGGTTTGGGAGGGTTGCAGCGTATAAGATGCTGTTACTTCCCAAACTTCTCTATCTTTTCAGAACCCTGCCTATCCCGATCCCTAACCATTTCTTTAACAAAGCTAAAAAACAGATGATGGACTTCATCTGGAACTTTAAACACCCAAGAATAGCATATGCAACCCTGACCTCTCACAAAAAAATTGGAGGACTGGGAGTGCCTAACCTAAAACACTACCGAACAGCATGCCTGCTGGACCAACTGATTCACTGGTGGAATGATTCCAAAGATAAACACTGGGTAACCATGGAGAGAACGGCTCTCAACCTCTCCTCACTCCGCTCACCAATGATGAGCGCGCTATGGAATCTTAATACTAGGCCTTCCCCTCTGCAGACAGTTAAATTATCCCTCAAGGCGTGGAAATTGTACCTGGGCAGTACTGGCGATGTAGGGACTATCCCACCCCAGGTCATATCCATGAATTGTCTGGCTGATCACATTCCGGGACTTAACCTTCGGAGCTGGATCTCCCAGGGTGTCCAAACAGTGCAAGATTTGATGGACAAGGAGGATCTTCTATCCTTTTCCCATATACATGATAAATATCACATTCCCCACGTGGATTTCTATAAATTCCTGCAAATCAGATCTTTTCTGAAGGGGAGGGAGGGCAAGTCCCTTCAGTTCCCGCTGATAGTTAGGCGATTTTTGCATGATAGGTTCCCGAAAAGGGGAGGTATCTCTCTCTTTTATGATCTTCTAAATCGGGGAAGTGAGTGGACGAAACCGCCTCCTATGAAAGCATGGGAAAAAGACCTTGCTCAAACGTTTTCTAAAGAGCAATGGCATGCAGCCTTCAGAATAGCCACCTCTTCTTTTAGATGTGTGACACACCAAGAGGCCATTTTTAAAACTAGCCTAAGATGGTATTTTACCCCGAATAGACTAAACCTGATGTTTCCCTCTGCCTCTCCGGACTGCTGGAGATTATGTGGACACAGGGGGGTCCTCCTCCATATCTTATGGTCTTGCCCCAAGGTTTCCCTTCTATGGAGTGGTGTGCAGCATCTACTGGCCACCCTTATGCCTACAATCCCCCCTCTATCACCCGAACTGGCACTTTTATTCATTGGAATTGACACCATAGATAGCAGCTGTAGGACTATATTGGCTCATATACTTATGGCAACCAAATTAACGATCACTAGGCATTGGAAGGACCCTAATACCCCTCCCCTACAGGAGGTGATTTCTCTAGTAAATTCCACCTGTATGCACGAAAAGATGTCTCATACTAGCACTATGTCCCTAGGAAAATTCCAGCCCGCATGGTCAGTTTGGATTTCCAGTCAGTGGTATGTGTGTTAAGTTCCCGAAGATTGTCCCAGAGTGCCCATAGATCATAGGCCCTCCTTAAGGTCAGTGTCGGTTTCGAGCTGCAATTCCGGTTAGTGAGACACCTGATAGCCTTGTGTTCAGACTGTTATTTCTGTTCTATGTTCATTGTCATTTATATTTTTGTGTTTCTTTACTTTAATTTATTTTCCTTGAAATCTCACTCTTTCAATGAACCCCTGGCTGGGGTGATATGCTCTTCTGCGGTGTAACTGCCGCTTGTATTACTGCTTGAGTGATAATTGCTAAGAATTTGGCTATTGAATAACTACTGTTTGGGCGCTATTACGCCCTTGTATGTGATATTGTAACTTTACTTTTTGGAGATAATCAATAAAAACTTCGTGATTAAAAAAAGAAATAAAGGTAAGGGCTCATGCACACAACCGTATGTATTTTGGGGTCCACAAAAAACGGATCCGCAAAAAATACGGATGACATCTGTGTGCATTCCGTATTTTGCGGAACGGAACAGCTGGCCCTTATAGAACAGTCCTATCCTTGTCCGTGATACTGACAATAATAGACCAAAAAATGGGGTAAGCAGCACTCCAGGTCCCAATTTGGGGACAAACGTCAATAAAAAAATTGGTGAGATGGTGCCCGCGGATGGGGATCCTGCTGGGGGTCCCGTCAAGTAACAAATTATAGAGAAATCCATAGCCCTCTTCAATTCAGGTGGAAAAAAAAAAACGGTTACTTATCTGTATGCTGCTGTTGCTGACAATTACTGTTAGAATGGCGTTTCATTTGTCGCCATTGTATCATGCGTTCATGTGGCAGCTTCATGCGAGTTTACATTTGTGCTCTTGTGTTCAGTGGCGGTTTTTGTTGCCACTGTTCCATGTGTTCTGGCCTTGGTTACTTGTGGTGTGAATTACCGGTATTACCATTGTGCTTTGTACCTCTCCTCAATTCAGTATTGTGTGAGTTAATGTTCCTTGGTCTTGTGTCTGCACCTCTTTGGCTAATGAGTTCATTAAGGGTACTTTGATACTAGCGGCAGGGGACTCCGACAGGCTGTTCCGGCGGGTGAATAGCATGTTGGATCCGTCCTGCCGCTAGTTCACGTGTACCCCCGGACTGCCGCTCTGTCCCCATTGACTATAATGGGGGTGGGGGCGGAGTTCCGGTGGCAACACGGCAGCGCACACCAAGAGGCAGTCCGGGGGCACACGTGAACTAGTGGCAGGACGGATCCGACAGGCTGTTCACCCGCCGGAACAGCTTGCTGCTAGTGTGAAACTAGCCTAAGTCTTCCATATATTTCCTGGGTTCTCACCTTGCTTATCTTGCCAGAGTTTTGTGTTCTGTCCCTGTATGATGATTCTGTTGGTTCTTGGCATGTTTGGTCTGTGTCTGGATTCTGTGAAAGAACCTCCGATCTGTTTGTCCGCTTGGTCTGTTCTGTTTGTTTGCCTGTTCGTGGTCCGAATTCTGTCCTAGTTCTGTTTTCCAGTGTATTTCCAAGTTCTAGTTCTTCTCTGATCTGCCTTTCCCTTTTTCTGTATCTGGGCCTCCTAGGTCTGAACTGTTCCCTAGAGTTAAGTGCCTTTTCTGTCTTGCTATGTTTCTGATTTGTCTGAACTGTGTCCTGAAGTCTGTTCTGCGAATTTTGCATGTCCTTGCCTGGTTCTGTCTATGATTTAGCCTGTGCTTCTGGTATCTGGCACTGTTGGTTCTGACCCAGTGTGTCAGCTGCCAGCTACATTGGGACTATTCCAAGAGGTATGGGCCTGGTGGCTTCCCTGCAGCGAAGACCAGATTCCTGTATAGGGGTTAAAGGGTGAAAACCAGGGGAGTACCAGGATAACGCCTTCAGGCCTATTCCAACGTCAGACCGGTTAGTTGGCACAGTGGTTCCACAACCATTACCTGTAACAATTACCTTTATTAATATAATTACCTATAAATAATATTATATTATTAACAATTACTTTATATCAGGGATGCTCAACCTGCGGCCCTCCAGCTGTTGCAAAACTACAACTCCCAGCATGCCATAATAGGTGTAGGCTGTCCAGAAATACTGGGAGTTGTAGTTTTGCAACAGCTGGAGGGCCACAGGTTGGTCATCGCTGCTTTATATGAATAAGCAATTTGATTATAAAAGTGCCTTCTGCCCCCCACTAGGATAGAGCTTACTACATACAGATTCAAAGAGCTCCTACTGAACTCTATAATAAATATGTATTCAGTAAGCTCTTAAGCCCCCCCTAGTGGTGGCTGCTTTTACCAAAACTTTTAGCATGTACCTTCAGAGGCGGAGATTCTATGGTAAAAAAGGAACACTGAATCATATAAAGATAAATTAAGAAGTTAATCTAATAGCGTAAAAAGGTGGACATTCGACACAATGCAAGCGTGAGTCCAACCTTTGTAAGATAAACTATGCATCTTATTTGTTTATTTGCAGGTTTACTCATTTCTTTGGTTCAAATGCATGGTGACCCATGATCCCCCACAGATCCATGGACCCCCAGGTGGGACGGGCACATAGAAATAGCTATGTAGTTATTACAGCATGTACTGGTAAGTCTCCCTGCAGTAGGACAGGGGCTGCCGCAATCACTGCTCTGCTGATTATGTGTCCGTTGTAGGTATAATCACTAGCGATGGAGGAGGCTTATCCCATCTCCTTGTGCTAACCAAAGAGGAGTTATGTGTCTGGGACAGAATCCTCTTAATGAAACACTAAGCGCTGCTGACTGAGCCACTCTGATCAATCAATGCCGGGTGCTGCAGCACAGGTTCCATGGTCCAACAGCACACCACGCTTAACCCTATCAGCGCCTGCAGCTCAGCTGAGAAAGGCTCTGTTCACAAAGTAAGCACATTTACTAAGACTGCCTCTTTACGCCCCCGTCACGCCCAACTGGCAGACGTGGCATAACACACGGCAAACACGACAGTGGCTTTTGCAAAGGACTGAATGGAGCTACACTGCGAATGGCCACCTGATGTGGCTTCCAGCAGCATCTGTCCGGACACCGTGCCAAGAAAGGACATGTCCAACCAACAGACCCATGACTACAGGATCCCACTGAAATACCTCACCTGACAGAATCTAGAAGGTCAACTCCTGAATGTGCCAGTACTGCAGCCTCAGGTTTTGGGCCTGTAACTTCAAGATAACTTTTAAAATTTTTAATATGAAGGAAACGAACTTGTGTAATATACTTCTCGCCTGTGCCACACGGCAGTGGAGCCAATATCCAGAAGAAATATCTCAATAACATTGTTAAAATGTGTAACTTGATTTTTCTGCTCTGTAGACAAAGCGTCCATGTTGAATATTTCAGGCTACTTTCACCCTGGTGTTTCTGGGTCTGCTTGAGAGATCTGTTTCAGGGCCCAAAACGGATCAGTTCAGCCCCAATGCATTCTGAAAAGGTAAGGATCCGTTCAGAATGCATCAGTTTGGCTGCGTTTAGTCTCCGTTCCACTTTTGAGGCGGACACCAAAACGTGCAGATACAAGACGGATCCGCGCCGAACGCAGGTGTGAAAGTAGCCTTACTGCAGAATTGTATCAGTCACAGAGACATCATTTCTGTTCAATAACGTAAAAAGGGCAACAACCCAAAAAAGACTCAATTTACATGAATGTCATTTTTTTTCCTCTGTGCTAAAGGGGAATTTTTTTTTCTTGCACATATCTTATTCCGCCTCACATAAGGGCCATTGAAATGTAATTAAACACAAAGCTCTGAGGGGGATTTTGTCAAACAACAATTCTGTGTTATCAAGCGCAGAAATACGATATGGAAATAATCAAAGGGGAAAGTGGCTGCAGGCGAAGGGCCCCAGACGCGTCTGCAAATGTTTATTCAGATGCAGAAAGCTAGAAAGGGAAAGGTAAGAGCAAGGGAATTCAATTATGACGCTTGTGATAATTGAGGCAGGTGGCTGCACCGTCCAGGGGCTCCCAGGTATCCTGCATCTGAGGAGTCGCCGGTCCCATTTATCAGGAAATCTGTCATTTACAAAGGAACAAAATCCTAATGTGTCACATGAGGATCTGTCTTGGTCTTTACTTTTAATTTTTTGTTTTCTGTGGGGGCGGGGGGTCTCTGTTGTTAAAATTTAGTGAAATAATTGTCTTCTTGTTTTTTTTATAATTTCTTTAGCAATTTTTTTTTAATAATTGTAAAATACTTATAATTGTTAAAAAACAATGACCAAATGATTATTATAAGTGCTTTATGGGCTTTTCCAGAAATCTACAGAGAAGCAGACCCGCAGAAGTCTCACTAAATTATAATATGAATAGTGACTTCTCATTCACTTCTATTCAAGTGCAACTCAAAGTGAGAAAAGTTGAGCTTAAATATCTGTGTATATCTGTAAAGAATAAATCAAGGCAACTGGACGTACGTAATTTGTACGTCCAGTTGCCTTGATTTATTCTTTACAGATATATACCATAACCTGGTTAAATGAGAACCTTCACAGACTAAAATATCTGTGGTTTTCTAATGAGCATGGGTCAGTGGCTACACAATGGAGACATATACCACTTTGGGCAGTGTTGCAGACAAAACATGTCCCCATTAAAGTATTGAAGTCTATGGAAGTAATTTACTAGCATTATTACACCACTTTTGTGACTTTTTATTTTTGGCAGTTTTTTGTCGCATGGGTGTTTTTACTCCATCCTCGCCACTTGGGAGTGGTGGTGGTATGGTGGGGGCTGGGGCCAGAACTTCGGCTCCAGCAAATTTACTATTTTTTACACCTGAAAATAGGTTTAAAAGAGGAGTAAAACTACTCCAGTCAAGGGCTGGAGTAGTTTTTCCTTCGGGTGCATGGACTGTTGGAGGTGTGCTTAATTTATGACGATAACGATCATCATCTAGTCTCTAGACCACAAGGCGTCTTTTCATGAGCTGCTAATTTAAAACTTTACTTTTATTTTATTCTTATTAGGCTACATGCACACGACCGTTGTGTGTATTGCGGTCCGCAAATTGCAGATCCGCAAAACATGGATGGCGTCCCTGTGCGTTCCGCAATTTGCGGAACGGCACAGACAGCCATTAATATAACTGCCTATTCTTATCTGCAAAACGGACAAGAAAAGGACAGGTTATTTTTTGGGGCGGACCACGGAACGGAGCAACGGATGCGGAAAGCACACGGAGTGCTATCCACATCCTATGCGGCCCCATTGAAGTGAATGGGTCCGCATCCAAACTGCAACTCGGATGCGGACCAAAATAATGGTCTTGTGCATGTAGCCTTAAATGAAGTGCTTCATACTAATTACAATTTAGAACATAACTGTCATGCTGTTTAAAATATTCAGCTAAATCGCGCAGGGCACAGGCTTTTTTGTTTTTAATAACACACTGCCGGGCGGTAACTTTCGCCCAGCAGTGTGTTCGGTGACGTCACCGGCTCAGGGGCGGGCTTTAGCTCTGCCCTAGCCGTTTTACGGGCTATGGCAGAGCTAAATCCCGCCCATCAGTGCCAGTGACGTCACCGGGGTTCCTGTCAGCCCCATGGAGAGCCCCGGTACGTCACCGGATCTCCAAAAAATGCCTTTTCCCTGCGCAATTTAGCGCAGGGCAAAGTAGAGCATCGGAGCATGAACTGCTCCGATGCTCATGTCAGGGGGACTGTCGGGGTGAAAATGGAGGGATGTCCGGGTTCAGCTCTGAACCCGGACAACCCCTTTAGGGTACTGTCACACTAGCGTTTTTCTTTTCCGGCACTGAGTTCCGTCACAGGGGCTCTATACCGGAAAATAACTGATCAGTTTTATCCCCATGCATTCTGAATGGAGAGTAATCCGTTTAGTTTGCATCAGGATGTCTTCAGTTCAGTCGTTTTGACTGATCAGGCAAAAGAGAAAACCGCAGCAAGCTACGGTTTTATCTCCGGTGAAAAAAACTGAAGACTTGCCTGAATGCCGGATCCGGCATTTTTTCCCATAGGAATGTATTGGCGCCGGATCCGGCATTCAGAATACCGGAATGCCAGATCCGTCCTTCCGGCCTGCGCATGCGCAGACCGGTAAACATGTGAAAAAAATGTACAAGACGGATCCGTCTGTCCGCATGACAAGCGGAGAGACGGATCCGTCCTTGCAATGCATTTGTGAGACGGATCCGCATCCGGATCCGTCTCACAAATGCTTTCAGTCAGCGGCAGATCGGCGGATCCGGGAAGACGGAACGGCCTGCCGGATCACACTGCCGCAAGTGTGAAAGTAGCCTTAAAGGGAACCTGTCACCGAAATTTTGTGTATAGAGCTGAGGACATGGGTTGCTAGATGGCCGCTAGCTAGCACATCCGCAATATCCAGTCCCCATAGCTCTGTGTGCTTTTATTGTGTAAAAAAAAACCATTTGATAGATATGCAAATTAACCTGAGATGAGTCCTGTCCCTGGCTCATCTCACGTACAGGACACATCTCAGGTTAATTTGCATATGTATTAAATCGTTTTTTTTTACACAATAAAAGCACACAGAGCTATGGGGACTGGGTATTGCGGATGTGCTAGTGGCCATCTAGCAACCCATGTCCTCAGCTCTATACACACAATCCCAGTGACAGGTTTCCTTTAATAGGGTTTTTCATCAAAGGTGTGTAAGGTGTTGCTGTTATATTTCAACACTCTGCAACTTTGTAGCAGTAAAGAGCCAGTGCGCGCTCTGGCTGGCTACATCTTGTTTCAATTTGACCCTGATAGTTTCTAACGCTACTTCTTCTAGTAGGCTGCTTACTACTGTTTTAAAAAACACATACAGACTCACACCCTGCCTCCCGGCATGTTTTGCCGGGGAGGAAACTGGAGAAGCCAGCCCAGTGCTTTGCCTGTATTGTTTTGCACTTAAAGGGGTTGTCCGGGTTCAGAGCTGAACCCGGACATACCCTTATTTTCACCCCGGCAGCCCTCCTGAGCCTGGCATCGGAGCATCTCATGCTCCGATGCGCTCCAGTGCCCTGCGCTAGATCGTGCAGGGCACGGGCTCTTGTGTTTACAATAACACACTGCCGGGCGGTAACTTCCGCCCAGCAGTGTGTTCGGTGACGTCACCGGCTCTGAGGGGCGGGCTTTAGCTCTGCCCTAGCCGTTTTACTGGCTAGGGCAGAGCCAAATCCCGCCCATCAGTGCCGGTGACGTCACCGGGGTTCCTGTCAGCCCCATAGAGAGCCCCGGTACGTCACCGGAACTCTGAAAAATGCCTTTGCCCTGCGCGATTTAGCGCAGGGCAAAGGAGAGCATCGGAGCATGAACTGCTCCGATGCTCATGTCAGGGGGGCTGCCGGGGTGAAAATGGAGGGATGTCCAGGTTCAGCTCTGAACCTGGACAACCCCTTTAAGTGTCTCCAGTAAAGAAGCACACTGATTCACTGCAAACCCTGATTCTTTGGACTTAAAGAGGACCTTTCACCACTCCTGACATGTCTGTTTCAATATGTAATGCATTCCCTATATAATAACAATTCCGGGGCATCTATTCTTATGGCTCGATGTTGTGCCATACCTGTATTATTTCTACTAGAAGTTATGAATTAATTGCTAGCAGTCTGCAGTAAGGGTACAGAGGGGAGATAACAAGTTGGGGGGTGGGGGGGGGGGGTGTACCTGCAAAGTCTGACAATGGCAGCACTGATTGGATAGAGTGAGTTTGTGCAGGTACACTCCCCCAACTTGTTACCACCCCTCTGTACCCTTACTGCAGACTGCTAGCATTTCCTTCATAAGTTCTAGTTAAAATAATAAAGGAATGGCACAAAATACAGTCATAAGACTAGATGCTCCAGAATTGGTATTACACGGAGAATGCATGACGCTATTAAAACAAACATGTCAGGAGTGGTGAGAGGTCCTCTTTAATTCCCATTGGAGTGCACCACACCTTACCATCCCTTCCAGAGAGCAGCAACACATGATGATACATTGAGAGTGTCCAGGAGACCCAGCATAGCGTTGGGTGCATCCAAACTCGGCCTCTGCACTAAGTCATGTGCTGTTTGGGGTCACTTCAGCACTGAGGCCGAACATTGGCTGCAGTGGCACACGCAGAGGCGTAGCTATAGGGGGTGTAGAGGTAGCAGTCACTACCGGGCCCAGGAGCCTGAGGGGGCCCAAAGACCCTGGTGCCACATAAGAAGACACTGGTATTATAGAAAGTACAGGGAGTGCAGAATTATTAGGCAAATGAGTATTTTGACCACATCATCCTCTTTATGCATGTTTTCTTAGTCCAAGCTGTATAGGCTCGAAAGCCTACTACCAATTAAGCATATTAGGTGATGTGCATCTCTGTAATGAGAAGGGGTGTGGTCTAATGACATCAACACCCTATATCAGGTGTGCATAATTATTAGGCAACTTCCTTTCATTTGGCAAAATGGGTCAAAAGAAGGACTTGACAGGCTCAGAAAAGTCAAAAATAGTGAGATATCGTGCAGAGGGATGCAGCACTCTTAAAATTGCAAAGCTTCTGAAGCGTGATCATCGAACAATCAAGCGTTTCATTCAAAATAGTCAACAGGGTCGCAAGAAGCGTGTGGAAAAACCAAGGCACAAAATAACTGCCCATGAACTGAGAAAAGTCAAGCGTGCAGCTTGCCACTTGCCACCAGTTTGGCCATATTTCAAAGCTGCAACATCACTGGAGTGCCCAAAAGCACAAGGTGTGCAATACTCAGAGACATGGCCAAGGTAAGAAAGGCTGAAAGACGACCACCACTGAAGACACACAAGCTGAAACGTCAAGACTGGGCCAAGAAATATCTCAAGACTGATTTTTCTAAGGTTTTATGGACTGATGAAATGAGAGTGAGTCTTGATGGGCCAGATGGATGGGCCCGTGGCTGGATTGGTAAAGGGCAGAGAGCTCCAGTCCGACTCAGACGCCAGCAAGGTGGAGGTGGAGTACTGGTTTGGGCTGGTATCATCAAAGATGAGCTTGTGGGGCCTTTTCGGGTTGAGGATGGAGTCAAGCTCAACTCCCAGTCCTACTGCCAGTTTCTGGAAGACACCTTCTTCAAGCAGTGGTACAGGAAGAAGTCTGCATCCTTCAAGAAAAACATGATTTTCATGCAGGACAATTGTCACGGCCACGGTTATGGTCGTGACTCCTTGGGAGCCGCATACAGTTGCCCGCGGTTGTGGTTGTTGTTTCAACCGCAGCTGAGGCATATTGTAGTTGGCCTCAGTGCGGTTGCCGCGGACAACAGCTATGTGTGCGGTTCCCGGGGAGTTGTGTGCGTGTGTGAATGCACTTTGTTTGTATGTCTGGTGTGCACTTGTTGTTGTTTGGTGCGCACGGACATCGTCCTTTCACTGTGGCTGCCCGTGGCAACGTTTGGTATTATGTACATGTGGTGGCAGTGTCTCGGCCTTCGGGCTGTCTCCCAGGACGGCTGCCACCCATGTCGTTGCCAGCGGCAACAGCCACAGGGTGATCAGGTTGGTCACTTCCCCTGTATGTGTATTTTCCCTTCTGTGTGTTGGAAGGGTTAACTTCCTTCCCAGTGTGTGTGTTGTGTCACTGGGTCTGGTTGACCGGTGGGTGTGGTCACTTTGCCCTATAAAGCCTGTGTCTGGAGCACAGCTCAGTAGGTTGCTTTCAGTCATGCTTGGCTGAAGCAGCCTCCTGTGGATTCCATCCTTCTTGTAAGGGCCACCCTTCCGGTCATAAGTTTATTTCCTTTGATGTGTTGTTGATGTCCCATCTTTCCTTGTGTTTTAGTGCAGCTATGGATCTGGGTCCCTGTGTGTGGATGCGTGGTGATCTTCAGCATGCCAGCACAGGGATCCAGTCAGCTAGGCTGAGACAGGTAGGTGTGGAACTGTGTGGGTTCACCTGTCTTATCCATAGACCTGTTTATGTTCCCTTTCTTCATGCTGCTTGGCCAGTGAGACTCCTGCTCCTCCGTGTCTAGGAGGAGTGGGTTGTCTTACTCTGTCTCTAGTTCAGGGCCGACTTGAGGGCTTGTAGGGACTATAAGGTTTCAGCGTATGAGCCCTCCTACCATCAAGGTCGGCTCATGCAGACAGGAGACAGGGTCAGCGTTAGGGACGCATTAGGAGGTGACCAGCTCCCTAATTCTGTGGTCCTGGCCTAGTAGCGACCGGACATCTTACATCATCGCACGGCTGAGGATTTCTCCCATCCTCAGCCGTGACAACAATGCTCCATCACACGCGTCCAAGTATTCCACAGCGTGGCTGGCAAGAAAGGGTATAAAAGAAGAAAATCTAATGACATGGCCTCCTTGTTCACCTGATCTGAACCCCATTGAGAACCTGTGGTCCATCATCAAATGTGAGATTTACAAGGAGGGAAAACAGTACACCTCTCTGAACAGTGTCTGGGAGGCTGTGGTTGCTGCTGCACGCAATGTTGATGGTGAACAGATCAAAACACTGACAGAATCCATGGATGGCAGGCTTTTGAGTGTCCTTGCAAAGAAAGGTGGCTATATTGGTCACTGATTTGTTTTTGTTTTGTTTTTGAATGTCAGAAATGTATATTTGTGAATGTTGAGATGTTATATTGGTTTCACTGGTAAAAATAAATAATTGAAATGGGCATATATTTGTTTTTTGTTAAGTTGCCTAATAATTATGCACAGTAATAGTCACACACAGATATCCCCCTAAAATAGCTAAAACTAAAAACTACTTCCAAAAATATTCAGCTTTGATATTAATGAGTTTTTTGGGTTCATTGAGAACATGGTTGTTGTTCAATAATAAAATTAATCCTCAAAAATACAACTTGCCTAATAATTCTGCACTCCCTGTATATGCAGGTCAAGTTGAACCTCTGGCTGGAAAAAAGGGGTTAGGTAAAGAATTTGGCATGGGGGTGGTGGGTGTCGTTAGGCAGCATGAAGGCTGAAGGGAAGGGGGTCCCAAGCTGAACTCTTGCACCCGGGCCCATGAGCCCTTCGCTACGCCCCTAGACACACGTAACACTGTCTGTCCAGGAATTTTAGATGTGAGACCAGAAGTGTATTGAAGACATCCCCAGACTCCCGGTACCAGAACTGGGTAGCCAGCACAGGCAAGTATACAACCCTTCACGGGTTCAGCTAAATGGAGATTTTTTTTTTTTTTTTTACAAATTTGACAACCTCTTTGAGTAAAACCCATTTCCTGCAAAGGCAAACCATTTTTTTGTAAGCCACAGCCCATATTGACCAAGGTGCAGATAATTTCTGTTAACCTAGATGCACCAAATTGAGCCACATGTTGGCAGAATAATTACACTAAAATCAAGGCACACTCACATTAGTAATTGCGGGCCTTTGCCATGCAGATACATTCTGGGGATCATTTATTTATTTAGTAGTAAAAAATAACAAGTCCCTTTTTTAATTAGTTGTGCTTCAATATTTAGTCGCACGGGGAGGTTTAACGATGTTTTCGGCAGCCAGGTGGGACAATGATGTGTTAGCAGCGGTGCCGGGACACTGGCCACGGCAAATTTACTAATATTTACACCAGGAAACAGATTTAAATGTGGTGCATAGTTTTCTCGCCAGGCGCAAACATTGCCATAGTTGAGGACAACTTATTACGAGGTACATGCCTCATTATAAATTAAACAAATCTAAAGGCAGTGCAGGGGGAAATCTAAGACTGGCGTAAAAAAACGTCTTAGTAAATGAGCCCCTTTGTGTTCTATATACATCCATTTGGCAGATTCAGCCCCATTTTCTCTCAGTCAATCCTGCCACTAAAACACTTTAGTGCATTACATACAATCATTGCAAACTGATTTAAAGTCAAATAATCATGTATTTTGCAACAGCTTTTCACTGCAGCCCTACACTGCACCCCTTCACACTGCCCATGTGTCATGGACGTTCTGGCGACAGGTGGCAGGAGATTGCTGAGACTGGCAAAACGGGGTTTGATCTGACATGTTTTTCGTTTGGATCAAATGACGTTTGTGTTGTTTCTTTCCCCAGGTGTGACTATTAGGGTCATTTAACTTTCTCTATTTATAGTTGCTTCTCCCACAATGCTGTGCGGTTAAAGCTTCTGTTTGGACCTTTGGATAGATTGTGGTTGGATCTCGGCTGAGTTCCTGGTGCTTCTATTGCTCCTTTGAAGTTAAGTCTTTCCTTTCCCTTTTGTATTTTGTTTGGGTTCTGTGTGTTGCATTTCCCTATTGTTTGTATTAGGCCTGAAGGAGACTCCTGTTCGTCCTTCCTTTTGAAGGAACAGGTAGTCTTGTCGCTGCCATTAGTACCAGGGTTCTATAGAGCTTGATAGGACTCTAGGTATTCCTACCTTTGCGGTCTGTTCCTACTGGTAGTCGGTCTGGATTTTGGTTAGGGTTTGGTTAGGGAGGTGTCCATTTTCCTTCCCTAGTACTTAGGCCTGATTCCCTGTCCCCCCCCCCTTCCCTGCTATGCTCGGTGTGATGTTTCCCTCCCACACCGAAGCGTGACACCATGTTCCCCACCGCACACCACTAAACAAACATAATTACTTCTTGGCCCTAATGAACATGTTTACAAGCCCCCAATTAATGCTGTTATTGTAACCGCACAGTGAATTCTCTACATGTAATTCATAATTAGTCTAAATTACTTAAGATTCTCATTGTAGATCACAGCGAGAGAATGTCTGTCTGCAAATGAGATGGAACACAATCAGTGTAATCAGGGCCGGTGCTACCATAAGGCAGACCAAGCGGCCGCCTTAGGGCGCACCCAGGGGGAGGGCGGAAAAATGTGACATGGAGGGGGAGAAATGTGACATGGGGGTCTGATGGCTGACATTGGGGGCTGATCTGAGGTCTGATTAACATTGGGGGTCTGATTGGGGCTGTGAGCTGAGGTCTGATTAACATTGGGGGTCTGATTGCTGGTCTGACCTGAGGTGTAATGGAAAATATTTTTTTTCTTATTATCCTCCTCTAAAACCTAGGTGTGTCTTAGAGGGCGTAAAATATGGTCCTTAAACGAGCCATTGTCTGAAGCAGAGAGAAGATACCAGATCCACAGAGAGGAGAAGCGTGGGGGGGGGGGGGGGGGGGGGGCGCCAAAATGTAGCTTCGCTTGTGTTGGCAAAAATCCTTGCACCGGCCCTGAGTGTAATAGGATGGACAAGTGTCTCAGGATGAGCACTGTGGTCAGATCTAGGTAGGGCTAAAGTGGAACAAACTGCAGAGATAGCCAAGTACAGCTCTCGGCTATATCCAGCAGCATGCTCAACCTGCAACTCCGTTCATTGGGGGGGCCCGGTGGGGTACAAGGCCCCTATGTACACCTTTGGGTGCAATTTTTTTAAATGATAGTATTTCACTTATTTTGGACTGAATTATCATTTTTTCAATGATCATTTTTTCAATTGGTCTTTATTAAAATATATTCAGCCTTTCTGTCACAAAGGGTTAACTGTTTTTCTAGCTGTGTACTTTTTACTTTTACTTTGTGCCGGTCATCTAATAAACCTTATCTCTAAATTACTAAAAGTTTATAAATGCACACAACTGTATATGTATTCTGTGGTTCCGCAAACACAGATCCGCAAAATATATGGATGACGTCTGTTTGACATCCGTATTGCATTGTTTTTTTTTGTTATTTATTTTTTGGGAATCCATTGTAACTATGCCTATCCTTGTCTGCAAAACAGACAAAAAAAAGACATTGTAAGGGGTAGCTCTCTTTCAGGGGGTCACACTCACAGATATCTTCACAGACACCAGGATTTAAGGGCTAAAACTGTGTTTTATTGCGGCACGTCTGCATAAACATAAACAGTTGTACAAAATAAACTCCTGCCCGTCTGGGCTCTACCTAAACACACAGGTTTCCCTGACACACCTCTAAGTACCGCTTAGTGTCAGGCTCTCAGGCTCCAATCCTTAGCAGGTTCCGCTCATCAAGCGTCAGTCCACACAGGAACGAGACCAGGCTTCGCATAGCCTTGTGGCCCCTCAGTCCTCCTGACTGAGACCAGACACAGAGACTCTGCTCCAGGTTCACAGACACTTCTCCCTTTCAGACTGACACCCTGGAAGGTGCTTTATGCCAGAAAAATCTGCCCCGGACTGGGGGGGTGGATTGGGAGGTCCCACTGCCAAAACCTACCATCCCAATCCAAGTAAAATCCAGCCCTTAATAAATAAAGAAAATAGCTCCACCAACTATATTCAGTGAAGCCAGTGTCATTCTGGATTTCACCCACCTCAGCCAGTTGAGGAACCTAGGAGGTATATACCCCCCTTCCGGGTCTTTCCCATGCATTTTACAGTTCACATCGCCACAACATGTTCCATCTTTTTTGCAGAACGGCTATGTGGACATACCGAAGTGGAATGCACAAACAGTAATTTCTGTTTTTTTGGGGACCCATCGAAGTGAATAGTTCCACATACGGCCCGCAAAAACAACCCGGAGTGGACAGGGAAAGGAAATACATTTGTGTGCATGAGCCCTAAGCCACATTCTTATCATTAAGAATATGAATTGAGCTATAATGAGTGTTTATAAGATCAGAGATAAGGAGCCCACCAGCTGAGCTAGCTGACCGAACAGAGTGAAAATTCAGATCCTGCTACTAGACAAACTCAAGTATGCACAAAGACAGTGGTTAAAATTTTTCAAAAAGGACAATTGAAAAAAGGATTTTTAGCTCAAAATGAATACAACACAATAATAAAATTGCGCCCAAAGGTGTTCATAGCCTTTAAGCATGTGTCTCCCACATACTGCCTGATGTTGTACGCGATGGTCTATGAGACAGTCCTTGACTAACACCAGACAAAACAAGTGATTCAGTAAGAACTCAAGATGGAATAATTGAAGTTTTATTGCTGGAATTCCCGTAGGAGTATAAAATCACACAGGCAGTTTTTTGAGCCAGAGCAAGAACTGGATCCAAGAAAAATTATAAAGAAAAGACTGATACTTTTCTCTCTTTTGTATCCTCTCCTGTTTTCAGCTTAAAAAACTGCAGTAAAAGCTGTCACAGGCCTCTTGCACACGCATGTTTGTTTTCCCTTTACGTTCCGTTTTTTGCGTTCCGTCATCCATATTTTTTGCAGATCCGTTTTTTGCGGACCGCAAAATACTGAAAAAGCCATACGATCGGGTGCAAAAGGCCTAAGGCCCCTTTCACACGAGCGATACAGATGGTGTCAGGATCTGTTCAGGGAAAAACTGATGGGTTTTAACACAAGTGCAAACAGTTTTGTCTACAATTGCATTCAGTGTGTGCGTTTTTTTGCATGCATTTTTCACATGCATGCAGAAAAAATAAATTAATAACTATCTACAACCCCAGCAACCATCAATGAAAAATGCATTGCATCCAGGTCTCTTCCATTTTTCACGCAAGCACCCTTTACTTCTCTGGAGCCAGAGCTGTGTGAAAAACGCACACTATAGAACATGCAATTTGTTTCCTGACCGCAAAGATGATGCGTGAAATACAGAGCCCATGTACACAGACCCACTGCAAGGAATGAGTCAGGATTCAGTTACTATGCGTTTGCTATATGCATCGTACCTGGATGGAAAACTTGCTTGTGTGAAAGAGCCCTAAGGCCTCTGTCACATGAGTGAGCTTTCTGTCCGGATGCCGTGTGTGTTGCGATCTGAATCCTGAAACATTCATTTCAATAGGTATTTTTTTTAGTTATATATAATTTTTATGAAGTTGAAATGAACCGTATATATATATATATATGTATGTATGTATAATTTTTATTTTTTTAGTAATACATGTGATTTTAATCATGCTGTCTGTGACTCCCCCTTCACCTGTTCCTAATTAGAAGCCTTATTGGTGTGGATGTGGGGGGATGGTATATATATATACAGGTCCTTCTAAAAAAATTAGCATATTGTGATAAAGTTCATTATTTTCTGTAATGTACTGATAAACATTAGACTTTCATATATTTTAGATTCATTACACACAACTGAAGTAGTTCAAGCCTTTTATTGTTTTAATATTGATGATTTTGGCATACAGCTCATGAAAACCCAAAATTCCTATCTAAAAAAATTTGCATATTTCATCCGACCAATAAAAGAAAAGTGTTTTTAATACAAAAAAAGTCAACCTTCAAATAATTATGTTCAGTTATGCACTCAATACTTGGTCCGGAATCCTTTTGCAGAAATGACTGCTTCAATGCGGCGTGGCATGGAGGCAATCAGCCTGTGGCACTGCCGAGGTGTTATGGAGGTCCAGGATGCTTCGATAGCGGCCTTAAGCTCATCCAGAGTGTTGGGTCTTGCGTCTCTCAACTTTCTCTTCCCAATATCCCACAGATTCTCTATGGGGTTCAGGTCAGGAGAGTTGGCAGGCCAATTGAGCACAGTAATGCCATGGTCAGTAAACCATTTACCAGTGGTTTTGGCACTGTGAGCAGGTGCCAGGTCGTGCTGAAAAATGAAATCTTCATCTCCATAAAGCTTTTCGGCAGATGGAAGCATGAAGTGCTCCAAAATCTCCTGATAGCTAGCTGCATTGACCCTGCCCTTGATAAAACACAGTGGACCAACACCAGCAGCTGACATGGCACCCCAGACCATCACTGACTGTGGGTACTTGACACTGGACTTCAGGCATTTTGGCATTTCCCTCTCCCCAGTCTTCCTCCAGACTCTGGCACCTTGATTTCCGAATGACATGCAACAGTCCAGTGCTGCTTCTCTGTAGCCCAGGTCAGGCGCTTCTACCGCTGTTTCTGGTTCAAAAGTGGCTTGACCTGGGGCAGTGGCGTACATATAGGGGTCGCAGGGGTCGCACTTGCGACCGGGCCCGACACCCCAGGGGGGCCCGGCCGCCTGCGGACCCCTGGCCCCTGCTGCAGCTGCGTCCGATTCACATATTGCCCGCCCGCCCTCCTCCTCCCCTCCTCCTTCCCTCCTCCCTGCGGCCGGCGCCGGGCCCGTGAACTCCCGCGAGACCTGTGTGAACTCCTGTGCAGGTCTCGCGGGAACTCAGAGAGGACGTCAGAATTCGAGAAGCAGAAAGACAGAAGAAGAACTCGACTGTAAGTAAAAGCGGGGGGGGGGGGGGGCGGCAGCGTACCGGACCCTGGGCTGGCCTGGCACTCGTTGTCTCTCTGGGGCACAGGGCACACTAGGCCTCCGGCATCCCCCCTAGCAGATGACCGGGGGGGGCAGCAGCAGGGCACACTAGGCCCCCAGGCACCCGGGGGGGGGGGGTTGAGCTGCCTGGCAGGAAAAGCTAGCCTCAGGTTGGGCCCCTGACTTGAGTAGTGGGGGCCCTGGCCTACCATGACCCCAAAAGTGGCTGATGGGGGGGGGTCTTTGGGCTGATCTGAGGTCTAATGGGGGCTGACTGGGGGTCTGGGCTGATCTGAGGTCTGATGGGGGCTGACTGGGGGTCTGGGCTGATCTGAGGTCTCATGGGGGCTGACTGGGGTCTCTGGGCTGATTTGAGGTCTGATGGGGCTGATTTGAGGTCTGATGGGGGCTGACTGGGGGTCTGGGCTGATCTGAGGTCTCATGGGGGCTGACTGGGGAGTCTTTGGGCTGATCTGAGGTCTCATGGGGGCTGACTGGGGAGTCTTTGGGCTGATTTGAGGTCTCATGGGGGCTGACTGGGGAGTCTTTGGGCTGATCTGAGGTCTCATGGGGGCTGACTGGGGAGTCTTTGGGCTGATCTGAGGTCTCATGGGGGCTGACTGGGGAGTCTTTGGGCTGGTCTGAGGTCTCATGGGGGCTGACTGGGGGCCTTTGGGCTGATCTGAGGTCTCATGGGGGCTGACTGGGGGTCTTTGGGCTGATCTGAGGTCTCATGGGGGCTGACTGGGGGTCTTTGGGCTGATCTGAGGTCTCATGGGGGCTGACTGGGGGCCTTTGGGCTGATCTGAGGTCTCATGGGGGCTGACTGGGGATCTTTGGGCTGATCTGAGGTCTCATGGGGGCTGACTGGGGATCTTTGGGCTGATCTGAGGTCTCATGGGGGCTGACTGGGGGTCTTTGGGCTGATTTGAGGTCTCATGGGGGCTGACTGGGGGTCTTTGGGCTGATCTGAGGTCTCATGGGGGCTGACTGGGGGTCTGGGCTGATCTGAGGTCTCATGGGACTGACTGGAGGTCTGATGGGGGTAGGAAACTAAGATGTCTGTCTGTCAACCTCTGCAGAGATGAGAGATGGCTGAAAGAAATCATCATGGTGGTCTGGTCTGAATGGAGAAGATGAAGAAAGAGAACATCTACATCAAAGGAGACGTCACTGGATGTAAGAGGTATGGGCGCGATATATAGGTAGGGCTGTGCGTAGGTGTGGCTTGAGGGTGGGCAACTGGGTGGGGACACTGGGGGGGCGGGGACACGGGGGCAGGGACACGGGGGGCGGGGACACGGGGGGCGGGGGGGCCCTTGGATCAGTTTCGCACAGGGGCCCCATGGATTGTGTGTACGCCACTGACCTGGGGAATGCGGCACCTGTAGCCCATTTCCTGCACACGCCTGTACACGGTGGCTCTGGATGTTTCTACTCCAGACTCAGTCCACTGCTTCCGCAGGTCCCCCAAGGTCTGGAATCAGTCCTTCTCCACAATCTTCCTCAGGGTCCGGTCACCTCTTCTCGTTGTGCAGTGTTTTCTGCCACACTTTTTCCTTCCCACAGACTTCCCACTGAGGTGCCTTGATACAGCACTCTGGGAACAGCCTATTCGTTCAGAAATTTCTTTCTGTGTCCTACCCTCTTGCTTGAGGGTGTCAATGATGGCCTTCTGGACAGCAGTCAGGTCGGCAGTCTTACCCATGATTGCGGTTTTGAGTAATGATCCAGGTTAGGAGTTTTTAAAAGCCTCAGGAATCTTTTGCAGGTGTTTAGAGTTAATTAGTTGATTCAGATGATTAGGTTAATAGCTCGTTTAGAGAACCTTTTCATGATATGCAAATTTTTTGAGATAGGAATTTTGGGTTTTCATGAGCTGTATGCCAAAATCATCAATATTAAAACAATAAAAGGCTTGAACTACTTCAGTTGGTGTGTAATGAATCTAAAATATATGAAAGTCTAATGTTTATCAGTACATTACAGAAAATAATGAACTTTATCACAATATGCTAATTTTTTTAGAAGGACCTGTATATAGCATGGTTAGTTAAGTTTTGTATTGTCATGATAAAGGACCCCCACAAAAATGGTCTGAAACGCGTAACAACCTTTCTTGTGTGTTGAATACACTTTTTAACAAAGCCGCTGAAATAAAGATACAACTTTTTTGCTAATTTGAGTTGGACTTTTTCAAGTTTGTTGGATTTCGTTATCTCCAGCACTGTCCAGGGGCTGTGTCCGTGCTCATTGCAAATGAACACAGGTGAGAACTGCTAACATACCGGTTTTTGTATTTCAATGGGTATGTATACATGAGTGTGGTTTTTCACTGTGTGTTCAGGAAAAATCACAGCATGTTGTATATTGTGTGTTTTTTACACAGCTCTGGCCCCATGGAAGTGAATGGGGCTTGCGAGAAAAACGTGTGTTTTTCTCTGATGGTTGCTGGATATGTAGATTGTTATTCTTCAGTTTTTCTTCACGTGGGTGAAAAACGCATCAAAAACTGATTGCATCCATGCAGAAAAAAACTGAAACACTGAACACAATCACAGACAAAACTGATTAAGGGCTCATGCACACGGCTGTATGCCCTCCGAGACATACAGTCTGTGAGCGGGCCATATGTCCTGGAGCGGCAAACATTGTGCGCACGGGAGCGCACAGCATCATAGGTTACTATGAGGTTGTGCGCATCAGGCCTCCCTATGATATTATGAGTGCAGGCCTCCCTATGATATTATGAGTGCAGGACAATAGTCCCACGGGCGCCCCGATCTGCACAGCAGCATAGTAACCTATGATACTGTGCGCTCCCGTGTGCACAATGTTTGCCGCTCCAGGACATATGGCCCGCTCACGGACCATATGTCTCGGAGGACATACAGTCGTGTGCAAGAGGCCTAAACCTTCAGTTTTTCCCTGAACAGCTCCTAACACACTCCATATTGCTCATGTGAAATAAGCCTAAGGCCAGGTTTACATCACCAATTAGCTTTCCGTTCTGCTGATCCATCAGAAGAACAGAAAAATGTAAAAAAAAACTGATCTGTTATTTTGAGTATCAGTTATGACCAGTTTGTGTCCCTTCTGTCAGAGATCAGTTATTTTTTACAGGAGAAAAAGTATAAAAAGTATTTTGTGTAGAACTTTTTCTCCTGATCATAACTGATCCTCCAAATAATGGATCTCTTTTTTTTTTTTTCTACATTTTTCTGTTCTTCTGATGGAAGTGAGTGTGTAAGTGCCCAAAAACTGCATGTGTTATAACAGCCAGCGGATCCTGTCACCTAAAAAACCGTCCCAAACCACCAGCATTACCTTGAAGTAGCCAGCAGTATGTTCCTAAAGATCCTATTCTTCCTCCGGCCAGATGCACCAAAATCTTGAAAAACAAACTCTATTTCCCAGCACGTGCTATGTAACAGTGGAGTTTGAAGTCAAAGGGGCAGCGGCCTCCTCGCTATAAGTCAAGATAACCACGCCCCCTTTCCATGCCCCTTCGCTTTTGATTGACAGCCAATAGCTTTTGGCTTTTCAGCAAAGCCGGCTGAGTGTGAGTGCGCATCAGAACGTTCACGTGCGC
Source organism: Bufo gargarizans (assembly GCF_014858855.1). Lineage (NCBI taxonomy): Eukaryota > Metazoa > Chordata > Amphibia > Anura > Bufonidae > Bufo > Bufo gargarizans. The sequence goes on from NC_058081.1 coordinate 604,250,044, forward strand.
GGCTGTCAATCAGAGGTGAAGAGGCAGGGAAAGGGGGCGTGGTTATCCTGACTTGAAGCGAGGAGGCCGCTGCCCCCTAGACTTCAAACTCCACTGTTACATAGCGTGTGCTGGGGAATAAAGTTATTTTTTCAAGATTTTGGTGCATCTGGCCGGAGGAAGAATAGTATCTTTAGGAGCATACTGCTGGCTACTTAAGGTAATGGGAGGCGTTTTTTAGGTGACAGGTTTACTTTAAAGGGCATAACGGGAACAGCAAGAAGCTTTATTCAGCTATCTTCCGCAGCCCCATAAACTTGGAGCTGTGGTCAGACCCCAGCAGTGGACAGAGGATACAGTAATTTCTTGTTACAGGAATACCCCTTTAAAGGGACACTGTCAATTCAATAACTTTTGCATAAATCAATAGGTCAAGTAAAGATAAACTTCTGTTCACATCTGATATATTCTGCGTTGGAAGATGCAATGCTAAGTGCTAATTTTTCCAGTAAAATGATGGAATACAATGTTGGGCATTGGTGTACACCACAGCTTAGTTCAGCTCTTATGACAGAAAACTGAAATTCAAAATGCAAATAGGAACTCAGCCACATATATATTATCACAGAAAAAATTCTCCAAATATCAGCCAATTCGTCTCTTTCTTCTGTGCTGATCATTTACTCTTAGTTATTCAATCTTTCTTGAGAGAGGCAGAGATGGCACAGATTTTTCAGCTTTATACCTCATTCACACGTCAGTGTTTGGTCAGTGATTGTGAGCCAAAACCAGGTCTAAACACAGAACAGGTGCAGCTGTTTCCCTTAGGCTTCTTACACACGACCGTATGATCTTATGAGTGCAGGACAATAGCCCCGCGGGTGGCCTGACGCGCACAGCATCATTGTAATCTATGATGCTGTGTACTCCCGTGCGCACGATCAATGCCACTCCGGGACATATGGCAAGAGGCCTTATACCCAGGGGCGTTGCTAGGGTCTCAAAAGATCCAGGGCCCAAGCCCCAATGAATATGGGCCAGTTCTCTAAGTCGTCCCCCCTGCCCCCACACACCGCATTTTGCTGTACTTGCTATATAGCAGCACATACCTGTCACATCCAGGGCCTCCAGGTGATTTCTCCTACGATGTAGATCGTCTCTTTCATCATCTTCTCCATTTGGTCTGTACAACTTCTCTCAGCCGCCTCATCTCTGCAGAGTGTGACACACGGACATCTTAGCTTCCTCACATTTCTATCATCATCCCCCAACCTGGAGTCCCAACAGTGTTATCCTGCTGCTCTCTGTGCCCCCCAATACCCCCAGATACTATCCTGAAGAAAAATTTGTGCCCCCATAGTAATACTGCCCCCTAAAGTGCCCCCAACCGTTATAATGCTCCCCAAGAGTGCCTCCATTAGTAGAAGAGCCCTCCAGTATTTATAATACCTTCACAGAGCCCCCAGTACAAATAAGGCCCCCTATTGTTTCCCAGTGGTAATAAAGCTCTCTACAGACCCCTCAGTAGTAATAAGGCCCCCATAATGCTTTTAGTAGAAATAATGTGGATCTATTAGTCCCTCCTATAGAGCCGCCAGTGGTAATAAGAACGCCTATAATGTCCCCTGGATTTGCAGTGCCCCCTGTTGTTATATTCCCGCCTCCACCATAAGTCCCATGTAAATAACATCACACCATCTCTCCTGCCCCCTCCAAAATACAGTCTTATGTAAATACCATCACTCCCCTCCCTTCACCCCCTCTAACATACAGTCCCATGTAAATAACACTATTTCCCTCCCTCCGCCATACAGTCCAATGTAAATAACATCACACCATCTCTCCAGCCCCCTCCAATATACAGTCCCATATAAATAACATCCCTCTGTATCTACAGTCCCCTCCAAAATACAGTCCCATGTAAATAACATCACCTTATCCCCAGCCTTTTAACATACAGTCACAAGTAAATAATATCACCCCCTCCCCAGACGCCTCCAACATGCATTCCCATGTAAACATCACCCCCTCAACATTAAGTCCCATGTAAATAACATCATTCCCCCCCACCAGCCACCTTCAACATACAGTCCAACGTAAATAACATTGCCCCCTGAACATTCATTCCCATGTGAATAACATCACTCCCTCCCTTAGACCCCTTTTAGTCCTATGTAAATAACATCACTCCCTCCCACAGCTGCCATCAACATACAGTCCCAGGTAAATAACATCACTGCCTCCCCCAGCCCCCTCCGACATACAGTCCCATATAAATAACATCACTCCCTCCCACAGCCGCCTCCAACATACATTCCCCTATAAATAATATCCACCTGCCCCAGCCCCCTCCAATATACATTCCCATGTAAATAAAATAATCCCCTACCACAGCTGCCTTCAACATACAGTCCCATGTAAATAACATCACTCTCTCCTACAGCCACTATCAACATACAGTCCCATGTAAATAACATGACCCCTTCCCCAGCCCCCTTCAACACACAGTTCCATGTAAATAACATCCCTCCCTTCAGCCCTAACATACAGTCCCAGTTAAATAACCACAACTCCCAGCATTGCTCTGCCTCTCCCTTCACTTACCTCTCCTCATGTAGCAGACATCACCTCAGCTTCTTCCCCTCTTCACTGCCGTCCTCTCCTGCACTGGTCACATGATGGTGACATCATCGCAGGTCCTTCTCAACCACTGACTGTTTTACTGGTCACATGACCTGTGATGTCACCACAGGTCCTTCAGCTCTTGCAGTGCATTAGATTCATTTTTATTGCCATTCTGTGGATGGTAATACAGTTGTACCTAGCAGGCAGGCAGGCAGGACATTCGGGGCCTGGGACAAAACATCAGGGGCACAGGCCCCGAATGTTTTAATCTAGCAATGCCCCTGCTTATACCTTATGTCTGTGGAGGCTCCAATCCTGGTTTTGGCTCACAATCACTGATGGAAATCACTGACCAAAACACGGACATGTGAACAAGGGAGCAGGTTACAACTGCTGCCCACAGAAGTGTATGGCGCGGGGGGGGGGGGGGGGATCAGATAGAGAGAGAGACGGAAGCAGGATCTCCTCTTCTTTGTGTGCAATATGTGGGAGACATCATAGCAACTAGCCTCCACCCAATAGCTCAGGCAAAACTGATAAAGATACTATATGCAGAGGGGAATACTGATGAAGAATACAAATAAAAATAATAAAAATGAAGAATACAAATAACCCGTCGGATAAATTTCCATCAGTCAAAACTGATATTATTAAGATGTCCGTACACATTAGGTAGATGTCCGTTAAACTTGCCTGATTTTAGCTGGCCATCTAGTGTGTGTTACAGTCACTAGACTCTCCACCCACAGCAGATGTTGGGGTTAGGGAGTGGGTATTTTTGCTCTTGTAAGAAAGGGATTCGGAAGATATAGCTGTAGGCTAAAAGTTATCTCAAATGTTTGGGTAGCTTTAGTATGTTACTATGGCCTCATGCACACAACGGTGTCCGTTTTTCTGCTTGTAAACTGCAGACCTGCAAAATAGGGGCGTGGTCAGTGTGCCGCCTGCATTTTTTTCAGACCCATTGACTTCAGTGGGTCTATGGTCTACATTTTGCAGACATATATTTTTTGTGTGGAACGGACATGTGGATGCAGAAAGCACATGGATGATCTATGTGCTTTCTGCCTCCGTATGTCCATTATTTAAAAAGGTACAACATGTCCTGATGCAGTGTCCCACTTCGTGAGATGCGTGGGAACTTTAAACTGTGTATTTGACATTTGCAATTTATTAATGTATTTATCCTGTATATCCCAATAACAGGCTGGTAGGGTGTTATTCTAATCCTTCACCCCTAGGTGGTGCTGTCATTACTTAGAGCAGCGGTCCCCAACCGCCAGGCCGCGGCCCAGGACCGGGCCCTGGAGGATGGTTTGCCGGGCCGCGGCGATCAGGGCAGTCTTTAACGCTGTACTAATGAAGCGCTTCTATTATGGAAGCGCTTCATTAGTACAGAAGGACCAGGAAGCAGTGAAAGATCTGTACTCACCACTTCCTGGTCCACGGCCAGGAAGCCTATGAGGCAGTAGAGCGAGCGTAGTGTAAGAGAATGTAGTTGATCCTGGCTGGAGGTATGATGTCAAGGGAAGAGGTGGGGTCTCGTCATCCAGGGGGCGTGGCCTAACGATGTGCGGGAGATTCTACAGAGCAGGAGCAGAGTGTGAAGGTAAGTATGTGGAGGAGAATAGTGACTGTTATTTTTACTTGGGGGGCTTTTTGCAGGGGCTGAAGGGAGAAGGAATCCTCTTTGTATTGGAGACTGTATGTTAGTGGGGTCTGAAGAGAAGGTAGGGGGGGTGATATTATTTACATGGGACTGTATGCTGGAGAGGCTGAAGGCAGGGGGAGTGATATTATTTTACATGGGACTGTATGCTGGAGGGGCTAAGGCAGGGAAGTGATGTGTCTTACATGGGACTGTATGCTGGAGGGGCTGAAGGCAGAGGGGGGGGTTGTGTCTTACATGGGACTGTATGCTGGAGGGGCTGAAGACAGGGGGAGTGATGTATTTTACATAGGACTGTATGCTGGAGGGGCTGAAGGCGTTCAGAGCGGATCCGTCTGGGGTCTGCCCAGACGGATCCACTCATATAATGCAGACGATGGGATCCGTTCAGAATGGATCCGTCTGCATTATATTGTAGAAAAAATTCTAAGTGTGAAAGTAGCTTCAGACGGATCCGTCCAGACTTTACATTGTAAGTCAATGGGGGACGAATCCGTTTGAAAATTGAGCCATATAGTGTCAAATACAAACGGATCCGTCCCCATTGACTTACATTGTAAGTCTGGACGGATCCGTTTGCCTGTGCCAGACTGATGCATTCTGAGTGGATCCTTCAAACGGAACTCACAAGCGGAGCCCCGAACGCTAGTGTGAAAGTAGCCTAACATGGGACTGTGCAAGAAGGGCTGGAAGGCAGGGGTGTGATGTATCTTACATAGGACTGTATGCTGGAGGGGCTGAAGGTAGATGGCAAAGAGAGGGAGTGTGATATTATTTACATAGGACTGTATGTTGGAGGGGCTGAAGGCAGGGGGAGGTTGTATCTTACATGGACTGTATGCTGAAGGGGGGGCATAATTATTACTATAATACTACAGAGGGGGCCATTTTAATATTAATAATATTAATACAGAGGAGGAAATAATAATAATATAGAGGGGCCAGTATATATTAGAATTATACAGAGGGCATTATAGTTATGGGCACTACGGGGGAGGGGAGGTCTATTATCTGAGGATGATAGTAAAGTAAGAAATCCCAAACATTTTCTGTGAAACTCTACAGAGACGAGACGCGGCTAAAAGAAGGTGTCATGACCGTCCTATCTCCGAATGAAGATGCTGAGGAAAGTCTACATCACAGGAGAGGTCACTGGATGTAACAGGTATGGTGCGGTATTCTCCTGTATTTTTCATAGCATGTATGTTATGTCCATACAAATATCTGTTTGGGGGAAGGGGGATATAGAATTTGGGCCACACTGCCGACGCCTGGCCCCAGACTTCAGGTCACACTGTGTGTGTCCTGAATTCTGGGGGCCTCACACCCATCTACTACATTATCTGTACTCAGAGTTATCCCTGTGTTATCTGTGGTGTTACATAGGACTGCAGATGACATCTGCTGCATTATTTGTAAAAAGGGGCGTGGTCACAGGTTGGGGGCGCAATACTTGGCTTGTCCCGGGTGCAGGCAACCTACGCTACGCCACTGGGACCACTGACTTAGAGTACAGAACAGGAAAGAAGTAGTTAGTCGGTATGTGAGAGTGAGTTGGAGAGGAGTCAGGAGAGGAGCAGTTCTGCCCTGCTCCAATGTAGCTGCCTTTCTTTCCTCTGGGCCCTGATCAAGCCTGGAGATGACAGACCAAGTAGTCACAGCAGCCCAGCACAGACAAGTGAGTCTATGTCGAAATATAAAGCAAGTCTAGTGAAGATTAGAGCTGAGTCTAGTCAAGGGACTTCACAAGCACCAGTGACCAGCAGGAACTTAAAGGTGCCTGGACACAGCTGGATGATTAAAGGCCATAATTGTCCTATTTCACTAAATGCCTTCCGAGATATAGTGAACCTGAATATTTCAGGAGAACATCCTGCATCAAATAATGTAGCAGAAGACTGATGCCTGCCATGAGGGGAATGCCCTTTTTGAATTGCTCAACATAAGAAAATAAAATATTTTATTTAGTACCTGAGTGGTAAAGCACAGACTAGATATAGAGAGAAGAAAACTCCTTAAAGTATAATTACCAAGCCTGTCATGGATATTATTGGGATTATCAACTTTACCATCTAAATGAACTATACCAACTGTCCTGAGACTATTGATTCAGTAAACATTTCACTGTTTTATTACAATTGACTCCTCATCCTTACTACTACTCTCAGCATTTGCACCTAACGGTGCTGGCATCACGAACAACACAGGGGCCCAGCCACCAAAGCACCTTAAACACCCATTACCATCAAGGGCACCTCAACTTCCATCTGGCTAGTGTTCCCTGCAATAGAGAGTGCCCTGGAGGATTTCCCTTCACTGCACGCCAGCCCAGGGAGGCTCTGCTAAATGTGAGTGCAACTACTACCCCCATTCGGCCCGTCACCGTAACTCTCACTATCCCCTGCGGTCCGGTCTGCTGCACTATACTTGGCCTTAAAATGTGGACCATGGAGCCATTGAAGTCAGTGGGTCCACAAAAAATACTGATGCAACACAGATGGTACCCATATCTTACGAATCCACAATTTGTAGACATACAGTCGTGGGCATGAGGCCTAACAATCATGGCACATGAGCTATGCTTTGTCTGTAACTTGGCAGCAGGAAAAACTGTGTAGCTCACTTTTCTATGCTCCTATTTCCATAGCTCCTGTTTCGCTTCTATGGAAGTTAGCTGTTTTTAAAACTCTGGCCACCACATGAGATGCGTATTCCGATCTCAGCCATAAACGGAGTGATAAAGATGAAGGAAAATTAAGAGGAGTGTACAGGGTGGTAAAACACACTATTGCATGATCAGACTACACAGAGTGCATTTGTAGTCTGTAACCATGGAAACATATAGGTCTGCATAAGACACAAAATGATAGGTGATTTTTCAGTCAAGAATATTTTAAACGTTTTTCTGTTTTAGATGCACCAAAGAAATAAAATGGTAAAGGACACATACCCTACACAATTTAATTATGAAACTGACAACTCCTTATGCCCCTATAGAAGTCAGTGCATCTAGTAAAATAGATGCTGCATAGTTGCACTACATTATCTCTGTATACGTACAGTATGTAGAACTAATATGCTGCCAAATGCCATAACACTTTACCTATTTGCGAGTCGGTCATGTGATCCAATCCACGACAGCAGCACAGCAAATTTTCAATTATTCACTGGATTCAGGCCAACTATATTGTCAATAGATTGTGGCGCACTGCTGTAAATACAAAATTGCTGCAACTGATGGCTTATTTATAAGTGTGTCCTCTATCGGAGTATTTTATTGTACCCAGCACAGGGCGGTGTGATTGCCAGTCCCCTGGTTCTTGATGCAGTATAAATGATACAAACACATGAATTGATTGTGAGGAGTAATCGCTTTAAAGTGGCCGCAGCGTCCTACTGTGTAATTATCTGCACAAAGGAACCAGTCCAGCCTCGTTCAGGTTCTAGTGTCACATGTTGGACCCTCTCCCTGCTCTCTAGAGTTGTGAATGATCCCTCTAATGATGCTGTTTTGTATGCAGGGACATGAGAGCAGGCTTTACTCTCATCAGCCTCCTACCTCCCATAGTCTCCATCGCTTGCAATTTATCCTTGACAAGAGCAGCTTTAAGGAAGAAGTGATTTTCTACCCTCCCCAAATGATCAGTTTTTGTCTCTTGAAATGACTGAGAAATAACATGTTTCTATACAGGAGCGCATCCTCATATAATCTCCCGGACACAGCCGTCACTTTGTAATTTACTGCAGGATATTTTGAGATTTCTTGCAAATAACTAACACCTGTCACTTGGTAGTGACCCCCCTTCCCCTTAGCAATCCATAGAAATATGGTCATTTCTCCATATTCTGCAAGTACATAATAGACTTTATGAATCGTGCAATGTTACCTCTGGCATCCTGCGCAAAGGTTGCCTGAAAATTCTGGGGTTTTTTCGCGACACCAAGCAAGAATCTCAGCCAGTGACACCAAGCAAGAATCTCAGCCAGTGACACCAAGCAAGAATCTCAGCCAGTGACACCAAGCAAGAATCTCAGCCAGTGACACCAAGCAAGAATCTCAGCCAGTGACACCAAGCAAGAATCTCAGCCAGGGACACCAAGCAAGAATCTCAGCCAGGGACACCAAGCAAGAATCTCAGCCAGGGACACCAAGCAAGAATCTCAGCCAGGGACACCAAGCAAGAATCTCAGCCAGGGACTCCAAGCAAGAATCTCAGCCAGTGACACCAAGCAAGAATCTCAGCCAGTGACACCAAGCAAGAATCTCAGCCAGTGACACCAAGCAAGAATCTCAGCCAGGGACACCAAGCAAGAATCTCAGCCAGGGACACCAAGGAAGAATCTCAGCCAGGGACACCAAGCAAGAATCTCAGCCAGTGACACCAAGCAAGAATCTCAGCCAGTGACACCAAGCAAGAATCTCAGCCAGTGACACCGAGCAAGAATCTCAGCCAGTGACACCGAGCAAGAATCTCAGCCAGTGATACCAAGCAAGAATCTCAGCCAGTGACACCAAGCAAGAATCTCAGCCAGTGACACCAAGGAAGAATCTCAGCCAGTGACACCAAGGAAGAATCTCAGCCAGTGACACCGAGCAAGAATCTCAGCCAGTGACACCGAGCAAGAATCTCAGCCAGTGACACCGAGCAAGAATCTCAGCCAGTGACACCGAGCAAGAATCTCAGCCAGTGACACCGAGCAAGAATCTCAGCCAGTGACACCGAGCAAGAATCTCAGCCAGTGACACCGAGCAAGAATCTCAGCCAGGGACACCGAGCACGAATCTCAGCCAGGGACACCAAGCAAGAATCTCAGCCAGGGACACCAAGCAAGAATCTCAGCCAGGGACTCCAAGCAAGAATCTCAGCCAGTGACACCAAGCAAGAATCTCAGCCAGTGACACCAAGCAAGAATCTCAGCCAGGGACACCAAGCAAGAATCTCAGCCAGGGACACCAAGGAAAAATCTCAGCCAGGGACACCAAGCAAGAATCTCAGCCAGTGACACCAAGCAAGAATCTCAGCCAGTGACACCGAGCAAGAATCTCAGCCAGTGACACCGAGCAAGAATCTCAGCCAGTGATACCAAGCAAGAATCTCAGCCAGTGACACCAAGCAAGAATCTCAGCCAGTGACACCGAGCAAGAATCTCAGCCAGTGACACCGAGCAAGAATCTCAGCCAGTGACACCGAGCAAGAATCTCAGCCAGTGACACCGAGCAAGAATCTCAGCCAGTGACACCGAGCAAGAATCTCAGCCAGTGACACCGAGCAAGAATCTCAGCCAGTGACACCGAGCAAGAATCTCAGCCAGTGACACCGAGCAAGAATCTCAGCCAGGGACACCGAGCACGAATCTCAGCCAGTGACACCAAGCAAGAATCTCAGCCAGGGACACCAAGCAAGAATCTCAGCCAGTGACACCAAGCAAGAATCTCAGCCAGTGACACCAAGCAAGAATCTCAGCCAGGGACACCAAGCAATAATCTCAGCCAGGGACACCAAGCAAGAATCTCAGCCAGGGACACCAAGCAAGAATCTCAGCCAGTGACACCAAGGAAGAATCTCAGCCAGTGACACCAAGCAAGAATCTCAGCCAGGGACACCAAGCAAGAATCTCAGCCAGGGACACCAAGCAAGAATCTCAGCCAGTGACACCAAGCAAGAATCTCAGCCAGTGACACCAAGCAAGAATCACTGTTTACTATTTGACTTTAAAATCTAAAGCAGTACCTTTGTTTGCAAGATATGTGTGACTGTCACTTGTCGGGATGGGGACTATTTCTTATAAGAAATATGACTAAGGCAATGGGAGTCATATGCTAACATGACAGTCTTAGGCTACTTTTATACTAGTGGCAGCCTTTTCCAGCAGGCTGTTCCGGCGGGAGAACAGCCTGCCGGATCCGTGCTTCCGCTAGTGCACCATGCCGACAGAAGTCCGCTCTGGCCCCATTCACTATAATGGGGGCGGGCCAGAGGTCCAGCCACAGCACGGCAAACATGCCGAGAGGCGGCCGGAATAAAACTACAAAATGTCCATTATAGTGAATGGGGCCAGAGCGGACTTCTGGCGGCATGGTGTATTAGCGGTAGCACGGATCCGGCAGGCTGTTCCCCCGCCGGAACAGCCTGCTGGAAAAGGTTGCCGCTAGTGTGAAACTAGTCTTAGGGTACAACTACACAGCACGGTTGTGTAGCAGTTGCATTTTAATGGCCATGTGGCACCTTCAATACCGCGTGGCAATTAACAATGCAGATTGACTAAACAATCTGGTTTCATTAGTTTAACAAGAGCCAGTTGCAGCATGTACGGCCGCACGGTAATCGACCACAGCGCAGCCACGTCACAACTTCGTCATGTGGTGGTACTGTGCTGGAGCAATAGAGGTGCACTCCTTTTAATAGATGTCGCACTTGTACTCTCTGTGGGCCAGAACTGAAATGTTCTCCAGCCAGGAGCTGAAGTATACAATATATATATATATATATATATATATATATCTGGTACACATGTTGTTAGGCCTCAAGCACACGACTGTAGGTATTTTGCGGTCTGCAAAAATCGGATCCACAAAAAATACGGATGGCGTCCATGTGCATTCCGTATTTTGCTGAACAGAACAGCTGGCCCCTAATAGAACAGTCCTATCCTTGTCCGTAATGCGGACAATAATATGACATGTTCTATTTCTTTGTGGAACGGACATACGGAAATGGAGAGCACACGGAGTAACTATTTTTGCTGACCCATTGAGATGAATGGTTCCGCATTTGGTCTGCAAAAAAACAGAACGGACATGGAAAGAAAATACATTTGTGTGCATGAGCCCTTAACCTGCAGTGTTTGAAACTATTTTTAATAATTATAGGTTTATTTGATATAATACCTTCATCTGTACACTGGGTGGGAAGGGTCTATAGCTCTGTTCAGTGGCATAGCTAGAACTGACGGCCCCACAGCAAATTTTTGAACTGAACCCCTCAGCAACCCCCTCCTCTCGTGCAACCCTCACTTCTGCGGCTAGTCAAGATATGTGAGGTACAAGGTATACTAGATGCAGTGTGTACAGATATATTGTATATACAGCAGTGTACTGATATGTGAGGTACGGGGTATACTAGATGCAGTGTGTACAGGTATACTGTATATACAGCAGTGTACTGATATGTGAGGTACGGGGTATACTAGATGCAGTGTGTACAGGTATACTGTATATACAGCAGTGTACTGATATGTGAGGTACAAGGTATAATAGATGCAGTGTGTACAGGTATATTGTATATACAGCAGTGTACTGATATGTGAGGTACAAGGTATAATAGATGCAGTGTGTATAGATATATAGTATACTACCTGAAGGACCCGGTTTCGCATGGGTATATTTCATCTATTTAATTTAATGTTTGTGCGTGTCGTTAAAAGATATTGACAGTATCCCCCATAACAGTGACCTCTATAGCATCCCTCCCCCTTAACAATGAACGCCACAGCCCCTCACCCCTTAACACTGCTCCCCCCACAGTGCCCCGCCTCCTTAAAATGGAACCTCCACAGCAGCCTTCCCCTTTAACAGTGAGTTTCACAGCACACCACCCTCTTGACAGTGACCTACACAGGGGCCCGCCCCCTTAACAGTAACCTTTACAGCAATCTGCCCCTTAACACTGACCTGCATAGCAGGCCATCCCCTTAACTGTGACCTCCACAGCAGCCTGCCCCTAGGGTGGCCAGAGGTCCAGTTTTAGGCTGGACAGTCCGGCTTTCAGACTCCCTGTCCTCTGTCTGGCACTGTGCTGTCTGAACGTGAGCTGCAGGGAGAAAGTCACCCTCACTCCCACCCCTGCAGCTGGCAGAAGTTGATTTTTAACTTCATTTTTCAATCCCTGTCGGCTAGGGAGGGGGCATGGCCTAACTGTATTGGGGGCGTGTCCTTTTGATCAGCTCACTCTCAGACAGCAGCACTGTGAGCTGCAGGGAGAAAGTCACCATCCCTTCCAACCCTGCAGCTGACAGAAGTTGATTTTTAACTTCATTTTTCAATCCCTGTTGGCTGAGGAGTGGGAGGGGGCGTGGTCTAACTAGATAGGGTGTATTGCTTAGCGGGACCTAGAAGTTGATTTTTAACTTAATTTTTTCAATCCCTGTCAGCTGAGAAGTGGGAGGGTGTGTGGCCTAACTATATTGGGGGCATGTACTTTTAAGCAGTTCACTCTAAGACAGCAGCACTTTGCTATCTGAGCGTCAGCTGCAGGGAGAAAGTCACCGTCCCTCCCACCTCTGCAGCTGACAGAAGTTGATTTTTAACTTCATTTTTTTCAATCCCTGTTGGCTGAGGAGTTGGAGGGGCGTGACCTAACATAATCAGAGGCGTGGCTTAGCGGACATGTGGGCAGGGTTTTAAGTCTGTCTTTTGAGGGTAGCCTGAATGGCCACCCTACCTGCCCCCTGAACTGTGACCTCCACAGCACTCTGCTCCCTTAACAATGTCATCCACAGCGCCCTGCCCCTTTAAAGCTGACCTACAGCAGTGAAGAAAAATAGCTGGGTTGTTATGGAAACCTGGAACAGAACTGTGTGTATGTGGAGACGAAGGACCTGCGAGCTACTATTGGCTGATAAGGGACATGTGTATGGCAGTTGGGATATGAAGAGAAAGACCTGCAGGCTTGTATTGGCTAATGCATGTAATTTTTGGGAATATCTCAGGAACGGTACGTCCTAGAGAGCTGAGACCCGGACACCTGATGTACCTGTGTGCCAAATTTGGTGAAGATCGGTCCAGTCGTTTGGTCGCGTATAAAGAACAGACAGAAACTCATTTTTATATATATAAGAGATACAGCAGTGTACTGATATGTGAGGTACGAGGTATAATAGATGCAGTGTGTACAGATATATAGTATATACAGCAGTGGGGGCCCTATTTATATTCTTGCTATGGGATCCAGTGATTTCTATGTATGCCCCTGCATGAGGCCTTAGTGTTTGGTCAGTATTTCACCAGTGATTTTCCTCAGTGATTGGGCACTTTTATACGAGCCTGTTCAGGCAGAAATCACTCTGTGTAGGAGCGTAATTTCCCATTATGGACACTGCTCCTTTCACAGACCTGCACGGCATTAGAATGATTTATAATGCTCCGTGTCCCTGTCCGACCTTGTATCTACTGAATTGTACCGACGTAATGCTGAAACAATTGTACTGACAAAATGTGGATGGCACATGGCCCGCATCCACATATTATGGATCCAGGGTTTGCATACTGCAAAACAGACACTGTCGTGTACATGATGCCCAAGGCTTAGGACTACAGTCGTGGCCAAAAGTTTTGAGAATTACATAAATATTGGAAATTGTAAAAGTTGCTGCTTAAGTTTTTATAATAGCAATTTGCATATACTCCAGAATGTTATGAAGAGTGATCAGATGAATTGCATAGTCCTTCTTTGCCATGAAAATTAACTTAATCCCAAAAAAAAACTCCCCACAGCATTTCATTGCTGTCATTAAAGGACCTGCTGAGATCATTTCAGTAATCGTCTTGTTAACTCAGGTGAGAATGTTGACGAGCACAAGGCTGGAGATCATTATGTCAGGCTGATTGGGTTAAAATGGCAGACTTGACCTGTTAAAAGGAGGGTGATGCTTGAAATCATTGTTCTTCCATTGTTAACCATGGTGACCTGCAAAGAAACGCGTGCAGCCATCATTGCGTTGCATAAAAATGGCTTCACAGGCAAGGATATTGTGGCTACTAAGATTGCACCTCAATCAACAATCTATAGGATCATCAAGAACTTCAAGGAAAGAGGTTCAATTCTTGTTAAGAAGGCTTCAGGGCGTCCAAGAAAGTCCAGCAAGCGCCAGGATCATCTCCTAAAGAGGATTCAGCTGCGGGATCGGAGTGCCACCAGTGCAGAGCTTGCTCAGGAATGGCAGCAGGCAGGTGTGAGCGCATCTGCACGCACAGTGAGGCGAAGACTTTTGGAAGATGGCCTGGTGTCAAGAAGGGCAGCAAAGAAGCCACTTCTCTCCCAAAAAAAACATCAGGGACAGATTGATCTTCTGCAGAAAATATGGTGAATGGACTGCTGAGGACTGGGGCAAAGTCATATTCTCCGATGAAGCCTCTTTCCGATTGTTTGGGGCATCAGGAAAAAGGCTTGTCCGGAGAAGGAAAGGTGAGCGCTACCATCAGTCCTGTGTCATGCCAACAGTAAAGCATCCTGAGACCATTCATGTGTGGGGTTGCTTCTCATCCAAGGGAGTGGGCTCACTCACAATTTTGCCCAAAAACACAGCCATGAGAAAAGAATGGTACCAAAACCCTCCAACAGCAACTTCTTCCAACAATCCAACAACAGTTTGGTGAAGAACAATGCACCGTGCCATAAGGTAAAAGTGATAACTAAGTGGTTCGGGGACCAAAACGTTGACATTTTGGGTCCATGGCCTCGAAACTCCCCAGATCTTAATCCCATTGAGAACTTGTGGTCAATCCTCAAGAGGCGGGTGGACAAACAAAAACCCACTAATTCTGACAAACTCCAAGAAGTGATTATGAAAGAATGGGTTGCTATCAGTCAGGAATTGGCCCAGAAGTTGATTGAGAACATGCCCAGTCGTATTGCAGAGGTCCTGAAAAAGAAGGGCCAACACTGCAAATATTGACTCTTTGCATAAATGTCATGTAATTGTCGATAAAAGCCTTTGAAATGTATGAAGTGCGTGTAATTATATTTCACTACATACAGAAACAACTGAAACAAAGATCTAAAAGCAGTTTAGCAGCAAACTTTGTGAAAACTAACATGTGTGTCATTCTCAAAACTTTTGGCCACGACTGTACACGGCGACTATTTGTCGCACATTTATTGTACTAATAGTCTATGGTATTGCACTGTGACATGCTTCGGCTGCTACATGGCAGTCACACAAAGTCCATCCAAGTTGGATTTTTGTGCAACTGTCACATCGCAGCTTGTCACAGTGCAATACCATAGACTATCATTACAATAAATGTCATGCAACACACTTTGCAGCGTCGCTGTTCCCTTTTTGTCACGAGAGACATGTCACCGTGTAGCCCTAGCCTAAATGTTAGGCACCGGAGCCTGGACAGGACATGTTCTGACAGAGGAGAGGGATAAGCCTTTAAGGTATATCCACCTAAGGGCTCATCCACACGTCCGTTATTTGGCCGTTCCTTGCATTGGGGGCCCCAATGCACGGGCACTATCAGTGTGGCTACCGCGACAGATCCAGACCCATTCAACTTGATTGGGTTCGTGATTAGTGTTGAGCGAACTTGTGTTTTAAGTTCGGCGTAAAAAATTTGGGTTATCGAAGGATCGCGTTATGGATTCCGCTACCACGGACCATAACTTGGTCCGTGGTAGCGGAATCCATAACGCGATTCTTCGATAACCCGAACCCGAACTTTAGACGCCGAACTTAAAACACAAGTTCGCTCAACACTATTCGTGATCCGTCCACGTGCGGAGGCATGGACAGAAACCCCACGGAAGCACTCTATAGTACTTCAGTGGGGTTCCGTGCCTCCGTTCTGCATCAACCTTCCGGATTGCGGACCCATTGAAGTGAATGGGTCCGCATCCGTGATGCGGGGTCCACACGGGTGGTGCCCTCATAATGCAGGCCACAGTACGGGAACAGCCGTGTGCATGAGTCCTAAAGCATATCAGGCATCTCTTTCCCATGCAGGTCTTCATGTGAAAAATCCGCTGTGTAATACAGTACCAGAAAAGTTAATGAGAGTCTCATGTACACAGTGCTATTTATGTGCAGAAATTGACCTGCAGTGTGGATTTTGAAATCCCCAGCATGCCAATTGTTTTTGCAGATTTTACCCTTTGCAATACACAAAATCCGCAAGTAAGGGCTCTTTCACACGACCATGGTTTTGGTCCGCATCCGTGCCGCATTTTTTGCGGCTCAGGTGCAGACCCATTCACTTCAATGGGGCCGCAAAAGATGCTGACAGCACTCCGTGTGCTGTCCGCATCCGTTGCTCCATTCCGTTGAGGCATTTCTATAATGGGCCTTCTGTTCCGTTCCGCAAATTGCAGAAGGCACACGGGCAGCATCCGTGTTTTGCGGATCCACAATTTGAGGACCGCAAAAAACGACACGGTCGTGTGAAAAAGCCCTAACACATGAGGATTTTAGTGCAGAAAGGCAGCAAAATCTGCATTAAAAATTTCACTCAGAAAATCCACATAAGGCCCTGCACAGGTTGCGGAATATATGCAGTTTTTCTGTGTTGATTCCCATGTCCAAATGTCCATTATGTTTGTGGTTTTAGCTGCGGAATTCACACTTTTCCAATGAAAAACACCCCAAAAAATTCACCAAAAGCTGCTCTTAGAAATTGCGGATTTTGGTGCGGATATGGTGCAGAAACGCACATAAATCCACACGTAAATTCGTGTGGATCTTTTGTGTGTTCACCCGCACTCGTATGCAGGTACCCTAAGGGTACGCATATCCGATTGGCACGCGTACCCATTCATTTTAACGTGTGTATTCACACATCAGTGATTTAGCACGGAAGCATGCCCTATTTTATCCATGTTTACGGATCCATCCGTGTTTCATGGGCCATTAAGAGATGTTCTGAAAATGAATTGTCAGCTTTGCAGTGTCTGTGGAACATGGATGACAAACAGACACATGGACCAAACAAGAAATCTTCCCGGATGATTCACTGACCATCTTATCACAGATTTCATCACAGACACATGTGAATGAGGCCTTAACAAACACGCCGCACTTCTCCAGGCATTTCCATGAGCATTGGCTGTACGCTGTGCATGCGAATAGTGCGGAGCTGGGATCATTGCAGGAACTTTCCCTTCTTCTGCAGCCTCCTCTCATCATTGTCTCTGCTGGAGGGATGCAGCACTGAGCACTCTGTAGCACTGCATGGCCAGGAGAGCGACTGTGTGCCTCCCCCCCAGGGATCATTATTAATCCAATAATTAAACATTTATTGGTCCCAGCACCTGGTTTCTGCCTTTCCTATCAGCCCCCCAGGGGACCCTCCCTCCGCAGCATCAGTACAGAGGGAGGAGAGAATAGATCAGGAGACTGGAAGCTCAGAGCGCACACAGACATCCAAAGTTATTCCGCAGGATTCCTGACGGATGCCTGGACATGCTGGTATCGAGCAAGAAAACGGGGGGGCCTTCTTGTCCAATAGATCCTATTAACTGGGGGACCCACTGGTGCTGATCAGCTCTCCGCAGAACATCTAGGAAATCAGGAGGCTCCCTTTTCTTTGACTCTGGGGGATCCCTTGTCTACCACAAAGTGGGGTACGCTTCTTGCATAAAAAGGGGTTACCCCGCCTCCATAAACCTCTAGTAAAGAGGTCCTTTTGTCTCCCCCCCCCACAGGTTGTGAAAAAAAGAGGGGAGCATCTGACCCCAGGAGCTTGCAGGCAACATGCTGCGCTATCTCCTGAAAACCCTGCTGCAGATGAATCTCTTTGCGGACTCCATTCCGGGAGAAAATTCGACGGACTTGTTCTACCAATTTAACTCCACGTTTCCCGGCGGCTTCGATGGAAGTTTGTTTGATTTCAGCAACCTGACTAGCTTCAATGGTAAGACTCTTTCTTTTTTGTGTTTTTGGGGAGTAAGTCTAGGGGGGACCCCACATTGTGTCACGTAGCGATAAGAACGTTCTTCTAGGAAACTGAGTTTATTTTAATTCCCACCACGAATACAGAATTTTGCTGACTTTAAAAAGTCAAGGTTGTAATGATTTGCTGCTCCGCTCTATGATCTGAATTCTGCGCTGACGGCAACTACAAGGCGATGTCTGATCTACTAACAATCTGCTCACTGAACTGTGCTGCGTGAAGTGCAGATGTAGTAGAGCTGGTGCAGCATTCTGACTCCTTGGACCTTTCATTTTTGTGCACCATGTAAACACACAGTATAGATCGTGTGGTGGGTTAGCCTGAAGTCCTATGTAACAGCACTAATAATTCATAATGCAAAGTACTGCATACAGTGCAGTCCCATGTAACGACAACATAGATAACACATTGTGATTTCACAATAGCATTTCTGTGCTGCTAAATCTGACAGTCTCAGCTCTGCTACATCTGATAAGTCGCCACTGCTTACCTGCTGCTCAATGTATCGTTCAGTGTTGTGACCTCTGCAGGTTACTGGACCATTCTTCAACTATCGGTACATTGCATCACCCTATCTCTGGTAGTCCTACAGCAATGCCTTAAGACAAGACATTTTTTTATTTCACACACGACTGTACAGCAACATTTTGCCACCTGACACTAAATCCACGTGATCGTCCTGTACCTGGCGTCATCTTGGCAGCTTGATCATACCTTGATATGTTGTGGCGGCGCGGAGTCTGTTCACTCACTGATTGCTCTTAAATAAGTTGTATCATATTATTTATCATCTGGAAACGTCTTATCACGTGTGTTGTCCTCAGCCACGTGTGGAAGCGTGTTGTGGGAGTGTCTAGGGAGGAGTCACTAGGACAATTTCCCACCTGATCCGTTTTATCGCCATAACATTTGTCTGAGGCAGAACTGCTCCGCTTTGGGCAGTTTATCTTGGAATTTGGAGTTTGGATTGTCATATTTTTTTTAATAGGGTTTTTTTTTATAGTTTTTTTTGTAAATTGCTCAAAGACAGTTTGGCATTGGCAGGGTTTGCTTTTGCTTCTTTTGGATCAACACAGTCAAAAAATAATAGATTGGACTTGTTATACCAAGATTACTATGTACCAATGCAGGAGCAGCTGATCTCACGCCTATGCGGAGATTTACGCTAGGGCTACACGACGACATGTCACGCAACAATTTTTATAATGATGGCCTATGGTGTCGCATTGCGACATGCTGCGACTGCGACGTCGCAGTGCGACACCATAGGCCATCATTATAAAAATTGTCACGCAACATTGGTGTGACAAAATGTCGCGCTACACATGGTGCAGTGTAGTTGTGCCCTATGTGTCGCGCGACTTATTGTTGCGTGACCCATGTTTTCCTAGCCTTAGGAAACTGTCTTTGTTGTCCATAGCAACCAATCATTGCACAACTCATTTTATATTCTGCTATTGAAAAATGAAAGCTGTTCTGTGATTGGTTGCTATGATCAAAAAAGGTTTATCATCTTTTAGACAGTTTCATCCGAATCCTCCCTTTGTATGTTTGCTATTTGTGCCATTTCTAGCAGCTGTGTTTTTTTTTTTTTAAGGATCCAGATGTGAAAGGAATTACATTAAGAGCCTCATTTATCAACACAGTCTATCAGTAAAGCTGCCTTTGTTGCCCATAGCAACCATTCAGAACACAGCTTTCAGTTTTTCTTTTATACAGTTTCCATCTCCCTTTTTCATTATATTTGTGCATTTTTAAGCAATCAGTATCAATGCAGCAGCTGTTTTTGCTGCATTTTTCTCTTAGACATCTTTATGGGAACTGGAAAACACCTGAAAACCACCCATATAAAATTATGCAATAAAACATACCATAAACAAAAGCTGCAAAAAGCCATGAAAAACTGTAAAACGAATTTCATTTGTCACCACCAAAAATATGGCAAAAAAATTAAAATACCAAACCATACTCCAGCCATCTGGATGGACAATTAAGCTGTATGCACTGTAATACTGCCAACTAGTGGCCAAAACCATTAACTACACCCTCTGACCTGTCTGGTCCAGTTTTTCCAGTTTGATGCAGTCCATTTATGTTCTCCTTGTAGTGCAGGTGACTGGAGTCTATTCCTCCCTGTTATCACCCACTTCAGCATGTGAAGAGGGTGACTGTAGGAAGGTGAATACAATCTAAGGGCTTGTTCACACAAACGTATGGGTTCTGTTCTGTGCATTAGGGCCGCAATTTGCGGTCCGCAATGCACGGAAAATGTTTGTGAGGACTCTGGGACGGATCCAGACCCATTCAACATAAATTGGTCCGCATCCCTCCTTTCCGCAAAAAGATGACATGAACATGTTCTATCTTTTTGTTTAACAGAAGTACGGAATGGATCCCCACTGAAGCACTCCGTAGTGCTTCCGTGGATTTCCGTTCCGCACCGCTCCGCATCTCCAAGTGAATGGATTCGCGGAATGCACACGGAACGGTAACCGTTTATTGCAGATTCGCATATGCGGTCCGCAATACGGCAACGGAACTCATACGTTCGTGTGAACAAGCCCTCAGGCCTCTTGCACACGGACGTTTCTTTTCACCCCGTTTACGTTACGTTATTTGCTTTCCGTATACGGAACCATTCATTTCAATAGATCCGCAAAAAAAAACAGAAGGTGCTCCGTATGCCTTCCGGTTCCGTATTTCCGTTTCGTTCAAAGATAGAACATGTCCTATTATTGTCCGCATAATGGACAAGGATAGGACTGCTCTATTAGGGGCCAGATGTTCCATTCTGCAAAAAACAGAATGCACACGGATGTCATCCATAGTTTTTGCGGATCCGTTTTTTGCGGACAGCAAAATACTGAAAAAGACATACGGTTGTATGCAAGAGGCCTAAGGGCAGCACGGTGGCTCAGTGGTTAGCACTGGTGCCTTGCAGCGCTGGGGTCCCAACATCTGCATGGAGTTTGTATGTTTTCCCAGTGTTTGTGTGGGTTTCCTCCGGGTTCTCCGGTTTCCTCCCACAATCCAAAGATATACTGATGGGGACCTTAGATTGTGAGCCCCATTGGGGACAGTTGGATGCTAATGTCTGTACAGTGCTGCAGAATATGTCAGCGCTATATAAGTGCATAAAATAAATTAGGGTTCATGCATACGACTGTAATGTGCGGACCACAAAATGGATACGGTTGTGTGCATGAGCCCTAAGGCCACCTGCACACAGGTGCGGGTAAACGCACTAAAAATCCACAAAATTTCTATTCTGATTTATGTGTGTTTCAGCAGCATATATGCACCAAAATCCGCAATTTCGAACATCGTTTTTTTGGGTGCGGATTTGATGCTGTTTTGCCACAGATCTCACCCTTCACTGGACAGTCCGCACTGAAAATCCGCACTGCAGGTAATTTTCCGCACAAAAAAAATAATCGGCGAAGTGTACATGAGATTTGTGTATACACTTTGCTGGTACTGTACTATGCTGTAGTTTTTCCACGCAAGAATCTGCGTGGAAAAAACGTGCATATACCACAATGTGTGCAGGTAGCCCATGGCTTCCTGTTATCAGCCATGTCAGGCCAGGGAGAGGCTGATTATAGAGTTCTTCAATGGGTTTCCAGAAAACTCACTGGGGGTAATTTTACAAAGGCCGGCTATTTACACCGGTTTCTGTTTCCCCTCTGTGCCTCTGGAGAATTTTCCAAAATATGACAAGTCGCTCCTCTGGCAGTCCACGCGCCTGCAGTAAAAACTACTCCAGCCCTTGATGTCTCTACCCTCACTACTCTTTTATGACTGTTTTTCAGGCGCAAATGATGATAAATTTGCCAAAGCCCTGGCCCCCGCCACTCCCAAGTGGCGACGATGGCATAAAATCGTTTGTTCAACAAAATATTGCCGTACTGATGTTTAAAGAGGAATCTTGTGACTTTTTCTTACGCCTAAAAATGAGTGCATGGATGTTCATAAATGACCCCAATGGCATTTACGTTTTTTTAACATTTCTGGAGTTTGAGAACTGCCAGAAACGTGTATATTCTAGAGCAGTGATGGCGAACCTATGGCACGGGTGCCAGAGACGGCACTCAGAGCCCTCTCTGTGGGCACCCACACCCTGGAAAAAGTCTATGGTGTATCAATATGCCTTAGACTTTTCCTGCCATTCAGCAGCGCAGGGCGCACTATGAACAGCAGGCAGCGCACTGAATGTAGGCAGGATATTGTAAATAAATGATAAAGTACATGGAAGATGCACTATATTGGACTGAAGTATTCAGGGTAAATTGCAGTGTTGGCACTTTGCGATAAATAAGTGGGTTTATGTTGCAGTTTGGGCACTCGGTCTGTAAAAGGTTCGCCATCACTGTTCTAGAGAAATTAACAGCGCCCTCTACAGGCTAATAATTTATAGCATACACTCTCTTTGCCAGGTGCAGTAGTTTACACCTAGGGGGATTCATTGTTATGTACGGTACGGTGTCCTGCTGATAATAGGGTGTCTTACCTTTGCACACCCCCTCATTCCAGTCTATACTAACCTGCCTCCATCAGCCTCACGCTGCCGGACGTTCCTCAATCCTTCCCCTGTCTTGGAAATTAAATTTTTTCAATTATCATGTAATGTAAAGAATTACACGGCTTCCGCCTCAATCCCTCTTCAGCCAGGACTCAGATATATAACGGAATATTCCTTGTATGAGCTAGGGGTGAAATTAATTTTCTTCCAGCTGATTTTGCAGCGGCTGCGAGCACTCCCATCATGTGCAGGGTGATTTCTTCATATTACAATATGATTATTAAGCTTCCAGTCCTTACAAAAGATATTGGGCCAGTGGAAAATGGTCTCCTCAAAAAAAGGACTTGCATACATTTCTCATATGGTCATATGTCCAAAGTTACAGGCAATGGAGACAGATAATAACTGATTTATTTATTTATTTTGTCTGGAAGGGGGGGGGGGATAGTGTCAACTTTGTAATTCCAAATTGTAAAAGATGGGTCCCCATTACAACAGACAACCTGCCACCATTGACAATAACATGATAAATATACAGAGTCCTCGCTGCTTAATAAAGGGGAACATTAAACTCATCTGATTGTGCAGCTGCAGTGTGCACTGATGGATTGCTGACAGTCTTTATATAGTTCACTAGCTCCCCCTGCAGGTCAAGCTAGGCATTGTACACCCTTTTTGGTAATATTTATTAGGGTATATTTTTGGGAAGAGTGCTTTAAAGGCAACTCTTCCTGCAGGTTTTTCAGCTAAAGCCAGAAGTGGATTTGAAAGGGATCAGAAATATAAATGACGGACTTATGCTTCTAATTTCTTATGGATCCATCCCACTTGTTACTTGGGCTGAAAAACCTGTATCAAAACCTAAAAAAATAAATAAAAATCCTCCCTGTGATTGTCATCTTATGTTTGGATGTTACCAGTTACTGACAAATTCAATTTTTTTCCAGCAGCTTATCTCTGTATATAGAATATAGATTTCACAAATCTGATTTTCCCTCCTCAGGCAATAGTCTGTTTCTTGATTGTAGGAGGAAAGTAAAGAACCTAGATGTAAAATATCCAAACTCCATACTGGACAGGGGGGATTTGAATGCATAACTATAAGAGCAGACAGCACTATCAACCAAAAGATGATTATATATAATATTTATTAACCTATTTGCATCATATTCTCTTCAAAGGTACATTAGTCCTATGGCGCCCTCTGTTGGTGACATTTACATCAGTGCATGTTACAAAACAGATATGCTTGACCTGATATGTTCTGCATTATGTATTATCATTATTTATTTTGATGTGTCATTAAATTCCAGGGTACAGTATATATGAAAATGGTTTATATTCATGAAATATAATAAGTACAATAATCATGACCTGGTACAGAGGGAGATAGAGAACCCTGCCTGCGGAGGCTACAAGCCCTCTAGTAGGTTAATCTGCAGTCCCATGTAACATTACAGCTTTCTGGATACATTACTAGCTGTAATGCAATCCTCGCAGAATGAGGGCTGTTATTGACTCCTGTCATTTCTGTACATCTTTATTATATTTCTGCCTTTACACTTTAACCCCTTCAGGTTTTAGGATCCGAGCGTTGTTTGCGGTTTTATTAATCCCTGCGTATACCGCTGAATTTGGTTTCGGATCTGGGATTAGTTTAGTGAGATGTAAAGTTACTCAGTGGAGCAGTAATTATGTTACCACGGATCAATGCGTTGGGCCTGTGCTGAGAAATGTTCATTCTGGAGGCGGCCTGATCAATGTTATAATTCTGGCTGCAGAGAAGTTTGTGTGTTCTGTGAATACTGAGTTTATATCGACAACGTTTCTAATGTCGGGGCTTGAAATTTTACATTTAGAGCTGCTGTGCACGTAAATTTGGTCTAGCGTTTTTTTTTCTTTGCTGCTAAAAATAAAGCCATAGAAATGCATTAATTTTGTCTTGTGTGTGTTTTTTGTTTTTTTGTGAAGGTCTTTTGTATTCCTGCAGGTAGAGAATGGTATGGAAAGGTGCCTGAAAACGCCATTGCTACAACATGCTAGGATTTTATTTTATTTTTTAAATGGACACAATTTTTTTTACTGCTATTGAATAAAATGCCCCTCTGAAACATGCCTATATGTACTGCATTTCATAATTCTAGACTTTCGAATAATATCAGAGGTTGGCGGGTTTTTCCCCCCACAAATCTGCATGTAACATAAAATTGTCACAAACATCATAGAAAACTGTGTGAAGTTTGAACCAAGCCTTAAAGGAGTTTTTCTGTAGTAATATATTGATGACGTCTCCTCAGGTCCAACTCCCGGCAACACAATTGATCAGCTGTTTGAAGAGGCTGCAGTGAGATCATGTTCATCATTCCCATGGCCTACATGCTGCAATACCAAGAACAGCCACTATACAATGTATGGCGCTGTACTTGGTAAGCCGCAAGGAGGCTGTAGTGGTCACTGGAGCCCCATGGCCTCTTTAAACAGCTGATTGGTGGAGGTTCCAGGAGCTGGACCCCACAACGATCAGTTACTGATGACCTAACCTGAGGATAGGTCATCAATATTGAACTCCCAGAGGACCCCTTTTAAAGAGGACATCTCGCCTCTCCTTAAAATGTCTGTTTTAGTAACTACCTGCATCCTCCATGTAATAATGATTCTGGAGCATCTATTCTTATGACTGAAGTGCTAGCAGTTTGCAATGAAGGGCCAGCTGGATGTTACCAGTTGGGGCGGGGGGGGGGTCCCTGCACAGTCTGACATTATCCAATAAGTGCTGCTAGTGTCAGACAGTAACACCCAGCTGGCCCTTCATTACAAACTGCTGGTAGTTCATTCATAACTTCTAGCAGGAATAATAGAGGAACAGCACAAAGTAGAGTCATAAGAACAGAAGCTCCAGAATAGTTATTACATGGGGAATACAAGTAGTTACTAAAACTGACATGTAGTTTTATCTTTGCGTCCAAGACTCCTCAGCAGTGTGAGGCTGACTTGCTCCCTGCCACAACCATGCCCCTGTTCTGCACCCAAGTATTAGTGGTTACATAGTGAAAGGAGAGAGGTCCACCCAGCAGCACAGAGTATTTTAGGAGGAGAGTGCTGCCCTAGAGTGGGCTGTTGTGACGTGTCCTCTGATGTGATAATCTAAGACGGGGTAGAAGAATACATGTAGTTGATGTACATGTGTTCTATGTAGTAGAACGTACCAGTGTTATGACGCCCGCCCTCGCCGCTCACTTTTTGTGGGTAACCAGCAGTCTCGGCTTTACTCAGTCCTTTGTCTCCCATCTGTCTGAGCACAGAGCAGGATCAATATCTTTTTCAACTAGTGTAATAGGAATTGCTCCATCCTGACCCTTGGATAAACCCAGAAATCTTTGTATCAGTGCTGAGTGGCAGCTGCCCTGTAACCCGACATAGACAGATATGCGGGTAGCGCCATGCCCCGTCCTGACCCACATTACATGCCCTTTTCCTGGGCAGAACAATGAACTTGTTCTCCGGTCTTTGTGACTGCGGCGAGGAAAAGTCTCTATTACTTTGTATTACTTTGAAGAAGATCTCACCGCTCCAGTGACCTTTTTGGAAACCTTTTCTTTGCAGGCTCAACTGCGGGAAATATTGATTTGCTTCTGTTCCTTTCTTTTTATCAGCCACCAGTTAACCCTTTCACTGCCCGGACCGTCCAGCTCCTCTAATTAGCTGTAGAGAATAAGAAATGAACCTTTTTCATTTGCATGTAGTGAAGTGTATTCTGTTAGAAGTGCGACAGGTGAAGGGATGGCACAGGCTCTGGACGCAGGAGATCTGATCATCAATGTGTTGTCCTTGCCTATACGGTAAAGACCAGGGTCAAATGTCAACTTAATGATTGACAGGTTTATATTATGGGTATAAATTCCTCCTAGATACCTGAGTGTATTGACGCTGCAGCCCTTATGGTGAATTATTGATGACTCTTCCATGACCTATTCATAGTACATCCAACATATGGTCTTATTGATGTGTAAGTCTACACTCCAAATACTGCATCCAAAGTGTTTAAAAGTAGTTATATCCTATATATATATATATATATATATATATATATAATCGTTATATCCTTGTACATAGAAGGCAGTACTAAAGTAGTTATAATATATATATATATATATATATATATATATATATATATATAAAATAATAGTTATATTCTTGCACATAGGGCCAGTATAATAGTATATTCTTGTACATACAGGGCAGTTTTATAGTAATTATATTCTTGTACATAGAGGACAGTATTATAATGGTTATATCCTTGTACCTGGGGGCAGTACTATAGTAGTTATGTTCTTGTTCATAGGAGGAGGTATTATAGTGGTTGTGTTCTTATACATCGGGGCAGTATTATAGTAGTTATATTCTTGTACAACTTGGCAGTATTATAGTAGTTGTTGCCTTCTACATAGGGGGCAGTATTATTGTAGTTACATTCTTGTACATATATACCTTAGTCAAGACAGCAGCTGAATAGTCACAAGCACGGACAGCGACAGCACACTGCACTATTCCATACAGCAAAGAAAAAGTACAATAACTTATACCAACCTGACAGAGGCCAAAAAGGAACTCCTTGGGTTAATGGAGGATATGGGCAGCACGGTGGCTCAGTGGTTAGCACTGGTGGCTTGCAGCGCTGGGGTCCCAACATCTGCATGGAGTTTGTATGTTCTCCCCGTGTTTGCGTGGGTTTCCTCAGGGTTCTCCGGTTTCCTCCCACACTCCAAAGATATACTCATAGGGACCATAGATTGTGAGCCCCATTGGGGACAGTAGGATGCTAATGTCTGTAAAGCGCTGCGGAATATAACAACGCTATATAAGTAAGTATAATAATAATATGGATACATTGTGGCCTATGTGCTGGGAGCTTTCTGGGTGCGTATGGAAACAGACACTGCAAATACAGTGTAAATCCACCCTTACTCAACAGAGGGCGATATTGAGCACAGTGCTTCTGCCAGGGTAAGTATGTGAAGTGTGTTCGCCTTCTTAACCTTCCTAGCGGTATTCCCGAGCATGACTCGGGGTTAATTTTCGCTGCCAGGAGCGGTAACCCCGAGTCACGCTCGGGGTAACATTGAAAAGTTGTCAGCGGAGTCCCCTTACCTTCTCCGCTGTAATCGCAGGCGAGAGCGCCGGCCGGCATCTGACTTCCTGGTTCCGTTCCCTGCGAGCACCTGCGGCGCATGGGAGCGGAACTGGGCGGGAAATTCAAAATTATAAAGTGACACACACACATAAAAGAGGTAATACATTGTAATCTGAGAGAATTGCACTGTATCACCTCAGATCTGACAGTTGATTACTGTAAAGTGCCCTTTGCCTGCCATTTTACTGCCATTTGTGCTTATTTATAACATACAATACATAACACCAAATTTCCATGCAAAAAATGGTACCACTTTTGGTACAAAATTCCTGACATACAGACGTGGACAAAATTGTTGGTACCCTTTGGTCAATGAAAGAAAAAGTCACAATGGTCACAGAAATAACTTTAATCTGACAAAAGTAATAATAAATTAAAATTCTATAAATGTTAACCAATGAAAGTCAGACATTGTTTTTCAACCATGCTTCAACAGAATTATGTAAAAAAATAAACTCATGAAACAGGCATGGACAAAAATGATGGTACCCCTAACTTAATATTTTGTTGCGCAACCTTTTGAGGCAATCACTGCAATCAAACGCTTCCTGTAACTGTCAATGAGACATCTGCACCTCTCAGCAGGTATTTTGGCCCACTCCTCATGAGCAAACTGCTCCAGTTGTGTCCGGTTTGAAGGGTGCCTTTTCCAGACTGCATGTTTCAGCTCCTTCCAAAGATGCTCAATAGGATTGAGGTCAGGGCTCATAGAAGGCCACTTTAGAATAGTCCAATTTTTTCCTCTTAGCCATTCTTGGGTGTTTTTAGCGGTGTGTTTTGGGTCATTGTCCTGTTGCAAGACCCATGACCTGCGACTGAGACCAAGCTTTCTGACACTGGCTAGTACATTTCTCTCTAGAATTCCTTGATAGTCTTGAGATTTCATTGTACCCTGCACAGATTCAAGACACCCTGTGCCAGACGCAGCAAAGCAGCCCCAGAACATAACAGAGCCTCCTCCATGTTTCACAGTAGGGACAGTGTTCTTTTCTTGATATGCTTCATTTTTTCGTCTGTGAACATACAGCTGATGTGCCTTGGCAAAAACTTCGATTTTTGTCTCATCTGTCCACAGGACATTCTCCCAGAAGCTTTGTGGCTTGTCAACATGTAGTTTGGCATATTCCAGTCTTGCTTTTTTATGATTCGTTTTCAACAATGGTGTCCTCCTTGGTCGTCTCCCATGTAGTCCACTTTGGCTCAAACAACGACGGATGGTGCGATCTGACACTGATGTTCCTTGAGCATGAAGTTCACCTTGAATCTCTTTAGAAGTCTTTCTAGGCTCTTTTGTTACCATTCGGATTATCCGTCTCTTAGATTTGTCATCAATTTTCCTCCTGCGGCCACGTCCAGGGAGGTTGGCTACAGTCCCATGGATCTTAAACTTATGAATAATATGTGCAACTGTACTCACAGGAACATCTAGTTGCTTGGAGATGGTCTTATAGCCTTTACCTTTAACATGCTTGTCTATAATTTTCTTTCTGATCTCTTGAGACAGCTCTTTCCTTTGCTTCCTCTGGTCCATGTCGAGTGTGGTACACACCATATCACCAAACAACACAGTGATTACCTGGAGCCATATATATAGGCCCAATGGCTGATTACAAGGTTGTAGACACCTGTGATGCTAATTAGTGGACACACCTTGAATTAACATGTCCCTTTGGTCACATTATGTTCTGTGTTTTCTAGGGGTACCATCATTTTTGTCCATGCCTGTTTCATGAGTTTATTTTTTTACATAATTCTGTTGAAGCATGGTTGAAAAACAATGTCTGACTTTCATTGGTTAACATTTATAGAATTTTAATTTATTATTACTTTTGTCAGATTAAAGTTATTTCTGTGACCATTGTGACTTTTTCTTTCATTGACCAAAGGGTACCAACAATTTTGTCCACGTCTGTAATCATACCGCCAGGGAGGTTAAGAGACATTTAGAATTAAACAGGAAAGTATTTATCAGTTATGTCTGTGGCTTTTCCGCCTCCACTTACAGCAGTAGCTTTATTAGGACTGTATAACTCACGCTGTGGGTTTAATAGTTATGATAATTCCATGCTCTCTTTTATGGAGATTCGAGTAACTTAAGTTTTCTTAACCCCACAAAAAAGAGAGAATTTATATTTACGGATCTAAAATGAAATCTGTATAAATTGCTCTTGTTAAAGCTCCCCTTGGTTCATCGCATTACACCACGCTCCAGGCTGACATTTACGTCTCACTTATCGCTCTGTGATTGAAATAAAATGACTACTTGTGAGTAAGATAAACCAGACCCTCGCTTGTTTACCGATCGGTGATTTTCAGCGCCTGATTACGGGATTGTTATTGAAATGAGCTGCAGCAATCAGTCTGTGCTGGAGAGCCCTTGTGATCATTCCTTGCTAGCGGAGGAGACTGGCAGGATTGGGCAGTGTCAGGGTGGCAGACTGACTTCTTTCTAATCAACAATCTATAGCGAGGCGATAAATCTGTGTTAATGACCTTCCCTCCCCCACATTATCACAATGTACATATCCTCTGGAACAGAGACTATTATTTCAGAGGCTTGTATTGAGCTTTACAAATCATAGGGCTGATGAACGTATTCTTCCCTACTTGGCACTGAATATGTCACCCTATGAATTACTGGGGCCCCATACCTGTGGTGTGGTCTGTAGTATATACAGAGCGGAAATGACTAGATCCTTTATTCCTTTCTCATTCTACAGTAATATGCATTCCTTTTAGTTTCTGAACAGAGTTTAAAGAGTTTGAATGCTGCAGATTGCAGACTATCGCCGTAGTGGAACCATTCTCCTGCATGGGAACATACAGGTTGTAACTTGGGATAAGTGCAAGAGTAGCAATACAATGGAAATTGTGCACAAATGTGAGCATATCCGGTGAATTCTGCAGCCCTGCCCCAGAGCAGTATATGACACAGGGAGAGAAGGCTTCTTTTACATCTGCGCTTTCCCTTTCCGCTATTGAGATCCGTCAAGGGAGGGGTGGAAACGCTTCAGTTTTGTCCACATTCATTGTCAATGGTTATAAAACTGAACTGAAGGGAACATAGTGCACCAAAATGCATTCCGTTCCGTTTCATTGCGTTCCCATGACGCACACAAAATCGCAGCAAGCAGTGTTTTTGAGTACGTCATGGGATGCGGAGCAAGACACATCCGTCGTGGCTATTTTAGAGATAATACAACCAGATCCATTCATAACGGATGCAGACGGTTGTATTATCATGATGGAAGCCTTTTTGCTGATCCATGACGGATCCAGCAAAAACGCAGATGTGAAAGTAGCCTAAATCTGTCAGGACTCCTAGGAGATACAAAAGAAGTATTGTGGAGTCGCACTCACCAGAACTTGTGGTCATCCGGAATGCAACAGCCTGCCTGGAGTCCTAGATCCATCAGGGCTCCTGAACGTACAGTCCAATGAATAAAGATGGAGGCAGCATGTCCGGTACAAAAAATCCCTTTATTGGGAGCCGCTTAAGTGAACAAAACGTGCAGAAGGTAGTTACGTTTCGGCTAACACATAGCCTTTATCAAACACCATGTGTACTCTAAAAGATCCTGTTTAAAAAACATACACCACACCCACTCTCACAACTGTGACCAATTGCCCACTCAGTGGATTGCTCATTATGTCTCAGGTGTGTATATGTGTGCACATTAGCATTATCATAATATTCTCCCACTTAGGACATAAGATCCAGCTAACTACATACCTTCATGGTGCACGTTTCTGAAGCGTCCTCCGGCAGTCAGTGCGCATGTCTGGGGAGGCGGGGCCATGTAATCACATGTCCGTCGCGAGTCACACGATCGCAAGCATAATCCGCCCAAGCGATCATAGTGACGTCGGAACTCCTCCCCCAGTCAGCACATCGCTGCTAGGGACGCTCACAGAGCCGCCCGCCCACACTCCTGCCGTCAGTGCAGGAATCCCATATCAATGCGCCAGAGTTCCTAACGGAGGGGGAACAGTACTTCAATCAGGTACACAAGAGACCAATATCGCACCCCAACTAGGACGCTTCAAGCGCGTCCTCCAGCAATCAGAGCGCATACCTGGGGAGGTGGAGCCATGCAAACGCGTATCAGTCACCCGTCACCTGGTCACCAGCAAACATGCCTACGCGACCATAGTGGCGTCAAGACTCCTCCCAATCCCCATCCCGTCAGCTCATTGTTGCTAGGGACGCGCCGAAAGGCGTCCACCCCTATTTCTGACGCACATGTAGGGATCCCATACCTACACGCCAGGGATCCGAACGGAGGGGGACCCGTGTTTCAATCAAGTTTACCATGTAGCAGTGTTGGCTGGAATAAAAATATTCCATGTGAAAAAACAAACATCAATTAAAAACACTATACAGATAACAGATTCATGCAAAGGTAATTAGGGTCACCTACACATTCCCCACATAGAAATCCAGATTCATCCCAAAGGGCTGGAGTGCCCTCATTTCAAAGATCCACTTTAGCTCCTTTTTGCATAGGATCCGATTCTTGTCTCCACCACGCCTCATTTTGCCAACTTAATCTATGATTCGGAACCTGAGCTGGTTGACCGAGTGTCCATGTTCCAAGAAATGTTTTGCCACAGGCTTATCAATTTGGGCCCTTCTGATATTACTCTTATGAGAGTTGATCCGTTCACGGGCTTCCATTGTGGTCTCACCTACGGTATGTAGATGAGGCCTCAAGGACATGTGATCATATACACTACATCCCGTGATCTGCATGTAAAAAAATCTTTGATCTTGTAGGTTTTGCCACTGTAGGGATGGGCAAAGGTATCTCCCTTCACCATGTTGCCGCATTTGCAACAGCCAAGGCAAGGATAACATCCTAACTTCCTTGGCGCCAGATACCTCTGTCCATCCCCACGGGGTCCCCCAACCTCTGTCTTTACCAGCTTATTGCGTAGGTTGGCACCTCTCTTATATGCCATCATAGGGAAACTCTCAAATTCGACTATCGTGGGTAACCCTTTCTGTAGAATATGCCACTCTTTGCGTATGATACGGGCTATGTCTCCACTATTGGCTCCATACGTGGAAATAAACGGGATCCGTTTCTGGTCCCTATTTCTCCTTCCCTTGGAACGTGGACTCGCGGCCAACAGTCCCCACCCTTTGTGAAATCCTCTCCACTAATTTTCGCGGGTATCCCCTATCCAGGAATTTCTTCACCATCTCATCCACTCTCTTCTCAAACAGCTCATCCCCCGACACCACCCGTCTAACTCTCAACAGCTGGCTCCAGGGCAATTACGCTACCATCCGTCGTGGATGGTTGCTATCAAACTCCAATAGATAATTTCTGTCTGTGGGTTTGTGAAAAATATCTGTCTCAATTGCCCCATCTCTGAGGTGTACCATCACATCCAAAAATTGTAATGCGACTGGAGAGGCTGTCATGGTGAACCCCAATCCAGATAACATGTTATTGAGATACTGAAAAAACAATTGTAGTTCAGCATGAGAGCCACCCCAGACTACAAAGATGTCATCGATGTAGCGCCACCAACACCGGGCCCCCCCAAAATGGGTCGACCTGTAAATGACTCCTAGGAGAGACAGTGAGAGTCCTGATTACCCCACCCACATACTATGGCTGACAGCTGTCTATCACTGTGTGTACAAAGCAGCCTGTCAATCACTGTGTGTTGGTGGGTTAATCAGGACTCTCACTGCGTCTCCTAGGAGTCCTGTCAGGATTTACTCTGCTTTTGGCCTAGAAATACTGCTCCGAATCATATAAACCTATATATCACAGAGCTCAGCTTCTCTCCCTCTGTCATATACTGGTCTTATACAGGCAGCAGGATTCACCTGACAGATTCGCTTTAATGGTGACATGCACTACTTTGGACCGTGATGTGAACGCCCATTGAAGTCTGTGGGTCTGGATGGTATCTGTGTGGCGTCCGTGGTGTGTCTGTTTTCCACTGAAGGCAAATGGCTATTTCCATTGTGGGAATCACACTCCGTGTGTGAGCGTGATCCTCGGTTCTGGACTTGCAGGAGCGCAGGGCATTACACTGATTTATAATGCTATGTACCTCTGTTCCAACTTATCAGCTTTATGTCACTATGATCCTGTATCAGTAAGGTCAAGCAGAGGCACATTGTAGTATAAATCATAATAATGCCGTGCGCTCCTGCAAGTCCAGAACAGAGAATCACACTCGCACACGAAGCGTGATTCCCGCAAAGGACTTGCTTGTGTGAAACAGTCCTAATAGGAGATGCTCTGGAAATAAATTTTCAGCTGAGCAACGTCCATGGATTACGGAAGCTAAAAACAGACAAACGGTTCCTTTATGGACATCTTCACATATGAAACATCGACTTAAAAATGACACAGAAATGTGGACAAGGTCTTAGGCCTCTTTCACACAGGCAAGTTTTCCACGCGGGTG
Source organism: Bufo gargarizans (assembly GCF_014858855.1). Lineage (NCBI taxonomy): Eukaryota > Metazoa > Chordata > Amphibia > Anura > Bufonidae > Bufo > Bufo gargarizans. Next base: position 604,284,134 of record NC_058081.1, read on the forward strand.
CAATGCGTGAGGTGAACGCATTGCACCCGCACTGAATCCGGACCCATTCATTGCTATGGGGCTGGGCACATGAGCGGTGATTTTCCCGCATCACTTGTGCGTTGCGTGAAAATCGCAGCATGCGCTATATTGTGCGTTTTTCACGCAACACAGGTCCCATAGAAGTGAATGGGGCTGCGTGAAAATCACAAGCGTCCGCTAGCAAGTGTGGATGCTGTGCAATTTATTTTTATTTTTATATATTTTTTTATTTTATTTTTCACGCATGGTTGCTAGGAGACAATAGGGATGGGGGCCCGATATTTATTATTTTCCCTTATAACATGGTGATGGACCATGTGATGAGCGCAGTGACATCACCAAAGGTCCTTTTCCTCCCAGGTCATCAAAGAAGAAGAATGAAGATGAGACGGGCAGCGATTAACCCCTCCATCCCTAATTTACTTTGCATTCTGTATTAAGAATGCTATTACTTTACCTTATAACTATGTTATAAGGGAAAATAATAAAATTTACACAACACAGATCCCCGAACTTCTGTGAAGAAGTTCGGGTTCGGGTCTGGGTACCAAACATGCAGATTTTTCTCACGCGCGTGCAAAACGCATTAAAACGCTTTGCAGTTGCACAGAAAAATCGTGCATTTCCCCCTGATGCACCAGCATTCTATCCGGCCCTCACACGCAACGCCCGTGTGAAAGAGGCCTTAGGGTGAGTTTCGGTAAAGAGTTTAGTGTTAATTCCATGCCTAAAATTCACTATTTAATGAGTGGGAAAACCTCATAGGAATTTTTTTTTTTCCCGCTCGTGGTTTTAAAAACCATGCGCAGACCAGTAAAAATGTGGAAAAAAATTTGAAACGGATCCGTTTGTCCGTATGACAAACGCAGAGACGGATCCGTTCTTGCAATGCATTTGTGAGACTGATCCGCATCCGGATCCATCTGCTTGCCGGATCACGCTACCGCAAGTGTGAAAGTAGCCTTAGTGCAGATTCCACAGTCAAAAACTGTGTGGAATATTGAAGCAGATTTTGTCTGGGTTTTTCAGCACAGAAAAACCGCTGTGTGAACATACCCTTAGGGTGAGTTCACATCACTGCTAGTTATTGATAACTGATAATAACGGAAGTGCCGTATTCGGCACATAACTGAAAAGAGCTGAATAGACTCCATTGACTACAATGGAGTCTGGTCAGTTTTTGTTTTTTTTTGTCTGGACTTTTTGATAGAATGTGCAACAGAGGCCGCAATCGGACCCTACAATACAGATGTGAAGAAGCCCTTACTTGATGTGTTCTTAAACTATATCTTTAGGTATATCTGATGTATCTACTATCACTATTCGCTTTTGTATAACAATTTCTTCTATTTATTATCCTGAGATTTTTTGCTCTGGTTTCTTGGGTTGACAGACCATGCTGGAGCTGGAGCACTTTTGTGTGATGCATGCTGCCCCCTGGTGGGAGTAGTGTTTCTGACATTTGTTCTTGAGCAGTTCTGTATTTCATTATGTTACCCAACGACCTGCTTGTCTATAATGGAGCTATAAACGTGTCCATATGTCAGTAGTCTGGAGTATTTCTGTCTTGTCTGTGATTTTCTCTTATCTTTATACATCCAGTGTTATGGGAAGAACTAGGTGCCGGTGGATGCTGATCAGGGCTCTTGACATTAAGTTATGGGATTCCTATCACTATGGCCAAGAGGGTGTTTTATATATCTTGCTAATTAAGCTGTAACAGTAGCTGTAAATGAATGAAGACACAGCCCATTATATAGGCTACACAGACCGTTAATGAGAGTCCTGCCCCCTGGAGCGCTGTAGGAAGTGACTGGCAGTGGCCATCTGTTCTCATCGGTCACTGTGCAGCCTCCTCCCTGCATCCAGCTGCAATATGTCAATTTCTATAAGCGTTGCGTATAGACCTGCCATAGCACAGAGGCGCTTTATAGCAGTCAAATATTATGAATGGGATGGGAGTCATGTTTATGTTTAAGGGCTGAGCTGCATTCCTCGACACTGTCTAAAGATAAAGGGGCACTCTTTAATTTTTAGAATTCCAGAGGAGCATTCCCTGGCCTATAAGCCTCCTCATGCCGACTAAGGTTTTCTCCGTAAGGAGATATTGTGTTCCCCAAATCCTGACCTAGACCTCTTACCCAGTTAAGCCAGTGCCCTCTGCTCTGCACTGGTGAGAGGCAATCACCCTAAAAAATCTGTCTGCAGATGAGATGCTGGCTTTATTATTATCCAAGTCATGTCTCAAGACCTATTTAAATGATCGAACATTGCATCGAGCCTGCAAAGAGCTGATTTGCATCCCTTCTTTACAAATTTCATGAAAAGCTTTAAATGGCCTTTGACTTAAGGAGATTTCCAAATAATAGTTACCCCAAATATTTTAGGCCGGTTTGTTCTCATGACCCCTTGTGCAGCTAGATATTCCTTCTTATGTTTTTTGGCCATAGCGTATATGATAGGTGAATAGGAGTGTGAGCTCTTGGCAACAGAAACTGATGTGGATGATACAACCTGTGTGCACCACCATGGAATATATTAATGCCTTAAAAATGAGTAAATGCAACACCTGCCCAGTAACCCCTCTTTTGTAGATGCACCAGTACCAGGCTACTTGCCATCTACTTCTGTTGGCGCCAGTCATGATGTCATTGTATAATATTTCATAGTTCCATATTATGTAGAAATGGAGGTAAGTGCAGTGTTAAAGGGAACCTGTCACCCAAAAATCGCCTATTAAGCTGTTTACAGTACCTTATAGTGCTGTATAGTCGTTTCCTGATGCACTTTTTGTTAGTTTTGCAGCATGTATGCTCAGTCAGAAATCGATGTTATATTCAGCTGCTGCCCCGTGCTTCAAGTCAGGCTTGAAGTCACGGGGGCAGCGGCCTCGGCGTCTTACATGGCCCTCTCCCCGCCCCCTGCCTCTGTGACTGACAGCCGAAATCCGATTCCGGGACCGCGCTCAACGGCCGCATGCGCAGTAAAGGGCGGCAGGAGCGCGGTCCCGGCTGCCGCGCGTACTACGCGCCGTCTTACTTTTGCCGCACTGCGCATGCGCCCGACATCCTGTATCAAACGCGCCCGCGCCCAGATGCCGGGCGCGGGCGCGTTTGATACAGGATGTCGGGCGCATGCGCAGTGCGGCGAAAGTAAGACGGCGCGTAGTACGCGCGGCAGCCGGAACCGCGCTCCTGCCGCCCTTTACTGCGCATGCGGCCTTTGAGCGCGGTCCCGGAATCGGATTTCGGCTGTCAGTCACAGAGGCAGGGGGCGGGGAGAGGGCCATGTAAGACGCCGAGGCCGCTGCCCCCGTGACTTCAAGCCTGACTTGAAGCACGGGGCAGCAGCTGAATATAACATCGATTTCTGACTGAGCATACATGCTGCAAAACTAACAAAAAGTGCATCAGGAAACGACTATACAGCACTATAAGGTACTGTAAACAGCTTAATAGGCGATTTTTGGGTGACAGGTTCCCTTTAAATCATCAGCTTTTCCCCAGATGGAAATGATATTGTGGTTTTATTAGAAGTGGCAGCATCTCCTGCCTGTACATAATGATTAGCATATCCTATTTATTAGTCTGGATTAGAGGACTGCCACATCTGACGTTACAAATGAGAAATGTCAGCCGAGTCCTCAGGCTCTTCCAGGAAGCTTTGATGCTGTCCTTCCGTCTTCATCATTGTTGATACCAGTCAAACTCTTTATTCCATATACAGGTTATACTGGCCATAACTAAGTTCTCAAAAACTGTTCATGTCGTCTAATGCAGCAATGCGAATATAAAGAGAACCGCCTAAGGATAGGGAAATGTATTTATCAGTGTAAAATGGGTCACAACCTGTTGCATGGGGCCAAATGCAGCCCATGATGCCATTCTCTGCGGCCCCCAACCATCTAGACATAGAAATGCTTGTCTGCATGCAGCTGTTCACGAGTAGTTTCCATGTCGGAGAGGAGTGAATACCGCCCAGGAGCAGTGACAGGTACTATTGTTTCACTGTGCAGCCATTTCTGGGTCCCCCACATTTTATTAGAATGGAGTCTCTTGAACCCTGATTGGCACTCCCCAAAAAAGCATATTTTTGGAGTTAGAATTCTAGGTTATTATAGGTTATGGGAGCTGCAAAATGCTAGGCTCTAACTGTAACACTCATGATCTTCAATGGAGAGGGCAATCCATTCTCCCTATAGGTGGGAGTCCTGGAATTGAAACCTACACCGATCACATATGATTTATAGCATATTGACAATATATGCCATACATATTTCAGATGGTAATACCCCTTTGGTGTTTAATTGAGGCCAGGAGCAGATTGAAAACTTGATGCCCCACAAAAAACACAAGTGTCCCAAGTTGTAGGTAGGTCCACATTGGCAGAAGAGAAGGCCAACACTAGTTAGCTGGGTCAGAAGTACCATAATGCAGCACATTTTACCACCTTGGCAGAACCAAATACCACAGTACAGCATAAAATATTGCCCACCAGCATAAAATAGGCTCACAAATTGCCTCTCTAGAAGCTACCTCTCTGTGGTGGCCAACATGTTCTAAGTTGTGTCTAATTAAGATTTGGAGCAGGGGTCTGATCAGGTCAGAGGCAAGTGGCCCAGACTAGGAAAACCAAATACCTGCCTCCCTTTCCATGCTGTCATCTGCTGTGTAGGCCACAGGCCTCCTTCTGCCAGCAAGGCAGTTGTGATGATATCATCACTTTGCAACCATTTGCACTCTTCATACTTTATCTCATAGGCTTTAGGTTTAGTGGCCTGTGGTCTATAAGGGGGAACAGTGGGTCAGAGAGCATCAGGTCATTACGGTCGTAACCGGAGGCTATGAGGAGCGTGCCAGCGGCTTCCTGGACATATGCTTACTGGGAAGTTACTCAGTAGGGTCTATGCGGCCAGCGGCCCTTAGGATTGCTTAAATCCAAGCGTGTGGTCCTTGTACTAGAAAGGGTTATGGGCAAAAGTGATCATGGACTTTGACCTTTTAATCTAAGTAGTTTAGTACTTAAATTAATAGAAAACTTCAGAGGCAACACAAAAGCTGTCCTGAATCTCTGCACTCACTGAAAAACATTAACTATGAGAAAAGAGAGTTGTCAAGAGTTTTCATTCTCACTGAAGAATGTGAAATAATTACATGTACATACATTAAAAGATATGACATTTGGGTCAAACTTTGCATTTAGGAAACCTCTATGCCACTTTTTCTGATACATACAAATGTCTTTGGGAAATTGGACCAGGCTTTAGTGTTGTGTCAACTCAACGTAAATGTCAGAAGACAAAATCAGGCTTGACCACCTGAATATATGGATATAACACATGCCGCCCTCAGAGAGTTAAACATTTTTGGTACAGCACAACAATAATCTCTCTATCCTAATCTCTATCAGTCTAAAGTCCAGGCTGTGTAAAGCGTACCTCCAGTTTTCAGAAATGAATAGTACAGGTCACTATAAGAAACTTTGTAATATACCTTATCAAAGAATTCTGTTTAATCCTGGGCTTCTCATGTGGCTTTCCTCCTCTTTCCCTTCACTCAGCCAATCTCTAGTAATTTCCTCTCTCGTCCCGCAGCCTCCATCTTCTCCATCCTCTCTATATAGACATCAATTAAAGCAAAAACAAGCAAAGCAGTCTGATAAAAGCAGATAGTATTTTTTAACAATATATATTACAAAGTTTCTTATATTTGCCTATATTGTTTATTTATGCAAAGTTGTTTTATAACTGTATGTACGCTTTAACTCTCCATGGATTGTTTAGTCCCAATGGTATTGTAACAAACCTTCAGCTGTTAAACAATCGGTAAGGTTGGTTTTCAGACTCTGGTTAAAAGCAAGTGCTTTTATTCACTGACAGCAAATAGAGATTTTGAAATTGGTAATAAATTGAATTACCAAGTATATAATAAAAAGTACAAAATACAAAACTCATAGAGAATAAGGTTTATTCACCTAAAACCAGAAAACATGTTCAGAAATGTCAGGGATTGTGATAGTGTGTGCGCATACATAAAAAGCTATTTCCATTAAGTCATAAGAATCCCCCCGCCAGGTATGGAGCCACTATATGATTTATTCAGTGCAGCTGCTACCGTGCTCACAACGTACAGGTATGAAATTTCCATTTCTGTGAATGATAATGAAAAGTTATAATTTCCTATAAAAACTGCACACATCAAGGGCAGGGAGGAAAGCAGAAGTGACAGCTGGGAGAATCAGGTCTACTGCATGTCTGGAAAATAGATTGTAACATGAAGAGAGAAATGAATTCTCACACACAGACGCTTAGATGCGGTACAATGAGGCTGATCTGATGCACAGCGCACACTGCAGTCCTCGGCTTCAATGTGAAGGAACATGAATATTTCAGTATTCCTGCAATAACCTGGAAGTATGAGCAGTCCGCAGCTCAAGTGGTGCTTGCGCTGTTTTCTGGAAGGAGTTGGTGCTTCTGCTTATTTACCTAGGATCTGCTGTACATGGAGGGTCATATTCAGCATTAACAGCAGGGCCGATCCTAGGGTCACAGGCGCCTGGGTGCAGAAATATTTCTGGCGCCCCCACATGGGCGTGGTTATCTTACTAACTCCTCCCCTTTACAATGTTTCCATGGCAACAACTTCAGCCCCACGAATCGGCGGCTCGGCTTAAAAAAAAAAAAAAGTCAAAAAAAAAAAGTCCCGGCGGCTCGCTCGGCCAGGGCCGGACTGGGGATAAAAACCAGCCCTGGAAAAAGTTGCACACCAGCCCCACAGCATTGCGTCATTATTTACTTGTTTATAATAGGAGAAAGCATTCATTTTAAAACACGTCTGTAAACACGAATATGAACTTTGCCCCACGATAGCTCTTTTGTAGAACCCCCATAAAAACTTACAGTTACTTGACTTGGCCCTTGGGGATCTCGGACGCCACTTCAACACTTTGGCCGGGGGCTCGGCGGAGCTGATGTTGTGCTTTAACCTAATGAGAAAGATTTCATAATAAGGATTTGGAGAAGGGGCAGAGGGATAGCAGAGCAGGGAGAGGCTGGTGCTGCTACTAGGGGGTCATACCATGGGGGAGTAATAAAGCCCACCATAATGCCCCCCCAGTAGTAATAATTCTCCTTATAATATTCAAAACATTTGTAATGCCCCCAGTTGAGCTAATGTTCCCATAATGTGCCAATATAAAATACCCCTTCTCAGTGCCCCCGTAGATGACCCCCATAGTGCCCCCCCTTCCCCATAGTACCCACCATAATGTGTCCCAGTATAAAATGCCCCTATACAGAGCCCCCATATAAAATATCTTCTTTTTTAGCCTCAGTAGATGCCCCTATAGTGCCCCCCAATAATCTGCAGTAAGATGTGCCCCCATAGATGCCCCCAATCATGTGCCAGTAATAAGAGCCCCCCCACCATCATGTGCCAGTAGCCAGAGCCCCCCCATATCATGTCAGTAGCCAGAGCCCCCCCATATCATGTGTCAGTAGCCAGAGCCCCCCATATCATGTGCCAGTAGCCAGAGTGCCCCCAATCATGTGCCAGAAATAAGAGCCCCCCCACCATCATGTGCCAGTAGCCAGAGCCCCCCATATCATATGCCAGTAGCCAGAGCCCCCCCATATCATGTGCCAGTAGCCCCCCTTATCATGTGCCAGCCCAGTAGTCCCCCCTTATCATGTGCCAGCCCAGTAGTCCCCCCTTATCATGTGCCAGCCCAGTAGTCCCCCCTTATCATGTGCCAGCCCAGTAGCCCCCCTTATCATGTGCCAGCCCAGCCCAGTAGTCCCCCCTTATGTGCCAGCCCAGTAGCCCCCCTTATGTGCCAGCCCAGTAGCCCCCCTTATCATGTGCCAGCCCAGTATTGTACCTATATAAAAAAATAAAAAAAAATAATACACTTATACTTACCTCCAGCAATGCGATGCGATGCAGGCCGCCTCTTCCGTCTGTGTCCCTCGCTATACGGCTCAGGCGACGCGATGACGTCATCGCGCCGCCTGCACCGGCCTGAGCTCTGATAGGCTGCCAGCACTAAGCCGGCAGCCTATCAGAGGAACAGGAGGGGACACACCTCTCCCTCCTCTGCCGCAGCACAGGCATCTGTATTGCCGTCCTGAGGACGGCAATACAGATGACTATGGAGATGAGCGCTTCCGCAATGGAGGCGCTCATCTCCTGCTCTGCCCTGCCGCCGGCCGCGGCCGCCCCCACTTGTCACCAGGGCCGCGGCCTTGCGGCACTCAGGCTTGCCGGCCCACCGGGAAATTTCCCGCTATCCCGGCAGGCCAGTCCGGCCCTGCGCTCGGCGCCTTTCGGGTGACAGCGCTGGGGTGCGGGGCACCCACTGCACCCCGTGTAGGATCGGCCCTGATTAACAGTATCTCACAAAATTGAGTACACCCCTCACATTTTTGAAAATATTTTATTATATTGTTTCATGGGACAACACTGAAGAGATATGACACTTTGATACAATGTAAAGTAGTCAGTGTACATCTTGTGTAAATCTGATGTGCCCTCAACATAACTCAACACACTCCCTTTAATGTCTAAACCTCTGGCAACGAAAAGGAGTACACCCCTAAGTGAAAATAGCCAAATTGTGCCCAATTAGCCATTTTTACCTTACAAAGTCTCAGATGTGAATGAGGAACTCTCTGAGGATCTGAAAAAAAGAATTGTTGCTCTACATAAAGATGGCCTAGATTCGCCATAGTTGACCAATGAAGTTAAGTGCACTGCTTGGCGTTATATCCAGAGGTTGTATGAGTGCTGCCGAGGTTAAAGGGGTGGGAGCTCAGCCTGTCAGTGCTCAGACCATACTCCGCACACTGCATCAAATTAATTGGCATGGCTCTCGTCCCAGAAGGAAGCCTCTTTTCAAGATGATGCACAAGAAACTCGCAGTTTGCTGAAGACAAGCAGACTAAGGACATGAATTACTGGAACCTTGTCCTGTGGTCTGATGAGACCAAGATAAACGTATTTGGTTCAGATGGTGTCAAGCGTGTGTGGCGGCATCCAGGTTAGGGGTACAAAGACAAGTGTCCTGCCTACAGTCAAGCATGGTGGTGGCAGAGTCATGGTTTGGGGCTGTATGAGGGCTGCCGGCTGTGGGGAGCTACAGGTCATTGAGGGAACCATGAATGCCAACATGTACTGTGACATACTGAAGCAGAGCATCATCCCCTCCCCTCAGAGGGGATTGCCACTGGGCCGCAGGGCAGCATTTCAACATGAAAACTACCCCAAACACACCTCCAAGACGACCACTGCCTTGCTAAAAAAAACTGAGGGTAAAGGTGCTGGACTGTCCAAGCATGTCTCTAGACCTAATCCCTATTGAGCATCTGTGGGGCATACTCAAACAGAAGGTGGAGGAGCGCAAGGTCTCTAACATCCACCAGCTCCGTGATGTCGTCATGGAGGAGCGGAAGAGGATTCCAGTGGCAACCTGTGAAGCTCTAGTGAACTCCGTGCCTAAGAGAGTTAGGCTACTTTCACACTTGCGCTTGATCGGATCCGTTCTGAACGTATCCGATCATATTAATGCAGACGGAGGCTCCGTTCAGTACGGATCCGTCTGCATTAATAACTTAGAAAAATTTCTAAGTGCGAAAGTAGCCTGAGCGGATCCGTTCAGACTTTCAATGTAAAGTCAATGGGGGACGGATCCGCTTGAAGATTGAGCCATATGGTGTCATCTTCAAGCGGATCCGTTCCCATTGACTTACATTGTAAGTCTGGACGGATCCGCACGCCTCCGCACGGCCAGGCGGACAGCTGAACGCTGCAAGCAGCGTTCAGCTGTCCGCCTGGCCGTGCGGAGGCGAGCGGAGCGGAGGCTGAACGCCGCCAGACTGATGCAGTCTGAGCGGATCCCCATCCATTCAGACTGCATCAGGGCTGGACGGAGGCGTTCGGGTCCGCTCGTGAGCTCCTTCAAACGGAGCTCACGAGCGGACAGCAGAACGCTAGTGTGAAAGTAGCCTTAAGTGTTTTAGCTTTCCGTTTGTGAGGTCCGTTCAGGGCTCTCACAAGCGGTCCAAAATGGATGAGTTTTGCCCTAATGCATTTACTATTCCGCTCTGGAGGCGGACACCAAAACACAGCGTGCATCGTGGCATGCCAAACGGATCCGTCCTGGCACACAGTGTAAGTCAATGGAGACGGATCTGTTTTCTATGACACAATCTGGCACAATAGAAAATGGATCCATGACTTTCAATGGTGTTCAAGACAGATCCGTCATGGCTATAGAAGACATGATACAACCGGATCCGTTGTATTTTTGTAATGAAAGGATGATGGATCCGCAAAAAACACTAGTGTGAAAGTAGCCTAAATGCAGTGATGGAAAATAATGGTGGGCACACAAAATATTGACACTTTGGACACAATTTGGCCATTTTCACTTGGGGTGTGCTTTTGTTGCCAGCAGTTAAGACATTAAAGGGAACCTGTCGGCACCAAAATGGATCATAAACCGCCAGCAGTACCTTAAAGCTGTTAACATCCGGCTTCTAATGATGTTCTTGTGTAAGATGTCTGAGGCTCATGATCGCTGTATAACAACTTTTATTCCCCCGCAGGTGGTATACAAATGAGGCTTCCTTGCTTCGAGTCTAGGTAAGCACGCTCCCTAACCGTCCCCTCTTTTGTTAGATTGACAGCCAAGTCTCGGTGCAGTCATGTGCAGTACGCCGCTGAAACCCGGCTAACAGTGGCAGCCGGAGACAGGATCGCGCCTTCCAAGGAGCGCACCGCGCATGCGTGAGACTTATGCGATCCCGGCCACACTGCGGGCTGTCCATCGAACAAAAGAAGGAACGGTTAGGGGGCGTGCTTACCTAGACTCGAAGCAAGGAAGCTCACGCGAGATTTTATCTGTAGGGGCGTTCCTTAGGCCGAGCTGAGGGGCTTGACTCTGAGAAAATATGACTCTTCTCTGGTCAAGCATGTAAGGTATGACTCTTTCTGTTAGTTAGCATAAAAGGCAGGAAAGTGTTATAGGGCGAGTTAGTCCTGAGAAGATTATGGCTCGATCGCTGGGAACTATCAGGGTAAACAAGCATTAAGGTACATTTGGTTTTATATGTCAGAACATGGTGACAGGTTCCCTTTAATGGCTGTGTGTTGAGTTACATTGCGGGCACACCAAATTTACAGTTATACAAGCTGTACACAGACTACTTTACATTGTATCAAAGTGTCAGATCTTCAGTGTTGTCCCATGAAGATATAATAAATTAAATCTTTACAAAAATGTGAGGGGTGTACTCACTTTTGTGAGATACTGTATGTAACTTGTGCATCATTAAACTATTCCCAGGGTAAAATTTCCGTTCTTCTTCTTATCCTCTTATATACCCTCACCCATAAGTTCAGGACACTGCTGAAATACTCTGTGCTGATGATGACATTGCCCCTTGTGGACTTTGCATCTGTATACTATCAGTTTAGCCTGCTCCAGAGCTTCACCCCACTCCTTTCAAATCTGTTCAATTATGCACCATGCAGATATAAGGGCTACACTTTAAAGGGCTGTCCAGGCTCTAAATATTGACAACCTATTCTTCACTTGTATGGCAGGCAGCTGAGCTGCAGTAACCCAGCTTGGCCACCACACAGTGGTCGGAGCTGTCTAGTTCTGGCTCCATCCACTCTGTTATTTCCGGAAATGGCGGCTGCTGAGAACAGCTGACTAGTGGGGTGCAAAGTGTTGCACCCCCGCTGATTTATTATTCATGTTATTGATTTGTTCAGGACAGGTCAACAATATCTAGAGCCTGGGCAATCCTTTAATAGGACAAATATGTAAATGATTCAATGCATACTGACAGTCCTCATGTAAGAAGTCATGATCATTGGTCAAACTAATTTCCTGAAATACTCTGTGTTGCTAGTGATACTGTACCTTCCACTAGGATACTGTACCTTCCACTAGGTAACTCTTAAATGCCCTCCCACCATTTCTTTCCTGACATGGCTCTCCACTGGTCAAACTGGTCCATCAGACTATACCTTAATGGACTCAGACCCTGACAAAATAATAGACCTTACCACTGTTTCTTATGGAATCATTCTTTGTGTATGTTCTTGGTGTGCAATGACAGATGGAGGCAGGGGCAGACTGGCCATATACCCTACAGGGAAATTTCTTTGTGGGCTGATGCCCAGGGGGCCGCTCGAGCCCTCCTCATTGCCGTCGGCTGGATACATAATGATCTCATACTCTCAGCATTAATCAATTCTAGGAGCATCAGGTACTTATGCACCTGGACAACGGCCGGAGGTGTCCTCCTGAAGTCTACTGCATCACCGTCCTTAGAACAATGATACACTTAAATACTGTGGCAAGGGCAGCAGTAATTTGTGGTGTTTTGCAGGTGTTATTATTATTATTATTGGTGTTTCCCCATCTCGTGTCAAGCTGAATCCACCTACAACCCATCTACTTTTATGTTTTTTTTTCTCAAGGCCACTATATGTTCCCAGTCCGCCTTTGGATGGCAGGTAGACCTCAGGTGGGCCCATGCATCCTTACTCTAAGGGTCTATTCACACGTCCGTAAGTATTTAGCAGATCCGCAAATTGTCGATCTGCAAAACACTGACATGGGCCATGTGCACAATAGAAAATGCCTATGCCATGTTCTATTTTTTTTGCGGAGCCGCAGACCGGAAGTTCGGGGCCGCAGAACAGAAGTGCGGATGTGGACAGCACACTGTGTGCTGTCCGCATCTTTTTCGGCCCCATTAAAAATGAATGGGTCTGCACCCGTTCCGTATAATTGCGGAACGGATCCGGACCATTTATACGGACGTGTGAATGGACCCTTATGCTGCTCTTGTCACATGCAGCTAAGTACAGCACTTCGTCATAAATTAAAACCATTTGCTTTAATAGTTACATATCCAGAAGAAGAATTAGGAGACCCTTGTGTACAGCAGCAGCTTGCGCATTTCGGACCATTACTCCTTACTCTAAGGTCAGTAACTGAAGCCTCAGTTTTCAATGTCTGATTTCAAAGACATCTACATAGACCTCTACATAACACATTACAAAATATAGGCAAAGCCTGAGCTCATATCCCAGAGTTGCCCTACAGTGAGGAACAGAAGTATTTGAACACCCTGCGATTTTGCAAGTTATCCGCCTTAGAAATCATGGAGGGGTCTGAAATTCATATTGTAGGTGCATTCCCACTCTGAGAGACAGAATTTAAAAAAACAATTCAGAAAATCACATTGTATGATTTTTAAAGAATGTATTTGTCTTGCACTGCTGAACATAAGTATTTAAACACCTGAGAAACAGCAAGAATTTTGGCTCTCAAAGACCTGTTACTGTGCCTTTTAAAAAAGTCCACCTCTACTCCACTGATTAATCTAACTTAGTAGCACCTGTCTGAGATCTTTAAAGACACCTGTCCACCCCACAGTCAGTCAGACGCCAACTACTACCATGGGAAAGAACAAAGAGCTGTCAAAAGACACCAGAGACAAAATTGTGGACCTCTACAAGGCTGGAAAGGGCTACGGGGCAATTGCAAAGCAGGTTGGTGAAAATAGATCAACTGATGGAGCAATCGTTAGAAAATGGAAGAGGCTAAAGACGACCGTCAGTCTCCTTCGAACTGGGGCTCCATGCAAGATCTCGCCTAGTGGGGTATCACTGATGATTAGAAAGGTGAAGAATCAGCCCAGAACTACAAGGGAGGAGCTGGTCAATGACATGAAGAGAGCTAGGACCACAGTTTCAAAGGTCACTGTTGGTAGAACACTACGCCGTCATGGTTTCAAATCATGCATTGCACGAAAGGTTCCTCTGCTCAAGTCATCACATGTCCAGGCCCGTCTGAAGTTTTGCTATGGACCATCTGGATGATCCAGAGGAGGCATGGGGGAAAATCATGTGGTCACATGAGACCAAAGTAGAACTTTTTGGTCTAAACTTCACTCATCGTGTTTGGAGAAAAATGAAGGATGAGTTGCATCCCAAGTACACCATCCCTACTGTGAAGCATGGGGGTGGTAACATCATGCTTTGGGGGTGCTTTTCTGTGAAGGGGACAGGACGACTGCACTGTAATAAGGAGAGGATAAATGGGGACATTTATTGTGAGATTTTGAGCAACAACCTCCTTCCCTCAGTCAGAGCATTGAAGATGGGTCATGGCTGGGTCTTCCAACATGACAACGACCCAAAGCACACACCCAGGATAACCAAGTAGTGGCTCCGTAAGAAGCATATCAAGGTTCTGAAGTGGCCTAGCCAGTCTCCAGACCTAAATTCAATAGAACATCTTTGGAGGGAGCTGAAACTCTGTGTTGCTCAGTGACAGTCCCGAAACCTGACAGATCTAGAGGAGATCTGAGTGGAGGAGTGGGCCAAAATCCCTGTTGCAGTGTGTGCAAACCTGGTCAAGAACTACAGGAAACTCTTTACCTTTGTAATTGGAAACAAAGGCTTCTGTACCAAATATTAAAACAGATTTTCTCAGGTGTTCAAATACTTATGTTCAGCAGTGCAAGGCAAATAAATTCTTTAAAAATCATACAATTTTCCAAACATGTCTATTTAGGTTTATCGGCTTTGTATAAGGCGATAGATAACGAGAAGTGTCGAGAAACCCATATTAAAATATTGCATCACGCAACTTATGGCTTTAATCTGCCATGCCAGAGAGGGGATTTAGAAAGATTGACAGCATGTTCCAAATGTCAGTTGCAAAAGACAAATTTGTTCCACGGCCTTTGGAGCTGTCCCAATTTGGAGGGGTTCTGGTCGCAGATGGGTCAGATTCTTCGGCAGATTAGCTCCATCCCTTGTAATACTACATGCTGATAAAGAGTCAGAGACCCTTGAAGATGGGGGGGGGGGGGGGGCTACAAAGGTTCTATTGCAGGTGGGCCAAAGGTTATTGATGATAGCCAAGCAAAGTTTATTACGGTGGTGGCTAGGTCCCGACTAGTGACGTGATACTCGCCCAACTTAGACATGTATTTCATTTGGAGTGGTTGGAAGCGCACAATAGCAAAGAGATTTTGGGTAAAAAATTGTATCAGGTTTGGAAGAGATTCCTTCTCACATATGTCTCGGAGTCAGAATATCCAAAGATAATGACCCCTTTTAAACTGGCGACTTGGTATTTGGTAAAAGATCTGAAGGATGGGTTGAGGAAATTTAAAGTGAGTTGATCAAAACAGGATTTTTGCCATAAATGTGCCACTGGGAGGGGGGGGGGGGGGGGTTGAGGATAGGCTGAGATGTTGTAGGTTTGAATAAGGGAGTGGGGGGGAGTAATCTTTTTTCAGTTTTGGGTTACTTTAATTTCTGTCAGCTCTTCAGAAATGTTGCCTATATGATGTTCCGTTTGTCGTTGAATACAACAATGACTATGTTTGTATTGTATATCTCTATTTGGCAATAGAAAATTCAATAAAGAAATGTGAAAAAATAAAATCCTACAATGTGATTTTCCAGATTTTTTTTTCTTCCTTTTTTTAATTCTGTCTCTCAGAGTGGGATTGCACCTACAATGTGAATTTCAGACCCCTCCATGATTTCTAAGTGGGAGAACTTGCAAAACCGCAGGGTGTTCAAATACTTCTGTTCCTCACTGTATGCCATGTGTGTTTCTACATCTAATCATTTGCTGGTCAGCCAGCAGTGTTAGATTTCCATAATGAGTCTAGTTGGCAGTTTGTTTGACCATTAACAATCCCGTTGATCCCGGAGCAGTCCCTTCACCCCGCCACGGATGCGCTTAGCTAGGATAAACACTGATGCATAAGGATCTGTTTCACACTGTATTATGAATGCAGTCATTAGCGCTCTTGCATGTATATTACCAGTCCCTGCTCATTATTCATCTCATTAATATGGGAAGGCTAGCATAATTCTTCTCTATGCAGTCACTTTGGCTGAAGACGGGCTCCCAAGGGCCCAGAGCCGAGTTCTAACTTCTCATTTCCTAGTCAAGATCGGAGGAGGATTAACGAGAAGTGGACTGAAAATATCCGTAAATGTTAAGTTCTCAGGCTGCATACAAATCAGGTCGGGGGGTTACGACGTGTGATAGAGAATAATAAACAGATCGCTGCATGTCACCAGATGTGGGGGTCAGTGGCATCATCGCTGCACCACAAAACTATATTCCCCTGTTAGATGTGTTCCAGAAGGTTCAACTGAAATTTGGTTCTTTTTTGATGAATGGAGTTGTTTTGGCAGAAAGCATAGATTTCTGCAAGCCCCATTCAGATGAATGGCAAAGTTTTAAAAAATTTGGTATGTGCAACTTTACCATAACATACCTCCTCATTGCTGCGAATCCAAAATTCCGAAAATTTACTTATAAATCCTTATGAAATCCAGAGATGAAAACATTATGTCCATAGATTGGACATGATTGGTGACCCCCTTCTGTTTACCACACTTAGACTACTTTCACACTAGCGGCACGGACCTCCGGCAGGCTGTTCCGTCCTGCCGCTAGTGAACGTGTGCCCCCGGACTGCCGCTCTGTCCCCATTGACTATAATGGGGGCGGGGCGGAGTTCCGGCAGAGGCATGGCAGCGCACGGCAAGAGGCTGCCGGAATAAATGTCGGACATGTCGTAGTTTTATTCGGGCAGCCTCTCGCTGTGCGCTGCCATGCCTCCACCAGAACTCTGCAGTCTGGATGAACATGGTCACTAGCGGCACAACGGATCCGACAGGCTGTTCACCCGACGCAAAAGCCTGCCGGAGGTCCGTGCCGCTAGTGTGAAAGTAGCCTTAGCCAAAAGTGATGGTTGCTCCAAAAGTTAGTTCAGTCTAGAAAGGGAGGATGACCTCTAGTCTGTGGGGAATTACAGATTGTCACTTAGCTTTTCCAGACTCTGAATGGATTTCTAATTACTGGGGTTACTTTTTTATTTTAGGGGAAAACTCTCCTTCTATGGTTATGAGAAATTAGAAGGTATAAATGGGCATAGTGTGAAGTATCAGAGGCATCCTTTAAAGGGGTATTCTCAAGACTCTATTTCATACTTACCTGCTCCTGGCACGCTGTCCACTTCCTCGTTTTGGCACTCGGCAGGGGGCGGACTCCATCTTGATTGAAGTGTTCTCCCGGCCAGGCCGCACGCTGTACTGAACACGCACGCCGAGGCCGCGCATACGCCCTGGTGACTTCTTCCTGGCAAGTATACTATACTGGCCAGGAAGAAATCACCATAGCGCATTTGCGGCCTCGGCGTGCGCTTTCAGTACAGCGCGCGGCCGACCGGGAGAAGAGAAGAAGTTGTCTGCGCACGCGCGGCCACCGCGATTCCTGAGAAGAGCGGTGGCCGTAACCAGGGGAGACAGAAGACAACAGTCAGGTAAGTATATGTTTATTTACTTCTAAGGGGTGGGAATTTGTTAATTAAATATATTTAGAAAAATGATCACTGTTAAATCATTAACAGATGTAACAGTGATCATTAAGATGAGAATACCCCTTTAAGATTAACTCTATAATAACCTGCTCAGGTAGTCATTAATATCATCTTTCATTCCAGTACTGTGAAGATTATTATCAGGGGTTGGGGGGAGGAGGTGACGAGAGGTGGAATCTCTGCCATATCTGCTCTTCTCCACCCAGCAGTCAGGACCACCACTGCCAGGAGCCCCGTGCTGGCAGCAGACTGAAGCTTTATTAATTAGGAGCTTAATCTCCAGCAGATAGAATTGTGAGAGGTGTCACTCAGGCTGGCAGGAGGTGGGGGCTCCTGGCAGTGAGACAGCGGGTAAGAAGCCAGTCAATAACTCTTCAGGGATAATAAATTTCCTAGGAAACATCGGGCGTTGGGCAAATATTTGAATAATTTACCTTTCATCCTCTTTAGTCATCTCTCCGTGCCAAGGAGGACTTTCACTGGACGGCTGCTCCTGGCAAATTAATAGACAGATTAGTACAAGAGGAATATTGTGGAGCGTCGGGAGGTTTTCTACTTACAATCTGCAAGAAAACAAAGCAAGATGATATCAGTCTACTGGTTTACTGGGATGAACTACATTTAAAGGGGTTGTCTCACTTCAGCAAATAGCATTTATTATGTAGAGGAAGTTATTACAAGCTACTTACTAGTGTATCATTATTATCCATATTGCTTCCCTTGCTGGCTGGAGTCAATTTCCATCACATTATACACTGCTTGTTTCCATGGTTACGACCACCTTGCAATCCAGAAGTGGTGGTCATTCTTGCAGATTATAGGAAAAAGTGCTGGCCTTTTCTGATGGCCAGGGCCATGGCACTGCACATAGGCTAGTGCTTGTTCCTATAATGTGCAAGTACGACCACCACTGATGGATTACAGGGTGGTCATAACCATATGAAATGAACAGTGTATAATGTGGAAAAATGTATCCAGCCAGCAAAGGAGGTAATATGGACAATCACAATGCATTAGTAAGTGCCTTGTATTAACTTCCTCTACATGATAAATGCCATTTCCCAAAGTGAGACAACCCCTTTAAGGCTGGAATCATAAATACAGTTTTGGGGCTTAAACAGAAGAGCATCGAGCAGGAAGGAGAAGTAGAAGTCTATCCTTTATATTTTCCATTCCTTTTGAATCAATTCCTTTAGTTAAAAAGACTGCATCAAAAACAGCACCAAAGCTGCACGTGTGATTCCAGCCTTACAGCCATTCCTTAAGAACATAAAATGCAGGGCTGTGATTCATAAGGTCATCTCAATGTGGAGTGGGGAATCTGACTGGCATCAGACTGAATTTCCTTGTGCCTACCATATGCAGGTGGGCACACTTTTAGTCATTTTTTATCATTCCACATTCAGGACTTAGTAATACAGGTTAAGGCCTCTTTCACACTACAGTTTTTTGCGTTCCGTATACGGTCCGTTTTTTGCATTCCGTATACGGTCCGTATACGGAACCATTCATTTCAATGGTTCCGCAAAAAAACGGAATGTGTTCCGTATGCATTCCGTTTCCGTATTTCCGTTTTTCCGTTCCGTTGAAAAGATAGAACATGTCCTATATTTGGCCGCAAATCACAGTCCGTGGCTCCATTCAAGTCAATGGGTCCGCAAAAAAAACGGAACACATACGGAAATGCATCCGTATGTCTTCCGTATCCGTTCCGTTTTTTGCGGAACCATCAATTGAAAATGTTAGGCCCAGCCCAATTTTTAATATGAAATTACTGTATACTGTATTTGCCATACGGAAAAACGGAACGGAACAACGGAACGGAAACGGAACCACAACGGAAGCAAAAAACGGAACAACGGATCCGTGAAAAACGGAACGCAAAACACTGAATTCAACATACTGTAGTGTGAAAGAGGCCTTATAGGGTATCTGGTGGTTATTGATTCCACGATCTGTTTCAAATTATTTTCTACTAGACATTAGGGGCCCTGTTTTATAAGGGGCCCATTATTGTGTCAGAGCTTGGCCCAACTGGAGGATCCTTTGGTACTCTGGTGGGCTAGTCTGACCCTAAAGCTGACCATCACACTAAGTGCCTTACCATGAATTCCCACAAAGTGGTCAAGACATGGCAAAAGTTCTACAAAACAGAACTTTAAGTTAGAATAGTTTCAGTAGAAAACCATGATGCAACAGTGGGGATTTGTGGAAAGGGATGGAGTGTCACAGGAAAGGGGTGGGGTCTAAGATGCACCATTTTGCGCCAAAATTGTGCTACAATTCTGGGATAAAATTCAGTCTCGCATTAAGCCAACCAGTACCTGGTATAGAGTCAGAGAGAAGTGTCTACCCCTGCCCCCCATTCATCATCCAGCCTGAGCCCCTGTGATGAATCTGCTGCAGGTCTAGACGGACGGTCTAATCTTACCCCATCTATACGATAAGCCCTATGACGATCATTTACCAGACTCCCCATGTGCCCACATCCATATAAATCCTATTAATTGTAATAATAATTCATCAAGGAGCCTTGGAATTACCTGTGACGATTGCTGCTACAAGCAGGATATGGTTTGTTCACATTTAGTAATCCCCTCCTGAGTCTGATCTCCATATTTAAAGGTACTGAAGTATCTGTACAAGAGTGCGACCCTCCCTCCCCAACCCCAATGAAATTAAAAGCGGGTGTTTTCAGTGATCCACTCTAATGCGTCAATTTATACAATTAATTCCAGACAAATTCTACAACAGGATAATTATATCCCAGATTAATCATTCATGAGTCCTTATACCTGAGAGACTCTATGAGCCATCTATCCGTTCTCGCCATATTCCTAAAATGTTGCCAGCCTGATGATGTCATCCATATGCACAACAGCTTAGGGTTCTTTGATCTGGGCCGGATATTGGATTTAGTGTTATGCAATGTAGATTTAGAATTTCAGACCTCATGGGGATTGTTATTCTAATTATTATTATTATCAGTCCCTATGGACGGTGGAATGCTAAACCGATGCAAAGCAAAAATCGGTGATGTCATTGTGGGTCTGTAGCGCCATCAGCTGTTCACAGTCAGGATGGATCCTAGCCTTCAGATGATGTAATAATTATGATGTGCACAATGAATCCTTTCTTTGCCTATTAGCATAGATGTAATTCAGCCACAGTTTGTGTTAAATCCAATTAGCAGCCGCGCAGTTATCCCAGGAAGTGTCCTACCGCGAAGTCTTAAATAAAAGATCACAGGCGGGAACCACGACCCCCCGCCAAGAGCCGCATTAAACTAATATGGGAAAAATCCTTATTTGCTTCTCATTGTCCCAGATGTCTGAGATTATTGCCACCAGTGCTGGATTATCATATGGTTATCTTGTTTCATACCAGATTAGAATAATTTTCATTGGGAAAAATCATTTGCAGGTTAAGGTTCCATTCACACATCCGTGTGTGTTTTGCGGATCCGCAAAACACGGAAACCGGCAATGTGCGTTTCTGCATTTTGCAGACCGCACATCGCCGGCACTAATAGAATATGCCTATTCTTGTCCACTAGTGCGGATAAGAATAGGACATGTTCTATTTTTTTTTTGGGGATCGGAATTGCGGACCCTGCAAAATGCGGAACAGAATTGCAGATGTGTGAATGGAGCCTAAAGGAATCCCATCAGTGCACTGAGTCTGTGTGTGTCAGTCTTCACTGTAGTTCTAGATTATATTCATAAACTAGAAAGGATGATTAACGCTATAGGCTTTGCTCACATATGCCAATGCTAGTGTACAAAGAAGAAAGTGAATTTTAAATGGAAAGATTATCATCAATAACTATGCTTCAATCATTAGAGCCTGAATGAAATTCTCACTGATCCCCAAGTGATTTATTTCAGGCGTTTTAAGGGCAGGGCTCTGTTACCTGTGGCTCCAAAACTGCAGATTATTTATAATGGCCTTCTTGTAAATGTTGAGTATCTTTGCACATACCTAGTTTACCTGCTAAGGGCTCATTCACACGACAGTGTGTGCCCCGTGCTGCAGACCGCAGTTGAATGGTCCGCGATCCTCAATATATGGCAAAAGATAGGACATGTTCTATCTTTTGCGGTGCAGAGGCAAGAACCGGAAAGCCCACAGAAGAGCTTTGTAGTGCCTCCATGGGCTTTCAATCCATGCCTCCATTCCGGACCATGCTGTATCTTGCAGTTTTCGGACCCATTCAAGTCAAGACTGCTGGTTGCGGTCTGCAATACAGGCACGAACTAACAGTTTTAAAGGGAACCTGTCACCAGTTTTATGGTGTCTTAAGGGCAACATAAATAAGTGACTGATTCTCTTAGCAAAATGCTGGGTCACTTTCTTTAATTGACCCAGTCAATCTGCCAACATCTTGTATTGAAAAGCTCCAGCTGATAATGATGAGTCCTGAATATTCATGAGCTCCTGACTCTCCCCGCCCACCTGCTGCTGATTGACAGTTATTTTCCATATGAATCAGCAGCAGGTGGGCAGGGGAGTGGCTATAGCTCTGAATTAAATATACGCTGGACTCAATGACATCACGCTGGACTCAAATCAGCTCATCAGCATGCGGCATGTGGCATCTTTGTGTGTATATTATGAGGTAACCATCTGTCACATCAGTAAGTGAATACATCTAAGGCACTTTTTAGTAGTTAATGATTGTATATAATTAGATCATAATCAAATATCCACATGACAGGTTCCCTTTAAAGGGCTTCTCTGTTCTACATATCCTGATGACCTATCCTTAGGAGAGGCCATCAATATCACATTGGTGGGGTCTGACACTTCACTGATCAGCTACTGGAGCGGAAAGTATACAGTGTACGGAGCTAGAAACAGACAGCTCCATACACTGTGAAGTGGCTGTGCCAGGACAGATCAGCAATATCTGTAGCCTGGACAACCACTTTAAGTTATTTTATAGTGGCAGTGGTTACAGAAAATGTTGTTCCTGTATATAAAAAAAAAAGAAGTAAATATATAAATAATAAAGTAAATTACATTACCTTACACTCCACTGACTTTTAAAACTACAGTAACAACTCTACAGGGGTCCTGTTATCTCTCAGACTGTAGCTCTTGGCTCCTCACTGCCCTCTGCTGGATCAGTGTATGTTCAGCACATTAAGGGGGCCATTTATTAAGACCAATGTTTTACACGCTCTTTTCACTCGCATCTGATGCAACATGCCCATGCCTCTTAATACTTGTGTCGCATCTTTGCAGGTCCGTGCCTCAAGGTGGAGATCTAAACTAGCAAGCGAGTCTAGATCTCCGCTATAATCTAGGCCAGTTACATTATAGCAAATCTGAAGGGCTGGCTACGCCACCCCACACCACCTATCACTTTGAAAAGTGGAGAGCGGTGTCTGAAACCTCCAAAAAGTTGCATAATTTTATGCAACTACAGCATGCGCCAGACTTTGTGACTTTTTGACAACAGTTTTCAGGGGCAGAGGGGATAAATGTCACTCTAAGTGTGTATGTACACATCCCTGCTGCTTAGCCCGTAGTGAAGCCTGTTTACGACTAGGATTACGAATAGGATTGTTGCTGGGAACGATATATTACAAATACCTGAGTGAGACCTCTGTCGAATCTGGATGACCATATGGCCTCCATCACAATTCCTGCAGAGTTTGTCGCCCAGCTTTCCGGAAGTCCTGATTAGCAAGCCTACTTGAAGCAGTTGCCTCATTTAGATAAATTATCTCCTTTCTATAGGATAGAGGGTAAGCATCAGATCGCTGAGGCCCTTGCCCATCACAAGGACAGGGCCCAAGCACCTCTGTTTAAATGGAGCAGTGGTTATGCACTCGTGCTGCCACTCCATTCAGCTCTATGGGGCTTCCAGAGATAGCCAAGGACTTGTACTCGTCTGTCTGAAAGGAGTGGCGGATACGCATGTGTGTCTGCTGCGTCATTCAAGCTGGGAACACCGGCTCCCATTATTGTGATCAGTCATGGGCCCAGCAGTTGAACCCTCGCCAATCAGACCTCTATCTGGGACAACCCCTTTAATTATGTAAGTGCACAAGGACAAGATAGATGTACTGATTGAGTTGATGAGGCAGAATTGCTGTCTAGGAATCAGAAATATTTGGTGGCAGGCGGATACTGTGACCGTGCTGCATTTGGCCCAACTTATATCACTAGGATAACGCTAGAATAATTTTTTACTTGAAGGAAGCAGAATTCAGGAATCGGCAGGCGCTAAGAGATAACTGCAGCCTGAGATAATTTCTCCAAATGTTTATTGTAATTAAAATGCACTCGATTAGAAGCAATTAATATCCTTATCAATGTGACCTTTTATTACTAATTAAATGTATTATGTCTTTGTTACTTGGGGGGATATCGTTTTTCTTTCTTTTTTCTTTTTTTGATCTCTGAGCCTATCTCTGAGGAGTGTTTCTCTATTTCAAGTAATAATAATTTATTTATTTCCCGTCCATCATTTCTTGTAACAAATCTCCAACAATGGACAAGTTGTCTAAATCTCCAGACGACTGGTTGCGATTCGGTGTCCATTGCCTGTTATGTGACTGCTGATTAATTCGCTCCTCACAGTAATTAGCTCCTGATTACCCCTCTGTCTCCATCTGTCTATATCTCAGACACGTCTGTCTCCCCCAGGCCTGGAGTCCGCAGCGCCCCTCTACCGAAATTGGAGGCGTTTGTATTCAGCTCCATGCTCTTCGCCCTTTCATCTGCAGTCAAGAATCTCGTCTTGCTCCGGCTCAGTCTTTGCTCAGTTCTCTGAGCACCAACTGGTGTCTTCTTCAGAACAAACTCCCCCACCCCTTCCCAACCCTCCAGCGCTCTGTGATCTGCAAGGTGAATGAAGGATTGAAAAAAAATATCACACAGATTCTTTACTCAAACACAGATGTACGGAATATTCCTCTATGTCTCTGCGGCCTGCACTCAGAACAAGCTGTTACAATGTGCTGAGAAATGTATCCATTCAAGCAAACAATGGGGGAGGCTTATCATCTCCCTGCACCTCATTTCTGCTGGAAAAAAACTAAATTGTAAACTTTGTGTCTGCAACTTTTTAGATGTCATTGTGATAAAACATTGTCGCAAGTGGCATTTTTTCGCCAACCTCTCCACTTTTCCAAAAGCAACTAATTTATCTTTATTTTCAGAAGTTTTCCAGCGCATGTTTACTGTTCATGCGTACAGACTGCGGGAGGATGCGCCTAATATATGACGAGGCCTTCGCTTTGGGGATATCAGGACCGGTGCAAAAAGGGCCAATCTTGATAAATCTCCTCCAATGTGTGACTAATATATCCAAAATCCTTGTATCAGGTGTGACATCTGGCAAGGCAGGTATTTTCCTCCCAGCATGTGCGGCTAGGCTGGTTTCCAGCCAGGTGAGGTCAAATACCGGACCGGAGTTCAAGTGCCAGTCCAGGTTTTAGCAGCACCTGGCTGTCCTTAAATATGCAGCTGGGCTCAGCAGAGAGGTCTCTGTTTTTGGGATCTGAGGCTTTGTGCCGTTGTGGAGGGCTGAGAGCCGCACGCTGTGGAAACAGGCCCCCCTAAAGCCTGCTGTGGATTACTAGAGGCAGAACTGCCAGCAAGGTGACTTATGTTATATGAACTTTCCATTGTGTGTGCATTAACAGCAAAACTGCAAAACTGCAATTGCCTCAAGTGTGAATAAACACTGACGTTTTGAATTAAGGACTTGTATTTTGCCTCTGTACTGCGCCCGCTTACCCTATCTACCAGAGCGAAACCCCACACAGGTTATACCAGCATATATACAAGATGATGTATAACTTATAGCAGCTGTACATATATCGGAAGATGCCCAGGTTATACCAGCATCGTCCATGTCACAATACACACATATATATATATATATATATATATATATATATATATATTCACACACACACATAAGAAGATATATAACTTATACCAGCTATACCGCTTACCCTATCTACCAGAGCGAAACTCCACAATTTTTGGTTTCTGCATTTTTCAGGCACGGTTGTATGTTGTGCATTAAACCAGCGGTATTACAACCAGTGCACCACGACAAAATGGAGGCTGTTGTGAAGGCCATCATGGAGGCTAATCTGCAGCAGCGAGAGACAAACCTGTAGCAACGCAAGGCTAATAAGCAGCAGCAGGAGACTAACCAGTTGCTGCTACAACACATGATAGCTTTGCAGACAGCAGGAGCAACTCCGAGCGTCCAAGATGCCCGGAAAGCAGTCCGTGCCGCAATTCCTAAGCTAACCCCCCAGACAACAACGAAACCTACCTGACTATGTACGAGAAAGTGACCATCAGGGAAAAGCTACCCCGTGACCAGTGGACTGAGGTCGTCGCTCCATTCCTGGCCTTTGAGGCCCAGCAAGTACATCAGTGGGGGTTTAAGCGGGCTGAGCCTGCGAGGACCCAGTATTATGACATACTCCACCTCTTGCAAAAGTGGCTACAGCCTAATGTGCTGAGTCCCACGGCTATGCTGGATAGACTATTAGCTTATATGTTCTGGAGGGCTCTGCCACACCCTCTCTAGCACTGGATCGGCCAGGTGTCTCCTGGCAATGCCCTAGAAATGGTGGACCTGGTGGAGCGCTACGAGGCTACTAAGACTATTACAGGGGGTTCTTTTGGGAGGGGGCAGTCAAACCCCATAAATCTTCATCCCAGACCTGGTGACTTGTACCAACCAAACCCATCCGGGGTGTACCCTCTACGGACCTGGCTCCAATAGTCTGCTGGCGATGTCAGGAGCAAGGCCATGTAAGAGCTGACTGTCCCCATCAGGTGTAACCCATGGATACTAACTGTGGCTACCGTCAGTCGCTATATGCCAGGAAGCGGTGTGCTGCAGGTACCCCAAAAACTCTAAACCACCTGTGCCAGGTGGAGGTAGGAGACACTCCAGTGGAGGCTCTGCTGGACTCAGGGTGTGGCAGGTGCAGCACTATGAAGTGCCTTTTGCGCTGTGACATTAGAAGAATTTTAATATCTCTGACTTTTAGTCTGACCAAACTGTCTATTACTCTTTAATTCCTCTAGCTCCGTTCTATGGAAACAGTAGGTTTAAAGAGCACACCAAATGCTTGAAATAACTTCTTTATAAACTTCAACTTTTCTTCATATAGAACACTGCTGCCTCAGTAGCAGATAGTCCATGTACAAAACACGTGTTGAAAAGATATCACAAAATGGCGGTATGCATAAGATGGTGGTTCAACTGTTCAATCTTGTCATTCAACATAAAATGGTGGATCTATTTCTCTCTTCAGTATCTGTACTGTCACTTTAAGTTATTTAAAGGGAATCTGTCACTAGCGATTTTACCAATTTTTTTTCCCCATGAATCCATGTTTAACAGAGTACCTGTTTTCCATCTGTGTTCTTCTTTTGATTGTGAGTCTTGTCATTTCTTCAAAAAAAGCGATTCTTATGATATGTAAATGACGCTGATGTGCAGTGCCCGCCTAAGTTTGAAAACTAATTACGCCTCCCAGTTCCTCTAAATCGCCTCCCAGAGGCAAGGCTAAGTGCTCAGCGCCGGCCCGCCCCCCCGCTCCAGCAAACACCCCGATCCTCCTCTCGCCGGCATCCCAAATCCCACGCAGGCGCAGTGCCGGCGATTGCCTGCGCTATGATAAGATGACTGACGGCACTGCGCCTGCGCAGGATTTGGGATGCCGGCGAGAGGAGGATAGGGGTGTTTGCTGCAGAGCGCGGCGCTGGGGGGGGGGCGGGTGCTGAGCACTTAGCATCGCCTCTGGGAGGCGATTTAGAGGAACTGGGAGGCGTAATTAGTTTTCAAACTTAGGCGGGCACTGCACATCAGAGGGGCGTTCCTGGGCACCGTGGAGAAAGAATAACGCCCCTCTGGGCTACTTACAGCGTCATTTACATATCAGAAGAATCACTTTTTTGAAGAAATGACAAGACTCACAATCAAAAGAAGAACACAGATGGAAAACAGGTACTCTGTTAAACATGGATTCATGGGAATTTTTTTGGGGTAAATCGCTAGTGACAGATTCCCTTTAAGCACTTTATGATCTCTGAGAGGTATATCTGAGGTCCAACAAGTAGGACTACCTAAAGAGGTTCTGACCGACCAAGGGACCCCTTTTATGTCCAAGGTTATGAGGGAACTCTGTAAGTTGCTGCACATAAAACAACTACAGACGTCCATTTACCATCCCCAAACAGATGGTCTAGTAGAACGATTTAACCAAACATAAAAAAATATGTTGAAAAAGGTAGTGTCTAAAGATGGGAAGGACTGGGACCTCCTTCTGCCCTATCTCATGTTCACAGTGCGAGAGGTACCCCAGGCCTCTACTGGGTTCTCGCCCTTCTAAATGTTATATAGCAGACACCCTCGCGGTCTCTTGCACGTGGCCAAAGAGGTGTGGGAACAACAACCCACTCCACATAAAATTGTCATTGAGTACGTTACCCAGAGGCAAGATCGGATAGAGACAGTGTTGCCTCTTGTTAGGGAGCATATGGAGGAAGCTCAGCGAGCCCAGTGTCGGGTCTATAATCGGCAGGCTCAGGTCCGGATCTTTAACCCGGGTGATCGGGTTTTGGTTCTGGTGCCGACCGTGGACAGTAAGTTCCTGGCTAGGTGGCAGGGGCCCTATGAGGTACTCTAGAAAATTGGAGATGTAAACTACAAGGTACACCAGCCAGGGTGGGGAAATCCAGAGCAGGTTTACCATGTGAATTTACTCAAACCGTGGAAAGATAGGGAAACCTGTACAGAAGACAGCCTGCGGCCGGGTTTTCTAGGAGAAGAGGTACCGGCCCCTCTATATGATGCAAGAGAGGCGGCTGCCACCGTAAAAATTGCTGACAGTCTCTCCTCTAAACAGACTCCGGAGGCCAGGGAGTTAGTTAGTCGGAACACAGATGTGTTCTCGGACCTCCCTGGACGCACTTCCATAATCCAGCATGACATTGTCACTGAGCCTCAGGCAAAAGTCCGATTTAGGCCTCATGCACACGACTGTTCCGTTTTTTGCTGTCCGCAAACCGCGGATCCGCAAAAACGGAAGCCACCGTGTGCTTTCCGCAATTTACGGAACGGGCGGCCCATTGTAGAAATGCTTATTTTCTGTCCGCAAAACGGACAAGAATAGGACATGCTATATATTTTTTTTTGCGGGGCCTCGGAACAGAGCAACGGTTGCATGACGGCACACTGAGTGCTGTCCGCATCTTTTGCGGCCCCATTGAAGTGAATAGGTCCGCACCCGAGCCTAAAAAACTGCGGCTCGGATGCGGACCCGAAAAACGGTCGTGTGCATGAGGCCTAAAACCATATCGGGTACTCGAGGTTTGGCGACAAGCCATATCGGAGGAGGTGCAGCTAATGCTGCAGCTAGACGTCATTGAGGAGTCAAAAAGTGAGTGGTCCAGTCCTATAGTATTGATACCCAAGCCGAATGGGACGTTGTGGTTTTGTAACAACGTTCGAAAACTTAGCGAGGTTTACAAATTCGATGCATATCCCATACCCCGGGTGGATGAGCTCATTGAGAGGTTAGGACAAGCCCGGTATTTTTTTGTTTTGGACCTCACAAAAGGGTACTGGCAGGTGCCCTTAACGGAGGCTGCCAAAGAGAAAACTGCCTTCATCACGCCTGAGGGGCTGTATCAATAGAAAGTGTTACCCTTTGGTCTGCATGGCGCCCCGGCCACTTTTCAGCGACTAATGGACATTGTGCTTCGTTCATTGTCTGTACACTTTGTACACATTGTCTGTACACTTCGGCTTACCCGGACAATATTGTCATCCACAGTACCGACTGGGAAAGTCACCTACCCAAAGTGCAGACTGTAGTGGACTCCCTTCAGAAAGCTGGCCTAACCGCTAACCCAAAAAAAGGGCGATAGGGTTAGAAGAGACTAAGTACCTGGGTATGTCATTGGGCGCCGAGTCATCAAACCCCAAGTGAACAAAATAGAGGCGATACGGAATTGGCCCCGACCTGTCACCACTAGGCAAATAAAGTCATTCCTGGGAATGGTGGGCTATTACATAAGGTTTGTTCCCCACTTTGCTACTCTAGCTTGATAGGGCTCTTGAAGGGACGAAAATCAGCAATGGTTCGCTGGGATGATCAGGAGAAAGAGGCTTTTGGCGCTTTGAAGTTGGCCCTGTGTGGGTCACCGGTTTTGGTGACACCCAACCTTAAGAGGGAGTTCGTGGTACAAACGGATGCCTCCGAAGTAGGCCTCGGTGCTGTACTGTTTCAGGAAGCTCCCTAAGCTGTAAGCTCACCCCAGCCGACACCAGGTACAGTATAGTGGAGAGAGAGTGCCTGGCTACCAAGTGGGCACTCAAGTCTCTCCGCTAGTATTTGTTGGGGAGAAAGTTCCGCCTGGTGACCGGCCACTCCCCTCTCAAGTAGATGAGCCTGCCCAAAGACAGGAATGCCCGGGTCACCAGATGGTTTTTGTCTTTGCAGAACCGGACCTGAGGTTAAGTGCCGATCCGGGTTTTAGCAGCACCTGGCTGTCCTTAAATAGGCAGCTGGGATCAGCAGAGAGGTCTCTGTTTTGGGGATCTGAGGCTTTGTGCCGTGTTGGAGGGCTGAGAGCTGCACGCTGGGGAAACAGGCCCACGAAAGCCTGCTGTGAACTACTGGAGGCAGAACTGCCATCAAGGTGACTTATGTTATATGAATTTTCCATTGTGTGTAAATTAACACCAAGACTGCAAAGTTATGTGCCGTTTTGTGCAATTGCCTCAAGTGTGAATAAACACTGACGTTTTGAATTAGGACTTGTATTTTGCCTCTGTACTGCGCCCGCTGACCCTATCTACCAGAGCGAAACCCCACACAGGTTATACCAGCATATATACAAGCTGATGTATAACTTATACCAGCTGTACATATATCAGAAGATGCCCAGGTTATACCAGTATGGTCCATGTCACAAAATATATATATACACACATAAGAAGATATATAACTTATACCAGCTGTATAATATATATAATATATAATTATATATACAGAGGATGCCCAGCTTATATCAGCGTTTTCCATATCACTATATACAAGAGGATGCCTAGGTTATACCAGCATGGTCCATATCACTATATACAAGAAGATCTATAACTTATACCAGCTGTACATATATAATTATATACAGGAAATACTCAGGTTATACCAGCATGGTCCATATGCCCTATATTAGAAGGGCTAGATAAGTGGCTGAGCCCCCCACTGGACAAAAGTGGTAATACACCTGTTATAAGAACTGTACTAATACTTTGAGAGGTGCATGAGATTACATATTTTTTTGAAACCCTGGGCCCAAAGTGAAAAGTTCTATAGAAAGAATATTGTTACTATGGTGACCCTTTTTGTCAATTTCCTTGCTATTATAAATTGTTTCCTGTGAATGGCGATGTTAACAACTATTTACATTGTAGCTGCAACCTTTCTGAGGAACATAACTGTTATTAATTACGGATGTGATGAAGAGGTTCAGCATTGAGCGGATCGCAGTAGGTTATACTGAAAATTGACAAGTAATTATGAAAATACAATGTCCTTTTGTTTATGACGCTGCCATCTGCAATTGACATTTTCAAAGGTTTCTGCTGAAATATGCCAATCTGTAAGTATCTGCCGTGTTACAGGGCCCCCGTCATCCAAAGTGCAACATAATGGCAAGTCTGTATACAGGTCGTTAACGAACAGCTGAAATGGAAAGGTGGTCCTGATCCGAAGAGCTTGCACTCGGATGCTTTTCCAGCCTGCACAGCTGTACATGTACTATATACCTGCCTTTAATCCAGTGTGAATGAGAATATAATATTTCAGGATTATCACACATTCCAGTAGCACAGTATTTTGCATAGTGTAATCTTGATGCAAAGTAAACATAGCCTAAAAATGGATGATATTTCTAAACTAAATCCACCCACAACTGGCTTTTACTATAAACCCTCACTAGTGGGAGCTGAACACACCATTAGCACACATCTCTATTGTTCTGGTAGTTTGTTACAATGTATCAGACTGGGGTCCAGGCTGCTTATCTCACAGAAGATTGCCTAGACTGGATAAGACTGTATAACGGCAGGGCAGGTTAAAGGGGTTGTCTCCGTTTTTGATCTTCATGGTCTATCCTATCAATGACGGACCAGCTCTGTGTACCCCCATCGATCAGGTCACCAAGCACTGCGTCCTCCTCCTAGGCCAGTGACATCACATTCATTGGTCACATGGTCTAGGTGCAGTTCAGTTCCATTGTAGTGAATAGGGGTGAGCTGCAATACCGGGCAAAGCCACTATCAAATGGATGGCGCTGTGCTTGTTAAGCTGCGAGGAGACTGCAGTGCTCACCAGAGCCCCATGGTCTCTTCAAATAGCTGATCGGTGGGGGTGCTGGGAGTTGGACCTTCGGCAGTCTGATATTGATGACCTATCCTGATGATAGGTCACCATTTAAAAACCTGGAAATCTTGAAAACGTGAAGAATGAGAACACAAAGGTAAAAGTTTAACAGCTTTTCATAACATAATGATTTTTATTTGCATAAAACATTTTTATGGGGGGCAGATTCACCGCCCCGATTCATGTGTATCAAGGGGTCACTTTTTCCCAACAATTTTCCATCAATGCACAATACGTCATGAATAGTAACAACAGTGCAACATGTGATCAGTCTTCACATTACAGACAGAAGATAAATCCCCCACCCCCTCCCTCTCCCTTTCTTACCCCTACAGATCTGCAGACTGATGTCTCCCTTTCCCCTATTTTTCACACATACCACGCCCATCGCGTATTCGGGCGTCTCAGGGTCTCTGGCAGGTAATGGTTAAGTGCCCTATAGGAGGGCATCTTTGCCTCACGGCCTCCCACTTATCCATCTCCAGACATTGCTCAGCATGATCTATTATTTCGGCGTATCTGGTTTCAAGCAGTGTCTCAATATGCACCGTTTGGTCGCTAATATTATCCCCTGGCCTGCCATGGGCACCGGCTTTCTTCTTAGCTATTGTTATAACGTAGCGGATAATTCCTCCGGACAGTAATATACTGTACCTCCATTATTATGTGCTACACCAGGACTCTTTCTTTTGGGCTTTTTCCGTTTCTTGCAGAGGTCGCCCCTCATCCCCTCTCCATCAGTATCACATCACACTGCAGTCCTTATATCAAAGCCGCCATTTATCTGACCTGCGCCAGGCAGAGGGTCCATGGTGATCGGTGGTCATTGCTGTGAACCACAAAGAAGCAAACAATTAATTTCTTGTCATGAAGAACAAACACAACAGGAAAAGGAGCGAGCGCGGCGATCGATGGGAGGCAATCAGCGCTCAGCTTTATCTATCAGCCGGAAAACATTTCTGTGTGCGCTATCAGCTCCTGGAACTCATACACACAGGGCCTGTTATGTTGTCTTCTCTAGGGACTGATGATACCATTCATTTCATGTTGTGACCCTAATCTGTTGCACACGGGTATCAGGCATTTCAAGCTGAGGACATGCTGACTGTACGATAGATGAATGCAATCTGTTGCTCCCTATTATCAACCATTTCAGACTGACTGTAGCATTCTTCAATGGGATGAGGCCTCCCTGCTCCCATATCTCCAGTGCGGAGAACCTCCACAGACATCTACATCCACGTCTCAATGATGTGGTCTGCTCCTCTTTTATAGCATTATTATAATATACAGGCTGTGAAGTGCAGGAAGAGTAGATGGCTACAGAACAGACAGCAATAATGCACTTTTCACCCCACAACACAGTGACGGTAAAGGATTTTTACCCTCTTATCTTGTATGCACATGTGCGCTCGATTGTGGAAATGTTTTAATAGTGTTCAGGAAATCGATCGAAATAACATATTAATAAAGGCAGCAGGTAATGCGGACATTGCCAGCATAGCTCCATCAGCTCAACAGTGACATCTAATGATGAACTGTGAGATTGCACTCCAGCAACGTCATGAGAGCTGCAGGGGTAGCTACCACAAATGGGCCTCCACTCCTTGGGGATCATAGGCTTCCAATTCTTTATACAAAAACAGAGGGATAAATTCTATGCAGCTTTATTACAGCACAACAGAATCGTGTCACCTGGTCATATAACGTTTTTATTTCATTAGTTTATGCCCCTGTGCAAAGCTGACTTGTTACCAAGAACCGCAATAATATAAAAAAAAAAAAATTATCAGCAATGGAATTATGATTACATGGAGTACTGGGTCACGTACCGCTTAGGCGACACTCCACCGCTGCAGCCAATCGTTGGCTGCAGTGACACGTGCCACTGTGGAAGTTAAAGGGGTTATGCCATGACTAATATAAAAAATTAAAATCATACATAATCTAGTACATGACAAACCTAGCTAGAACCAGCCCTGTACCTGACATGGATCCAGAGATCTCCTCATTCATTGCTCTGCTAGATTAATCAGGCTGACAGCTCAAGGGGAGTGTCCTTTCTGTTGCAGCTCAGGGGGCGTGTCCATGCTCTGCCTATCACAGCTCAGGGGGCGTGCCCATTCTGCTGCAGCATTCATCGTATCACAACTCAGGAGGTAGCTGAAGGATCAAACTGAGCATGTGCGGCCTTCTCTGTGAGCCGGAGAAAGAAATATGCAAGAAAAAAAACAGCACTTGGCGCTATACAGATACATTATATTGGATAACTCAGAGGCTATACTAAATGTTCAATTACAGGCAATTACTAAAGTATTCAGATCCAGGTGCTGGTTTGAAAACTGTAGAATATTTTGGGACAACCCCTTTAAAGGGATTCTGTCACCTCCCCTAAGCCAAAAAACGATTTTAAAGCAGCCATGAAGCACAGCTTACCTGGATTAGGCTGTGCTCTTTTATCTTGAAATCCGTCCAGCAGTTACTGAAAAAAACGACTTTGATTGATATGTAAATGTGTCCTGAAGGTGCCCAGAGGGGCGTTTTTTTCTTCCTAGTGAGCCCAGTACCGCCCCTCTTACAGTGCCCAGCCCGCCTTCCTTGTACTGTCTAACCGCCGCCCCCAGCCTGCCACAGCCTCTCCTCCCTCTCCTCCCCCTCCCTCACGCCGAACGAACTCTCGCACAGGCGCAGTACCCACTGAGGGCTGCGCCTGTGCGATCATCAGGAGACTGAGGGCGGCAGCTTCATCTTCGTCACTGGGCATGCGCTGAGCCCAGTGACGTCCGATGCTCGCTCTTCCCTCAGTCAGCAGGGAAGAGCGAGCATCGGACGTCACTGGGCTCGGCGCATGCCCAGTGACGAAGATGAAGCTGCTGCCCTCAGTCTCCTGCTGATCGCACAGGCGCAGCCCTCAGTGGGTACTGCGCCTGTGCGAGAGTTCGTTCGGCGTGAGGGAGGGGGAGGAGAGGCTGTGGCAGGCTGGGGGCGGCGGTTAGAAAGTACAAGGAAGGCGGGCTGGGCACTGAAAGAGGGGCGGTACTGGGCTCACTAGGAAGAAAAAAACGCCCCTCTGGGCACCTTCAGGACACATTTACATATCAATCAAAGTCGTTTTTTTCAGTAACTGCTGGACGGATTTCAAGATAAAAGAGCACAGCCTAATCCAGGTAAGCTGTGCTTCATGGCTGCTTTAAAATCGTTTTTTGGCTGAGGGGAGGTGACAGAATCCCTTTAACGAGCAGGGAATTGGATTCCTGCAAACCAAAGGAGCAAGAATTCGGCAGCGGACAGTAGGTAAGTATTCGTCAATCTGGAAAATGCTGAGAACCCATGTAGGCCTTATTCTCACACACTGCAGATTTGGTCAGTATTTTGTACCAGTATTCTAAAACCATAGGAGTGCACACAAAAAGAAAAGAAGTATAAATCTTTCTATTATATTTCTATGGTGTTTTTGATCCAGTCCAGGTTTTGACCCTAATACTCATGTAAAATACTAATCAGATCTGCAATTAAAGAGGCCTTAAAGGGTTTCCGTCATGAGAAATAACGTTATGTAGCTGACTGACAGCGATGTGCTAATGTCAGCAGTACATAACAGTGTGCTTTATAACTCCCTGCCTGCCGCCGTTCTCTTAAAATAAAGACTTTTAAAATATGCTAATGAGCCTCTAGGTGCTACTGGGGCATTAATTCAGCACCTAGAGGCCTCGTCTTCTCACCCTTTGGCACGCCCAGGTCCCGTTGATTGACTGTCGAGTTCTCCTCATCACGTAAATCCCACGCCTGCGCCGTCCCATTTAGTATTCGGCGCAGGCGCAGTGAGTGAAGGACGCACTCCTAGTGCCGGCTTCCTCACTGCGCCGAAGGAAGGAAGCCGGCACCAGGAGCGCGTCCTTCACTTACTGCGCCTGCACCGAATACTAAATGGGACGGCGCAGGCGCGGGATTTACGTGACTATGAGGAGAACTTGACAATGAACGGGACCTGGGCGTGCTAAAAGGTGAGAAGACGGAGCCTCTAGGTGCTGAATTAATGCCCCAGTAGCACCTAGAGGCTCATTAGCATATTTTAAGAGAACGGCGGCAGGGAGTTATAAATCACACTGTTATGTACTGCTGACATTAGCACATCGCTGTCAGTCAGCTACAGAACGTTATTTCTCATGACAGAAACCCTTTAAAGGGGTGTTCCTGTTATGAAAAGTTATGCCCTATTAACAGGATGGGGAGAACTATTAGGCTCCATTCACACATCCGCAATTTCGTTCCGCATTCATTTCTATGGGGCAGCACGATGTGCTGCCCGGATCTGGAATTGCGGACCTGCACTTCTGGGTCCGCAATTCTGTTCCCGAAAAAAATAGAACATGTCCTATTCTTGTCCGCAATTGCGGACAAGAACAGGCATATTCTATTAGTACCGGCAATGTGCGGTCCACAAAATGCGGAACGCACATTGCCGCTTTCCGTGTTTTGCGGATCCGTGGATCCGCAAAACACGTTGCGGACGTGTTAATGGAGCCTTAGACTGATGAGGGCCCTACTGCTGGCTGAGTACAGCACTTGGCTATCTTCCAAACTCCCATAGAAATTAATAGAGCTGATGCCCAACTGGCTGCTCTGTTTATACCCCGTGGAGCCCTCTGAAATGGAGTCACCAATCTTGTGTTCAGTGGGGGTCCTAGTGGCAGGACCCCCACGATCTAATAGTTATCCCTTAACTTTACATAACCAGAATACCCTTTTAAAAGTGTTTTCAGGGATATTAATACTGATGACCTATCTTCTGAATAGGTCATCAGTATCTGATCGGTAGGGGTCCCACACTTGGCATCTCTGCCGATCAGTTGTTTAAGAAGGTACCGGCGCTCCTGTGAGCCTTGTCTGTGCTCACCCAGCACAGTGCCGTACATTGTGCAGCTGCTGTGCTTGGTATTGGCATTCACTTCTATGGGGCTGAGCTGCGTCGCAATGATAAAACTTACCACCAGGTGGCACCCCTGTGTCGGTGTTCTCCCAGCACAGGTCATCAGCATTCAGAGTCCGCTTTGCTCATTGCAGTCTCTTCGGCCGCTACAAGTCTTCATTAATATAAAACGCAGTCACCAGGGAAATCAAACCCCAACCGCTTGTGAGGCGAGCTATGCTGCCGCGTTAATTAACTTGAAAATGTTTTGATTTCACTTTGTAATTAATACTGCAAATAATGACATTACATATCAGCAAAGTTACACATGTAGCAAAAGCCATGAGCCTATCGGGGACATCTGTGCACAACATGGACCCAGATGCAGAAGAAATGCAGTAAACGCCATTGGGTTACCCACGATTCGACTGCGCTAGTAAAAGGGCTGGCCCAGTCTTGTGTATAGAAAGAGAGTTTTTTTTGGACTTGGATAATAATGACCTTTCCTCAGGATGGGTCATGAATATCAGACAGGTGGGTGTCCGACACCCAGCACCCCCACCGATCTGCTGTTTCGGAAAGCAGCTGGGATGGAAGTTGGAACTGGAAGCAGAAGGTAGTGTCCACTGTGTACCGGCCGTGCCCGGGTACTGCAGCTCCGCATAAATGAATGGGAGCTGAACTGCACTGTACGTCATGCCGGCCCGTCAGAGCGCTCCATTACATGTGAGTGCAGAAGATGGTCCGTGCCCGAATGGTCAGTCCGCCCCTGACTGCAGTACGATGGCACCGTAGACTATACAATGAACTGAGCCTTTCGAGCACCTGTCGGACACCCACCGATCTGATATTGGTAATGCATCCTAAGAGTAGGTCACTCATTTATAAGTCCTGGAAAACACCTTTAACCACCTCAGCTCCCCTAGCTTAAACACCCTTAATGACCAGACCACTTTTTACACTTCTGCACTACACTACTTTCACCGTTTATTGCTCGGTCATGCAACCTACCACCCAAATGAATTTTACCTCCTTTTCTTCTCACTAATAGAGCTTTCATTTGGTGGTATTTCATTGCTGCTGACATTTTTACTTTTTTTGTTATTAATCGAAATTTTACTAAATTTTTGCAAAAAAATGAATTTTTTCACTTTCAGTTTTTTTTCAAAAAAAATTTACATCTATATATAAAGTTTTCTCTAAATTTATTGTTCTACATGTCTTTGATAAAAAAAAAATGTTTGGGTAAAATAAAACTTCTCCTGAGTACGACGATACCACCATGTGTGACACTTTTTTGCAGCCTAGGTAGGCAAATGGGCCCACATTCCAAAGAGCACCTTTCGGATTTCACAGTGCATTTTTTGCAGATTTTGATTTCAAACTACTTCGCACGCATTTGGGCCCCTAAAATGCCAGGGCAGTATAACTACCCCACAAGTGACCCCATTTTGGAAAGAAGACACCCCAAGGTATTTTGTGATGGGCATAGTGAGTTCATGGAAGTTTTTATTTTTTGTCACAAGTTAGTTGAATATGAGACTTTGTAATAAAAAAATAAAAAAAATAAAAAGCATTTTCCGCTAACTTGTGAAAAAATAAAAATTCTAGGAACTCGCCATGCCCCTCACGGAATACCTAGGGGTGTCTTTTTTCCAAAATGGGGTCACTTGTGGGGTAGTTATACTGCTCTGGCATTTTAGGGGCCCTAATGCGTGAGAAGTAGTTTGAAATCAAAATCTGTAAAAAATGCCCTGTGAAATCCGAAAGGTGCTCTTTGGAATGTGGGCCCATTTGCCCACCTAGGCTGCAGAAAAGTGTCACACATCTGGTATCGCCGTACTCAGAAGAAGTAGGGCATTGTGTTTTGGGGTGTCTTTTTACATATAACCATGCTGGGTGAGAGAAATATCTCGGCAAAAGAGAACTTTTCCAATTTTTTTATACAAAGTTGGCATTTGACCAAGATATTTATTTCACCCAGCATGGGTATATGTAAAATGACACCCCAAAACACATAGCCCTACTTCTCCTGAGTACGGCGATACCAAATGTGTGACACTTTTTTGCAGCCTAGATGCGCAAAGGGGCCCAAATTCCTTTTAGGAGGGCATTTTTAGACATTTGGATCCCAGACTTCTTCTCACGCTTTAGGGCCCCTAAAATGCCAGGGCAGTATAAATACCCCACATGTGACCCCATTTTGGAAAGAAGACACCCCAAGGTATTCAATGAGGGGCATGGCGAGTTCATATAAAAAAAAAAATTGGGCACAAGTTAGCAGAAATTGATTTTTTTTTGTTTTTTCTCACAAAGTCTCCCTTTCCGCTAACTTGGGACAAAAATGTCAATCTTTCATGGACTCAATATGCCCCTCACGGAATACCTTGGGGTGTCTTCTTTCCGAAATGGGGTCACATGTGGGGTATTTATACTGCCCTGGCATTTTAGGGGCCCTAAAGCGTGAGAAGAAGTCCGGAATATAAATGTCTAAAAATTTATACGCATTTGGATTCCGTGAGGGGTATGGTGAGTTCATGTGAGATTTTATTTTTTGACACAAGTTAGTGGAATATGAGACTTTATAAAAAAAAAAATAAAAAAAAAATAAAATTCATTTCCGTTAACTTGTGCCAAAAAAATGTCTGAATGGAGCCTTACAGGGGGGTGATCAATGACAGGGGGGTGATCAGGGAGTCTATATGGGGTGATCACCACCCTGTCATTGATCACCACCCTGTCATTGATCACCCCCCTGTAAGGCTCCATTCAGACGTCCGTATGTGTTTTGCGGATCCGCTGTGTCCGTGTTTTGCGGGTGATTACCCTATATAGACTCGCTGATCACCCCCCTGTAAGGCTCCATTCAGAGGTCCGTATGTGTTTTGCGGATTCATGGATCGGATCTGCAAAACACATACGGACGTCTGAATGGAGCCTTACAGGGGGGTGATCAATGACAGGGGGTGATCAGGGAGTGTATATGGGGTGATCACCCCCCTGTCATTGATCACCCCCCTGTAAGGCTCCATTCAGACGTCCGTATGTGTTTTGCGGATCCAATCCATGGATCAGTAAAACACATACGGACGTCTGAATGGAGCCTTACAGGGGTGTGATCATCCCATATAGACTCCCTGATCGCCCCCCTGTAAGGCTCCATTCAGACATCCGTATGTGTTTTGCGGATCCGATCCATGGATGCGTGGATCCGTAAAACACATACGGATGTCTGAATGGAGCCTTACAAGGGGGTGATCAGGGAGTTTATATGGGGTGATCAGGGGTCAATAAGGGGTTAATAAGTGACCGGGGGGGGGGGGTGTAGTGCAGTGTGGTGCTTTGTGCTACTTATTACAGAGCTGCCTGTGTCCTCTGGTGGCCGACCGAAGCAAAAGGGACCACCAGAGGACCAGGTAGCAGGTATATTAGACGCTGTTATCAAAACAGCTTCTAATATACGTGTTAAGGGTTAAAAAAAATCGCATCTACAGCCTGCCAGCGAACGATCGCCGCTGGCAGGCTGTAGATCCACTAGCTTACCTGCAGTTCCTGTGAACACGCGCGCCTGTGTGCGCGCATTCACAAGAAATCTCGCGTCTCGCGAGATGATGCATAGATGCGTCCAGGAGGAATAAATCGACCGCCGCCAGGACGCATCCCTGCGTTAGGCGGTCGGTAAGCAGTTAAAGTTCGAAAAATTTCTAATATACTTTAGGAGAGATTTATCAAAACTGGTGCAAAGTAAAACTGTCTTGGTTGCCCCTAGCAACCAATCAGATTCCACTTTGCATTTTCAACAGCTCTTTTGGAAAATGAAAAGATTAATCTCGTTGGTTGCTATGGGTAACTAAGCCAGTTTTGCTTTGCATCTGTTTTGATAAACCTCTTGCTTTGGGTTTCAGCTTCTCACTATGTTCAAGACCTCTGCTTGCTGCTGGTGAACTTGAACATTCTTGTTCCCCCTCAATACATCTCGCAGCTAAAGGTTCGTTACAATTGTATCCAGTCTAGACAATGTTCTGAGAGCTAAACATACTGTGGGTTGTTGCGTTGTACCTGCACTGATACATTGTAACAAACTATCAGGACAAAATGGAGATTTGTGCTGCTGTGCTGAACTTGCACAGGCTGGACAGAATTGTAACACCTCTTCAACTGTGTCAACTTTGGCCTATACAGAAATATACCTCCTAGATATAGACATGAATGCTTCATTGACAGCAAACAGAGGTCTTGACAATGTAGAGGCACACAATAGAAGGTTCAAAAATGTTTCATTATGTGCTGATCAAAGGGCTTGTCTTGTTTAGAAAACCGCTGTCACACACCCCATTAG
Organism: Bufo gargarizans; assembly: GCF_014858855.1. Classification (NCBI taxonomy): domain Eukaryota; kingdom Metazoa; phylum Chordata; class Amphibia; order Anura; family Bufonidae; genus Bufo; species Bufo gargarizans. The sequence goes on from NC_058081.1 coordinate 604,325,281, forward strand.
GGCGGCTGGCTGTACATATGGTGTGAATGGGGAGAAGGGAGAGAGCCCCTGCCAGACTCTCCTGCAGAATCTTTGCCAGTGAACAAAAAGATCGAGGGCTGAGGAATAGAAATCCATCGGCCTGATCCTTATCAAGTCTGTAGAGTCAGGAGGCCGCCATACACAGTAGACCAGGCATCCTCAAACTGCGGCCCTCCAGCTGTTGTAAAACTACAACTCCCACAATGCCCTGCTGTAGGCTGATACCTGTAGGCTGTTCGGGCATGCTGGGAGTTATAGTTTTGCAACAGCTGGAGGGCCGCAGTTTCAGAGGATGCCTGCAGTAGGCGGTTGGCTGATCCCGCCGAAATCAGTGGGTTCAGCCAACTTACATTTATGCGTATGACCGGCTTACCCACTAGAGGAGGGTCCTCTGCTCAGAAACCACGTCTTGGCCAGAGTGGAGAATGTACATTGATTTGAATGCGCACTGTGTAATACTTCATTTCACTTGTGGTAGTGCCGCAGTAAAAAATAGTTGGGGCATGTTCACATGCGGTTTGTTGGTGCAGGTTTCTGTGCACATTTGCTGTTGCACAGAAACCACACTGAATCTGCACAGAAACGGCCTCCCATTGTTTTCAGTTGGAGGCCACACTGCAGTTCAGGTGGCTAAGGATTTTTCCCATGAAATTTTCAAGACCGTGGTAAGAATGTACAGGTCCGTTCTTACCATGCAGAATCCTCGCGGAGCCACAGCGGGAGCCTGCTTGTAGTTTAGCTCCTTCCAATGAGAATGTGTCCATATAATTTAAAATCAAAACACACTGCAGAAACCACATGGGACCAACACAGATGCCTTCTGCTACCAAGGCCACGTGCCACAGGTCAGCCAGTTTCATAGGTACAAATCTGCTGACGGATGCCATTTAAATAGTTGTCTAGATTGGGTAAACCCTGGTAGGACCCCCATGGCTGATATCGGTTTTTGAGGCTAGCGAGTCACCGCAGTACGGTTGTAGGGTATCCAAACCATCATTGGGCATTTACTGAACTCCCCAGTTATCCAATGGACGTATGCTCTAACATCTGGCTTACACATAACTCTTTAGGATCCATATTGTTTCAGTTTTGCACCTTTTCGAATTACTTGTTCTGTATGGAACTTTGTGAAAATGGATCTCTTCTATGCCCAGTACACAAAGAAATAAAAATCAGAGGACCAGAGAGAGAGTACCCGAAATGGGTTGACGTTACGGCCACACGATGTTGGTTACCGTGTGGCCATTGACAGTCCTATTCAGTTAATATGATGCCACTGCGGCTTGCACCGGCATGCATTACTGGTTGCACAGTGGCTTCATCCCAAGCACAGCCGAGCCGCATGACCATACCCCGATAGTCTTAAATACATCCAGTCCTACTACTGTATTGGGCTCAGATGGAGTAAACAGAATGGATATTTACTATTAGCCCTTCCATACCCCTCACTCTGAAAAACATATATTGGCAAGTATACTGTATAACAGGTCTGTGCACCCTCTGTCCCAGGGGCCACTTACAGCCAGGACTCCAGTCATAGACACCCTTGTCAGTGCCCACCAGTATAGATAATGGCCCCCATAGTGCTCCCCCCTGTATAGATAATGGCCCCCATAGTGCTTCCCCCTGTATAGATAATGGCCCCCATAGTGCTCTCCCCCTGTATAGATAATGGCCCCCATAGTGCTCCCCTGTATAGATAATGGCCCCCTTTGTGCCCCCAGTATTATAAGTGCCCCTTTAGGTCCTTAACCACAATGGTGCAGATGGGAGAAAAAAATCTTATCCACTTGAACAAGACCTTATGGTGTTTACATTTGATACGCCTTAAATATTTTAGTTGGTAATCAACTTTAAGGCCTCATGCACATGGCTGTTTTGCAATCCGCAAACCGCGGATCCCCAAATACAGATACTGGCCATGTGCATCCTGCACTTTACTTGGTCCCTATTATAGAAATGCCACATAGGTGTGAACAGCGCACTGATGACCTCTGTGTGCTGTCTGCTTTTTTTGCAGCCCCATAGAAATAAAAATACGGATCGAACACAGACAGCGCTTTATAATCCCAAACTAGTTGTGCAATACCCTGACTGTCCGCTAGGTGGCAGTAAAGACACACTCAATTGAACTACACCGTTATTGCTCTGACCTGACAGCAAATGTGTGACTTAGGCCTCTTGCACACGACCGTATGGGTTTTTCAGTATTTTGAGGTCCGCAAAAAACGGATACGCAAAAAATACGGATGATGTCCATGTGCTTTAGTTTTTTTGAAGAACGGAACAGCTGGCCCCTGATAGAACAGTACTATCCTAGTCCGTTATGCGGACAATAATAGGACATGTTCTATCTTTGAACAGAAATACGGAAACAGAAGGCATACGGAGTACCTTCCATTTCTTTTGCGGGCCCATTGAAATGAATGATTCAATATACGGAACGCAACAAACGGAACGCAACCGGGAAAAAAAAAAAAGTCACATCAATTAATATGTTTTTTGTAATCATAAATATGAGAAAAACTGCCTGAAAGCAAAGTTTTAGAGTAGGGTGACTTTTATAGCGAGACATTACGTTTGCATAGTCACATTGTGATAGTGGATGTAATGATTGTGTTCACGGTAGTACATGCAATGTAATACAACCGTGATATGACTGTCATGAAAATCCAAACCAGATTTTTAACCAGCATAGAGTTTAATGTAAGTTTCATGTGACTGTGACTAATTTGCGACATGTCTAATGGAAAATGTTAAATCACTCGCAGTACACAACTCGTGTTAATCGCGAATATTCTAACAGCAAATTTTTATCGACACTTCAAGAATTCGCTAATATTCTCGATTTTTCATCAGTAACCTCCCTTTTTGCTTGTGGGCCAATGAGAAGGCTGCAATGTCTTTGTCAGAGCTTAGCAACATCGCTAGCAACCAATAGGAAAGTTGCCTACCCCTTACTATAGAAGAACCTCCCCAGCAGCCAATTTCTGCAGTTTTTTTGCAGTTCGGAGAGAGACAGCAGTGTCATTGCTGTGCTCTGTGCTTCATCTGGATCATATTCCTTATCCAATTACATTAGATAGTTAGTTATCTCATATATATATATAATACAGATAGTTGGCGGGAGATAGTCAGTGTAGGTTACATAGTGATATAGTGTAGCTGTTCCAGTGCAGGGTGTTAGGTAGTGTGATAGGAATTACTGTTTCTCTGCTGTACATACATACATGCTACAGACATAGTGCTGTGATGTCACAACAATACTTAGTGCACCAATCAGTAATATCAACTCAGACCCGATAAAATGTGAAGTTGCATGTACTGAGCACAAAATATGCGCATCGTTAGTGCATATTTGCGCAATCACAAAAATAATGACTGGAGATCACGAATTCTAGAATTTGTGAATTTATTGTGAATATTATGCAAAAAATTTGCGAAATATCACAAAAACGAATATTGCCTATGCCGCTCATCCCTATACACAACCAAATTACACCCTAAGGCCTCATGCACACGACCGTTGTGTGCATCCGTGGCCGTTGTGCCGTTTTCCGTTTTTTTTCACGGACCCATTGACTTTCAATGGGTCCGTGGAAAAATCGGAAAATGCACCGTTTGGCAGCCGCATCCGTGAGCCGTGTTTCCTGGCCGTGAAAAAAATATGACCTGTCCTATTTTTTTCACGGCCAACGGTTCACGGACCCATTCAAGTCAATGGGTCCGTGAAAGAACACGGATGCACACAAGATTGGCATCCGTGTCCGTGATCCGTGGCCGTAGGTTAGTTTCATACAGACGGATCCGAAGATCCGTCTGCATAAAAGCTTTTTCAGAGCTGAGTTTTCACTTCGTGAAAACTCAGATCCGACAGTATATTCTAACACAGAGGCGTTCCCATGGTGATGGGACGCTTCTAGTTAGAATACACTACAAACTGTGTACAAGACTGCCCCCTGCTGCTTGGCAGCACCCGATCTCTTACAGGGGGATATGATAGTACAATTAACCCCATCATATCCCCCTGTAAGAGATCAGGGCTGCCAGGCAGCAGGGGGCAGACCCCCCCCCTCCCCAGTTTGAATATCATTGTGCGGCCCCCCCCTCCCCTGTTGTTAACTGTTGGTGGCACAGTGTGCGCACCCCCCTCCCTCCCTCCCTCTATTGTTTTAATACATTGGGGCCAGTGTGCGCCCCCCCCCCCCAACCCCCCCTCCCTCCCTCTATTGTTTTAATACATTGGGGCCAGTGTGCGCACCCCCCCCAACCCCCCCCCCCCCCCTCCCTCTATTGTAATCATCATCGGTGGCAGCGGAGTAGAAGATTTTCATACTTACCTGGCTGCTGGCTGCTGCGATGTCTGCGTCCGGCCGGGAGCTCCTCCTACTGGTAAGTGACAGGTCTGTGCGGCGCATTGCTGTCACTTACCAGTAGGAGGAGCTCCCGGCCGGTGACGCGTTACACTGCCCTACCTCGTGAGATTTCCCTACCCTCTGACTTCCTGTCGCATGAGCGATGACGTCGGGGGGCGTGTCTCACTTTTCTCCATCTGCGCATGCCCAAAAGGACACTCTAGTGAAAATCTTAAGGCTGAACTTAGCAGCACGCCGGGAACCTGCGCATGCGTCTGGGAGCCGAGACGCGCCTGCGCAATGTGATGGTAGGGAAAAATTACGTCCCAGTGCGCAAGCGCCGAGGGTAAACATGAATATCCATGCCAAAAGCACTTTTAACCCTTTGCAGGAGCTATTCTCATATTGGTTCTTGACTGATTGTCCTCCTATATATAGGTTCTATTATATAGGGGGTCTGTCTGCACAGTATATGGGGGGGTCTGTCTGCACAGTATATTTGGGGGGCTGTCTGCACAGTATATTTGGGAGTCTGTCTGCGCAGTATATAGGGGGCTGTCTGCACATTAAATGGGGGGGCTGTCTGCGCAGTATATGGGGGGCTGTGTGCGCAGTATATGGGGGGGCTGTGTGCGCAGTATATGGGGGGGCTGTGTGCGCAGTATATGGGGGGGGCTGTGTGCGCAGTATATGGGGGGGCTGTCTGCGCAGTGTATGGGGGGGCTGTCTGCGCAGTGTATTGGGGGGCTGTCGCACAGTATATGGGGGGGGCTGTCGCACAGTATATGGGGGGGCTGTCTGCGCAGTATATGGGGGGGGCTGTCTGCGCAGTATATGGGGGGGGCTGTCTGCGCATTAAATGGGGGGCTGTGTGCGCAGTATATGGGGGGGCTGTGTGCGCAGTATATGGGGGGCTGTCTGTGCAGTATATGGGGGGGTGTCTGCTCATTTATATAGGGAGGTCTGTGCAGTATATGGGGGGGCTGTCTGTGCAGTATATGGGGGGACTGTCTGTGCGGTACGGTATATTGGGGGATGTATGTGCAGCATATTTGGGGGGGGGGGCAGTGTATTATATTTGTGGCCTGTGTGTTAGATGTGTACAACCCTATTTTAACAAAAAAAATAAAAAATTCCCTATATCTCCTATGCCATGGCATGTTTTTTGCTACGAAACTGCAGTCATCTCGTCACTTGGAGAAGGATAAGAAGCGGCCCCCATCCAGAAGGACACACCTGCCACCAAATCCGTCTCTCACTGGATTCTGTAATCCCCGTCTGCTGTGTATATGTGCACCGTCCGTCTGCTGCACTGCGTCTGTTCTGCCATTTGCTCTAACTATTTTAATAAAAAAAAATTGTGTCACAACTCTGACCAGCATGTTCTCCTATGGAACACAAAGTACCTGAAGTGGTAAGAAGAAGCCCATGTGTGAGGCCCGCGCCCTGGCGGGAGCATTGAAGGGGCATCTGACAGGTGACGAGCTGCTCCTGTGTACTGTGATCACCGCGAGTTCAGAGGTCGGCACCCATAGGCTGTCCACATGCTGTGAATTACATCTCCCATCATGCTGGTAAAGTATTATGGGAGGTGTAGTCCAAAACATCTGGAATACCAAATGCGTATGAATGAAAAGCATGGTGTGTGACTGGTCAGTAACAAGGGTTGAAGCCTTGACGTGGCGTTACTGCTCACATGTGTATCCATGTGCCAATTCAACCAATGTGAGTGACTGTAATTAATACTGATTAGGTAACTATAAATACTGTGACAATGGAGAATTAAACGACTGTATCTCCTACACACTGCTTACACCGTGACCGTATCTCCTACACACCGCTTACACTGTGACCGTATCTCCTACACACCGCTTACACTGTGACCGTATCTCCTACACACTGCTTACACCGTGACCGTGTCTCCTACACACCGCTTACACTGTGACCGTATCTCCTACACACTGCTTACACCGTGACCGTATCTCCTACACACCGCTTACACCGTGACCGTATCTCCTACACACAGCTTACACCGTGACCGTATCTCCTACACACCGCTTACACCGTGACCGTATCTCCTACACACCGCTTACACCGTGACCGTATCTCCTACACACTGCTTACACCGTGACCGTATCTCCTACACACCGCTTACACCGTGACCGTATCTCCTACACACCGCTTACACTGTGACCGTATCTCCTACACACTGCTTACACCGTGACCGTATCTCCTACACACCGCTTACACTGTGACCGTATCTCCTACACACCGCTTACACCGTGACCGTATCTCCTACACACCGCTTACACTGTGACCGTATCTCCTACACACCGCTTACACTGTGACCGTATCTCCTACACACCGCTTACACCGTGACCGTATCTCCTACACACAGCTTACACCGTGACCGTATCTCCTACACACTGCTTACACCGTGACTGTATCACCTACACACTGCTTACACCGTGACCGTATCTCACCTTTTGGACTCTTGTACACGACTATATGCACTAAAACATGTATAGTGATAGTTAACGGGCGATATTGATCGTGCGTACAGGAGCACATGGCATCTTGATGTTGTTCATGTTGTGCCTCACAATGGGCTATTGTCCCGCATTCATATGATCGATTCTCTATTCGTGCTAAACAATAGCCCCACCTGAAGCTCGACTTGCGCAGCATCATTGTAATCTAGGATTGTGTGTACTCCTGTTGGCATGATCAATGCCAGTGTGGGACATATGGCCCTCTTGTAGGGAATACAGTCGTGTGAAAGAGGCCTTAAAATGAGTTTTCTCATCTCAGACAATAGGGGCATATCGCTTGGATATGCCCCCATTGTCTTATAGCTGCTGTTCCCCGCACCTATATTGAGAACTGGTCCCCGAAATTGGAGTATGGCGCAATGCGCATGCTCTGCCGCCCTCCATTCTTCTCTATGTTAGAGTTGTGGATTAGCAAACAGTGGTCGACGGACCCCATTAAATCTGGTGTCCTCCAGCCACAGCGCTACCTGCTCCGTTCTCAATATAGGTGCGTGTCCCATCGGTGGTACCCACACCTATCAGACAATGGTTGCATATTCAAGTGATATGCCACCATTGATTGGGATACCCCTTTAACAGCAGTTAGTCCCTTGTGTGTCCATTGTGGTAATCACACTAGTTATGTCATAGCGTCATAGGGAAATCATTAATCAAACTGTTAAATTACAATTTATTAATGAATTCCTGATGATGCTGATGGACCGTGACTCCCACAAGGGCTCAAATGAAAAGGGGCAAGATTGAACAACGAACAAGCCTTTGCTGTTCATGTGCCAATCATAGGGTCTACGATCAATAAAGAGCCAAAAGATCGCTCATTACTGATTGTATTGTTCATGGTTCACCTTTGGCAATAATGTAGTTTAGGGGGAAAAAAAATACCAAGGGCTTTTCAATAAACGTACAGTAGTGACCCTATGGTGGTTTTAATGTCACCACAGCGGTAGTGCCAAAGGGTACTGTTACCCTGTACCGGCCAATGAAAACACAAATACATCGAAGTTAACTATACATTTTTTTATTTTTGTATAAATTACAATATATCCATAAAAAAAAAATATATATATATACATACTATACAAAAAATAAATGTTTTTAGTGGAGTAGGACTGTCGTGTAGGTGGTTTGAGGTTGGCAATGGTAGCCCCCCTGTCCTCTTTATTCTCTGAGCTAAAAATACAGTCCACAAGAAAGGATGCAGGTTGAAATTGTGGGTTGTATAAGGGTCTGAGGAGGAGGGTACCCGAGCATGTGTAGAGGTGGTGGGGAAAATGGTGGGACGGAGAAGTAGAAAAGAGACAGAAGGGAACACATGCCCGGGGGCTGGGAATGGGAAGGTTGTCGGTAATGGTCACTGGTGTGGGATGAGGTTGTGGGGGCCGTGGCCAATTTCTGTGACACATTCTCTAAGCATGATATTAAACTCATGCAACTGCTCGGGCGTCATTGAGTCCACCAAATTGATTATGCTTACCCCATAATGGTAGTTAGGGCTGCATTGGATCGCCGACTCTGCTCCCTCCCAGCGGCGAATCAAGGCAGCACTAAACTCCTTCTGATGTTCGTCCAAACCTTCTACAGTGTTGGAAACAACCTCTACACGGTCCACATAATCATTTTGCTTTGGCCTACCGGATCTCTGCATGCTCAGCAGGGCTCTTAAATTTGGATGTCAACCTAAGAGCCTCTGTTGAGCAGAGGGATCCGGTAGGGGACCCGGATTCTCCCAAGCAGATGCATGAGGGACAGGAGGTCTGGCGTTGGCGATCCATTCATTTTCCGCATCAGGAGGTTGTTCAGTCTCCAGAGTGCTGCTCTTAGTTCTGTATGAAAAAAATTAAATAAAAATTTACCTTTAAAAACACCATCCATGTCCGATGCTACGTCTACATTACACCATAAGTTGGCTGTCCAAAACAGGGTAGCCAAACGCTCTGCTGTTACAGACAGTCCCTTAAAGGGAACCTGTCACTGGGATTTTGTGTATAGAGCTGAGGGCATGGGCTGTTAGATGGCCGCTAGCACATCCTCAATACCCAGTCCCCATAGCTCTGTGTGCTCTTATTGTGTAAGAAAACAGATTTGATACATATGCAAATTAACCTGAGATGAGTCCTGTCCCTGACTCCTCTCACATACAGGACTCATCTCAGGTTAATTTGCATATGTATCAAATTGATTTTTTTAAGCAATAAAAGCACACAGAGCTATGGGGACTGGGTATTGCGGATGTGCTAGAGGCCATCTAGCAACCCATGTCCTCAGCGCTATACCCCAAATCCCGGTGACAGGTTCCCTTTAAATTACATTTCTTTTTACATTTCATTTACATTTCTTTAAAAAATATATATAATTTACCTTCTTTGTGCCATTGTGCGTCGTCGTAAACCAAGGCCGCTATATATGTACTCCCTGAGGTTGCGCCGGACCCAATCGGGACTGAACCTCCTTCTTATAGTCCATCCTGAAGCCGTCCTGGATAGATCAGCGTTGTGTAACCTGTTTAAATGTTGGGAAAAAAAAACATAACATGATGTAAGGTTAAGAACAATATGAATGTTTAAAAAAAAAAATTGCTGTTCTTACAACATATCTTCTGAGACACCGCATTTAAATCCCCCCAGGTCTCAGAAAGGTCAGAACATATGTCCCTCTATGGCCGTGTAAGCAGTGTGTAGGTGATACGGTCACAGTGTAAGCAGTGTGTAGGAGATACGGTCACAGTGTAAGCAGTGTGTAGGAGATACGGTCACAGTGTAAGCAGTGTGTAGGAGATACGGTCACGGTGTAAGCGGTGTGTAGGAGATACGGTCACGGTGTAAGCAGTGTGTAGGAGATACGGTCACAGTGTAAGCAGTGTGTAGGAGATACGGTCACGGTGTAAGCAGTTTGTAGGAGATACGGTCACGGTGTAAGCAGTGTGTAGGAGATACGGTGACAGTGTAAGCGGTGTGTAGGAGATACGGTCACAGTGTAAGCGGTGTGTAGGAGATACAGTCACGGTGTAAGCGGTGTGTAGGAGATACGGTCACAGTGTAAGCAGTGTGTAGGAGATACGGTCACGGTGTAAGCGGTGTGTAGGAGATACGGTCACAGTGTAAGCGGTGTGTAGGAGATACGGTCACGGTGTAAGCGGTGTGTAGGAGATACAGTCACGGTGTAAGCGGTGTGTAGGAGATACGGTCACAGTGTAAGCAGTGTGTAGGAGATACGGTCACGGTGTAAGCGGTGTGTAGGAGATACGGTCACAGTGTAAGCGGTGTGTAGGACATACGGTCACGGTGTAAGCAGTGTGTAGGAGATACAGTCGTTTAATTCTCCATTGTCACAGTATTTATAGTTACCTAATCAGTATTAATTACAGTCACTCACATTGGTTGAATTGGCACATGGATACACATGTGAGCAGTAACGCCACGTCAAGGCTTCAACCCTTGTTACTGACCAGTCACACACCATGCTTTTCATTCATACGCATTTGGTATTCCAGATGTTTTGGACTACACCTCCCATAATACTTTACCAGCATGATGGGAGATGTAATTCACAGCATGTGGACAGCCTATGGGTGCCGACCTCTGAACTCGCGGTGATCACAGTACACAGGAGCAGCTCGTCACCTGTCAGATGCCCCTTCAATGCTCCCGCCAGGGCGCGGGCCTCACACATGGGCTTCTTCTTACCACTTCAGGTACTTTGTGTTCCATAGGAGAACATGCTGGTCAGAGTTGTGACACAATTTTTTTTTATTAAAATAGTTAGAGCAAATGGCAGAACAGACGCAGTGCAGCAGACGGACGGTGCACATATACACAGCAGACGGGGATTACAGAATCCAGTGAGAGACGGATTTGGTGGCAGGTGTGTCCTTCTGGATGGGGGCCGCTTCTTATCCTTCTCCAAGTGACGAGATGACTGCAGTTTCGTAGCAAAAAACATGCCATGGCATAGGAGATATAGGGAATTTTTTATTTTTTTTGTTAAAATAGGGTTGTACACATCTAACACACAGGCCACAAATATAATACACTGCCCCCCCCCCCCAAATATGCTGCACATACATCCCCCAATATACCGTACCGCACAGACAGTCCCCCCATATACTGCACAGACAGCCCCCCCATATACTGCACAGACCTCCCTATATAAATGAGCAGACACCCCCCCATATACTGCACAGACAGCCCCCCATATACTGCGCACACAGCCCCCCCATATACTGCGCACACAGCCCCCCATTTAATGCGCAGACAGCCCCCCCCATATACTGCGCAGACAGCCCCCCCCATATACTGCGCAGACAGCCCCCCCATATACTGTGCGACAGCCCCCCCCATATACTGTGCGACAGCCCCCCAATACACTGCGCAGACAGCCCCCCCATACACTGCGCAGACAGCCCCCCCATATACTGCGCACACAGCCCCCCCCATATACTGCGCACACAGCCCCCCCATATACTGCGCACACAGCCCCCCCATATACTGCGCACACAGCCCCCCATATACTGCGCAGACAGCCCCCCCATTTAATGTGCAGACAGCCCCCTATATACTGCGCAGACAGACTCCCAAATATACTGTGCAGACAGCCCCCCAAATATACTGTGCAGACAGACCCCCCCATATACTGTGCAGACAGACCCCCTATATAATAGAACCTATATATAGGAGGACAATCAGTCAAGAACCAATATGAGAATAGCTCCTGCAAAGGGTTAAAAGTGCTTTTGGCATGGATATTCATGTTTACCCTCGGCGCTTGCGCACTGGGACGTAATTTTTCCCTACCATCACATTGCGCAGGCGCGTCTCGGCTCCCAGACGCATGCGCAGGTTCCCGGCGTGCTGCTAAGTTCAGCCTTAAGATTTTCACTAGAGTGTCCTTTTGGGCATGCGCAGATGGAGAAAAGTGAGACACGCCCCCCGACGTCATCGCTCATGCGACAGGAAGTCAGAGGGTAGGGAAATCTCACGAGGTAGGGCAGTGTAACGCGTCACCGGACGCAGACATCGCAGCAGCCAGCAGCCAGGTAAGTATGAAAATCTTCTACTCCGCTGCCACCGATGATGATTACAATGGGGGGAGGGAGGGGGGTGGGGGGTGCGCACACTGGCCCCAATGTATTAAAACAATAGAGGGAGGGAGGGGGGGTTGGGGGGGCGCGCGCACACTGGCCCCAATGTATTAAAACAATAGAGGGAGGGAGGGGGGTTGGGGGGGCGCGCGCACACTGGCCCCAATGTATTAAAACAAGAGAGGGAGGGAGGGGGGGTTGGGGGGCGCGCGCACACTGGCCCCAATGTATTAAAACAATAGAGGGAGGGAGGGAGGGGGGTGCGCACACTGGCCACCAACGAGTTAACAACAGGGGAGGGGGGGCCCACTGGCCACCAATGAGTTAAAAACAGGGGGGGGGTCTGCCCCCTGCTGCCTGGCAGCACCTGCCAGGCAGCAGGGGGCAGTCATGTACACAGTTTTTTTGTATATTCTAACCTGAAGCGTCTCCATCACCATGGGAACGCCTCTGTGTTAGAATATACTGTCGGAAATGAGTTTCACGATGTAGCTCATATCCGACAGTATATTCTAACATAGAGGCGTTCCCATGGTGATGGGGACGCTACAAGTTAAAATATACCATCGGATTGGAGAAAACTCCAATCCGATGGTATAACAGAACTCCAGACTTTACATTGAAAGTCAATGGGGACGGATCCGTTTGAAATGGCACCATATTGTGTCAACATCAAACGGATCCGTCCCCATTGACTTGCATTGTAATTCAGGACGGATCCGTTTGGCTCCGCAGGGCCAGGCGGACACCAAAATGACTTTTTTTTCATGTCCGTGGATCCTCCAAAAATCAAGGAAGACCCACGGACGGAAAAACGGTCACGGATCACGGACCAACGGAACCCCGTTTTGCGGACCGTGAAAAAAAACGTCCGTGTGCATGAGGCCTAAAATGGTCACAAGACTTCACAGCAACCGCAAGCTGCAAACAAATTGAACACTTTTTTGACTGCACCGCTCACTTCTTGGCAACTTTGTGTCATGTAACCAAAAGTCGTTGCACTGTAAGGCCCCTTTCACACGAGCAAGTATTCTGCGCTGGTGCAATGCGTGATGCGAACGCATTGAGCCCGCACAGAATCCGGACCCATTCACTTCAATGGGGCTGTGTACATGAGCGTTGGTTTTCACGCATCACTTGTGCGTTGCGTGAAAATCTCAGCATGTTTTATATGCTGCGATTTTGCACACAACGCTGGCCCCTCAGAAGTGAATGGGGCTGCGTGAAGCAAGCAAGCAAGTCCGGATGCGGTGCGATTTTCACAGATGGTTGCTAAGAGCTGTTGTTTGTATACATTCAGTTTTTTTTTATCACACGCGTGCCAACCGCATTGCACCTGCGTGTTAAAAATGAACAACTCAACGCGAATGCAGGCAAAACTGAATGACTTTGCCTACGAAATCGTGCATTTTCCACTGAACGCATTCGCAACGCATCCGTACCTAATACGGACACACTCGTCTGCAAGGGGCCTAAGACCTAAGGATATAGTCACACAGGACGTTAATTTTTCTGAGAATCTGCAGCAGATCTGCACCTAGGTTAGCTCTATTGTGAGCTTCCCACAGCGTTTTACAGGACTTACAGTCAGCTTCCTCACAGGAAGATATGTTCGCTTCTGGTCCTCTCCCAGTCGCTGACCTCAAACGTTTAGCCCTTGAAGTGGCAAATCACTTAGCCTCAGACCTCAAAGCCTCGTTATCGGCAACTGTGCAAACAACCCTAAACAAGCTACAAGATGCCTTCAGACAGCAGGGATATCGCATTGACAAACTCGAGCAAAGAACCTCCTGCGTGGAAGAAGACCTAGGAGGCACCAATACTAAAGTGGAGGTGATGCAGCGCGAGATTGGAGAACTCAGAGATAAGATTGATTTGGAAAACCGTTCTCGTCGCAGCAATCTGCGTCTGGTGGGACTACCGGAGGAGGTGCCGGGGTCGGAGCTGAGGCGCATTTGTGAGTCAGACTTGCCTAGAGCCTTAGGTTTATCTATTCCAAGAAAAGTTGAACGTGTTCATAGACTGGGACCAGGTGCAAATGCGGCTGGGGGGGTCAGGAGACAAGAAAGAAGTACCTTTTAAGGCGAGACAAGTCATAATGAAGTTCCTGAACTTCACAGACAAAGAAGAAATTATATGAGCTTACCGAGCACGCAAGGAGCCACTCAAGTCCCAAGGTCACAAAGTCATGTTATTTCATGACTATTCAGCGGTGGTTACAAAGAGAAGAAAAGCTTTCAGTGGTATTTGTACATCTCTTTTCAAACGCAACATACGTTTTAAACTACTATACCCAGCACTGTTACGAGCTAGGTGTGGCGATAGGTCCAACAAGAATTTTGTTTCACCTTCATAGGCCGAGGTTTTTTTCGTGCAAGGCCCCTATCTCTCAGACCGAGGGGTGACTGAAGAACGTGAAGGAGGTGGACTGAGGCCTTCGCACCAAACCCAGCCTGGAACGTTACAGGGCCTAGAGATACGAGAATCGAGGAACACAGCTCCTATTGCCAAGGAGCAGAGACAGCAAAGCTAAAAGACTTTATCTGGACCTCTTTTTCACCTTCTGGGGTTAGCCTGATATAAAAGTACTTTTTCACGAGATGTTTTTCCTCCCAAAATATAGCTAACATGGGAGGGAGCGGAGGGATGTGAACTACCAGAAAAAAAGAGAAGTCCGCAACTGTTCATTCCTTATTTTTCATTTATAGCGGGATAACCGTGTGCCGCATGATGCTTAGGTTATTGTTTCTGTTTCATTGTTGTTTTATGCCTGCTGATTACTTTATTACCTCCTTGAGAAGATGGTGCGAGGGTAACATGTATTACTATATGGAAAAATGGTTAAAATAATTACCTGGAACGTCAAGGGCCTACGTTCCCCGCAGAAGCCTATGATGGTGTTACGCCATCTCAAGCGCCTAGGCGCAGATATTGCTGTTCTGCAGGAAACACGCCTTGAAAAGTCTGAGTTTCAGAGAATGGCTAAACTGTGGGTGGGGGAGGTGTACAGTTCTCTGGCAATTCAGGATAAAGCTGGAGTACTTACCCTAATCCACAAGAATTTTGGTCATAGGGTGCGGAGTCAGGTAACTGACACTGAAGGCAGTGTGTCAGTGACCACAATATCAGGTCCAAATGAAGAGCTTAACCTGTACAATGTGTATGCACCTAATGTGGCCCAGAGATCCTTTTTCACATCTTTAAGGGACAGGTTATTACCAGACCCATTAAGAGATAAGCTAGTAGGTGGAGATTTTAATGCTGTAGCATTCCCGAAAGGAAGACCGTAAACAAATGTTGGGATCTAAGACCAGTGCAGGGAAGGGAGATGGGATTTTAGCAACCTTTCTGGAAGACACAGCATTGCTAGACGTATGGAGGGTCTCGCATCCTGATAAGAGACAGTATACCCACTACTCTCATTCACAAAATTCCTGGTCTAGAATTGACTACTGGCTTACAGGCCCTCAGATGCTGACTGGGGTGCAGGAGATCTAGATTGGGGACCTAGTGATATCCAACCACTCACCAGTACTTTTGACTGTGGCGGACTCTATCCCGAGGGGAGCGGAGTTCATATGGAAATTCCCGTCCTTCCTAGCGAAAGATAAATCTTTTACAGAGTGAATACGAGGGTGGTGGTTAGAGTACAGTACTCTAAATCAAGAACATGTCACCAATCCAATTCTGTTCTGGGAGGCAGGCAAGGTGGTGTTAAGAGGTCGCCTAATTGCACACGTGACAGGACTTAAGAAAGCTACCAAGGAACAATATATTAAAACTAGTAGAGAGGTTCAGAGGACATATGGTGAATTCCTACAAAATCGCTCATTCCACCATAAGCATACTTGGATTAAGGCTAGGCGTGACTTTGATATATGGGCAGAGAGAAAGGAGTGTCTCTATCGATGGAGCTATAGAGGCTAACCTCCTGAAGATCCTAAAGATTTTCCGGGAGTACTTTTCGGGGATTTATGGCAAGCCCATTGATAACAGAGAGGGAGAGGCAAATTTTCTAGATGATCTGAATCTTCCAACTCTCTCTTGAGCAACTGAGTGGCCTAAGGCTACTTTCACACTAGCGTTCGGGTTTCCGCTCGTGAGCTCCGTTTGAAGGAGCTCACGAGCGGACCCGAACGCAGCCGTCCAGCCCTGATGCAGTCTGAATGGAGGCGGATCCGCTCAGACTGCATCAGTCTGGCGGCGTTCAGCCTCCGCTCCGCTCGCCTCCGCACGGACAGGCGGACAGCTGAACGCTGCTTGCAGCGTTCGGGTGTCCGCCTGGCCGTGCGGAGGCGTGCGGATCCGTGCGGATCCGTCCAGACTTTCAATGTAAGTCAATGGGGACGGATCCGTTTGAAGATGCCACAATGTGGCTCAATCTTCAAGCGGATCCGTCCCCCATTGACTTTACATTGAAAGTCTGGACGGATCCGTACTAGGCTATTTTCACACTTAGCTGTTCTATGCTAAAAATAATGCAGACGGATCCGTTCTGAACGGAGCCTCCGTCTGCATTATTATGAGCGGATCCGTTCAGAACGGATCCGCCTGAACGCTAGTGTGAAAGTAGCCTAAACTGGTCCATCACGGCAGAAGAGATTCAAAGCACGATCGCCCAACTACCATGAAATAAAGCCCCTGGACCTGATGGCTACTCGGGTGACTTTTATAAAATACTGAAAGTGCACATCTCGCCTCTCCTGTCGTGTGTGGGCAATGCAATTCTTCAGGGAGGGAAGCTTTCAACTCAGATGAACATGGCTCACAGAATGTTACCAAAAGAGGGCAAACCTTCTGAGGACCCAGCCTCTTACCGCATGATCTCCCTGATCAATCAAGATGTGAAGATTATCTCTAAGCTTATGGCCAATAGGCTAGCTCGGCTTCTCCCGAGCCTGATAGGTCCGACACAGGTTGGATTTGTTGAGGGTAGATCGGCGATCACCAACATTTGTAGAGTATTGCAGCCCATGACGAGTTGAACCATTATGTGAAGGGAGTACGACCCCCGCCCTGGTCACCCTAGATGCTGAAAAAGCATTTGACAATATCCATTGGGAGTGGCTGGGGCTGGTGCTGGACATGATGGGGTTTGTGGGGTCTTTTCGAACATACCTGACACAGCTATATCTCAACCCCCGTTCTAGAATCAGCATACCGTTTTTTTTTTCATCAGAACCCTTCTTGCTGCACAGAGGGACCAGACAAGGCTGCCGCTCTTGTTCAATTTGGCAGTGGGACCCTTGGCCCGATACCTCAACTATCAGGCAAAATTCACAGGTATTAAGATAGGAAGAGTCACCTTTAAAAGCAGCTTTCTTCGCAGATGATATTATATTATTCATGGAGAAACCCAGGGAGGAACTACAAGGAGTGCTGCATAGTTTGGGAGAGTTTGGAAAACCTTCTGGATTTAGAATTAACATGGCAAAATGTGCACTCCTACAATTAAAG
The DNA here is from genome assembly GCF_014858855.1 of Bufo gargarizans. Taxonomy (NCBI): domain Eukaryota; kingdom Metazoa; phylum Chordata; class Amphibia; order Anura; family Bufonidae; genus Bufo; species Bufo gargarizans. The sequence goes on from NC_058081.1 coordinate 604,342,743, forward strand.
CGACATAAGGACACGCCCAATCCAGTTTCAACATTATGTGGAATACCAATAGCGAAAGATAACCTATTTAGGGATCAACTTGGGACACAAAGCGGACTCCTTATACAACCTAAATTATACTCCCCTTTTCTATAAAATAACACAGGAGCTACGAAAATGGCACAATCTACCTCTATCATTTTTGGGACGGGTACATCTCGTCAAAATGATGAGTTTTCGAGACTCTTGTACCCATTGCAGACGCTACCCTTATTAATTAAACATGTGGATATAGCTAAGCTATATGGTGAGATTACACATTTTATATGGCAAGGAAAATGCCCTAGGATAGGTCTGAAGAAACTTATGGCCCTAAGGATTAAAGGAGGAATGAATTTACTGAATATTAGAATATACAATCTGACATGTCTTTTCAGGCATCCCATAGATTGGATACGCCGGTCCAGTTTCCATTCAGATTATATGTTGGAAAAGAACCTCTGCTCCCCTTGGGAACCTTGCACCCTACTTCATACAAGTCTAAAGAACCTACCTATGTATCTTAAAAACCCAGGGCTAGATTTATCATTAGCTCAAGTCAAAATAATGGAGTGAAAAATGTTCTAATGTTTGCGCAATCGCTAAAACTGTTAAATTTGCGACTTTTATTGGCTCTGTGCTATGCTCGCCAGTTTTCGGAAAGTGGGCTTGTTTTCTTATGTAAATGAATCTCTAGACAGATTTACTATTTCGACAATTTAAAAAGTCGCAAAAATTTGCGCAATTTCACTCCAGTGAGGACCATGCTTATTTTATGCAACTTTTTAATAGAACATGCGACTTTTCGTACAGACGTGCGACTTTTGTAAAGCCGCTTACTGAAGGATAAACTGCTACCGTCACACCACGATTATCACCGTATGAAAAGAACTATTAATAAATCTGACTTAGCCAAAAGTGACTTTGGATAAATGTAAAAGTGGAGTAAGAAGTAAGTGTAATGATGAATCTGGCCCTGTTTTGTTCAGACATACGGTACCTGGGCAGCTTGGAAAGCTCTTAGGAAAAGTTTTGGTCTTAGTCAGAAAATTTCTAAATGCTTACCATTGTGGGATCACCCGGAATTTTAACAGGGTAGGAGCAATGGTCTCTTTAAGGAATGGAGGGAGAAAGCGATCCTAACTGCCAAACATATGATGCAAAGCGAGGAAAGCAGGTGGTTGACACAGCAGGAGGTCAAGGACAGATATAGTCTGAGTTCCTTTCAAACCATTCACTTCATGCAGGTCAGGAAGGTTATCTGACCTCTCGAAAGAGGCCAATCAAAATAGCTTGGACAAGATCTTACAAAGAGGGCCAGGGCCGCAGTCCATATCCTTCTGGTATTCCCAAATTAGAGCAGCATTAGGAGTCCACATTTAGACCTTGGAATCGATCACTTGAGGACCAGGAAGCGGGCGACAAAATATTAAAAGGTTGGTGGGCTCTGAGAAAATCTACTAAATGAGACCTGGAGGGATACACATTTTAAAATAATGCATAATGCCATGTATGCCTTTAACCTCTCATCGGCCCCAAATAAACCGGATAGATTAACAAGCTGTCCAAAATGTCTTGCACCGCACACAGATCTATACCATGGTTTGTGGACCTGTCTGAAGTCTTATGATTTATGGGGTAAAATTGCTCAAATTATAACGGATATTTGGAAACTTGAGGTTCCTCTGAGCCCTATGACTTATCTAGGGAGGTGGGGGCCCTGAGGAGCGAAGATTGTCGATCCTGTTTCACCGGTGCATTGTCAGCAGATTCTGTCTGCTGAATCGGGAACACTTTTGGCTGGGACTACATGGCAGCCATTGAACTGAATGTTGTTGCAGCACGATTCACAAGTTGTCGTGATCCCTGAATCACATAAAAATCCAACACTGCAGAATTTCTTTCATTCTGGGGTTACGGTGACATCAACTTCAGAGTCACACTGTGACCTCATTCAGTTCAGTGCAACACAGTAATCTTTGATCTCATGATGGCCAAGATTACTGTGTATCTCCCGCCTTAAAGGGGTATTCCGGTTGTTAGAAGTTATCCCCCATCCACACGATAGGGTAATAACTATTAGATCATGGGGGTCCTGCCTCTAGGATCCCCACCAAACACAAGAACTAGGGCCCCGTACCCACTGCAGCCCCCCTGAAATGAACAGAGCGGCCTCCCCATTCATTTCTATTGGAATCTCAGAGATAGTCGAGTACAGTGCTCAGCTATCTCTGGAACTCCCATAGAAATTAATGGAGCAGCCATGCGCATGTGCAACCGGCCGCTCCGTTAATTTCAGGGGGAATGCAGGTCGTATGAGGTCCCCATTCTCGTGATCGGTGGGGTTCCAAGCAGTGAGACCCCCACCGATCTAATAGTTATCCCCTATCCTGTGGATTACGTCAAACAACCAAATTACCCCTTTAAAGGGTTTTCAGTCCTTTTTTATTGATGGCCTATTCCCCAAATAAGCCATCGATATCTGATCATCAGTGGTCCGACACCCCTGTCCTGCAGTAGCTGTGCAGTAGCACCAGAAGTAAGCATAGAAACTATGCAGTTCTAGTTACCGCAGCAATGCTCCCATTTAGTTCATTTCAACCTCCAGAGCACCTGAAAACAGCTGATCAGCTGGCATGCGGGGTGTTGGACCCATGACGATCAGATATTGATTGATTATCCTTCGGATAGGCCATCAAAATAAAAGTACTGGACAACCCCTTTAAGTACCAGGGAGGAAACTGGCTGCAATGACACTTTTGGACACAAGGTGGCAGATTAGTTAAATAATTGATAGTGAAGTCTATGGAATTTAAAATTTAAAATTTGTTTTGTGCTTTGTTGTATTTATTTCATTTCCCACTATACAATTCATTCCTGCATTCCAGTATATTGTCATTTTATCTGGTGTTATAACAATGCTATAATCACCCATATGCCGTCTCAGGATTCAGAAATCTGTGGATTTGAGGCACGTTACATTTAGTTCTATCTGCAGCACGCTTCTTCTGTTGCAGATTTTCGCAGTTTTTTTCAACCATTGCAATTCATATCTGTATCTGCTACAAGTCCAGATACAGACTGTAGGGCTTGGAATAATATGTGTGCTGAAAAACAGCAGCAGATCAGAAAGTAATCTGCCTCTGGCCGCTTTCACATGAGCATATCAAAATCTGTCCATATTCTGGCTCTGAACTACATACAGATTCTGGATAATATACCGTCCAGATCATCATCAGTATTGCTTCAGTAATTCATCTGGATTTACCTGTGTATTACTTCCTTCCTGCATTTTTTATGCACTCCCATAGGCTATAATGGACGTATGTGGAAGCAAATATGCACAAAACTAGGACATGGTGCACATTTCAAATGCTGATGTAAATTACTGTATTTTTTGCCCTATAAGGTCTTAGAGGAGGAAAATCTGAAAAAATATATTTTTCATCAGACATGAGATCAGGCCTCCAATCAGACCCCCAATGTTATTCAGACCTCAGATCAGAACCCCAATGTTATTCAGACCTCAGATCAGAACCCTGTTATTCAGACCTCAGATCAGACCCCCAATGTTATTCAGACCTCAGATCAGAACCGTAATATTGTTCAGACCTCAGATCAGACCCCCAATGTTATTCAGACCTCAGATCAGACCCCCAATGTTATTTAGACCTCAGATCAGAACCCTGTTATTCAGACCTCAGATCAGAACCCTAATATTGTTCAGACCTCAGATCAGACCCCCAATGTTATTCAGACCTCAGATCAGAACCCCAATGTTGTTCAGACCTCAGATCAAACCCCCAATGTTATTCAGACCTCAAATCAGAACCGTAATATTGTTCAGACCTCAGATCAGACCCCCAATGTTATTCAGACCTCAGATCAGACCCCCAATGTTATTTAGACCTCAGATCAGAACCCTGTTATTCAGACCTCAGATCAGAACCCTAATATTGTTCAGACCTCAGATCAGAACCCTAATGTTATTCAGACCTCAGATCAGAACCCTAATGTTATTCAGACCTCAGATCAGACCCCCAATGTTATTCAGACCTCAGATCAGAACCCTAATGTTGTTCAGACCTCAGATCAGACCCCCAATGCTATACAGACCTCAGATCAGAACCCTGCCGTGCTGTACGAGAAGACCAGGGAGCAGTGAGTACTGCGAGCCGTATTCACCGCCCACCAATCCTACTATACTAATGATTGCGTCCATAATGGAAGACCTCACTAAAATTTTCCCTATAAGATCCACTGCCATTTTTCCCCCCCAAGGGAAGTGCATCTTTATAGGGCGAAAAATATGGTAAACGTTTATGTGAATAGCCCTATCCTTTTAAATTTGTAGTGGATTCCGTTACTCAAAAAACGTGCGAAATCTGGATTGCAAATGCGCTCATGTGAAAGGGGCCTCTGAGAACAGTTTTTTTTTTTTGCACCGTTTACACTGCCAAATATACACCAAATATGCGCTGAATATACATCAATGTAATTTGTCATATTCCTATTGAAATGAATGGGGAAAACGGCATAAAAATGCTTGAGGAGCAACATGTCACTTCTCAAGCGTAAAATCAATCCATTGGAAGCTGCTTAAATGCATATTATGCCATGTATGTGTAATAAATATATATATATGAGCAATGTTTTAAGAAAGCCTTGAAATCCCGTTAACCATATACAAATCAATATGCTACCCTCTATAGAGAGAGCATGGATTTCATGTGAAGACACTGATCCACATGTAGCTTCTCCGCTCTGGAGATCCAGACTCGCTTCTACTCATTCTATGCCTTACAATCATATATGTAGTTATGTTTTGTTGCATTCTCTGTATGTTCCAGATGAAATATTGAGCATATACTTTATAAGTATTCCAAGTACACACACAGTAGATATAGATCATAATTATTATATTCAATTTCTTTCTGTGATGGAGATGTCTGCATTTTCTGTAGTAAATCTGTTGGAAATACCTGCAGGCTGTGGACAAAGAGAAATGCAAATGATTCCGATGAAACTGCCCCCCACCTATTTATCCAGCAAGGTCTCCCCTGCTGCTTTGTTCTGCTGCACTGCTGATGTCCAGGCAGCAGGGGGCGCTGTGGTACTTGGTGCGCTCACTGATCTGCAGATATTAGAATTTCACTCATTGATATAATGAATTTTCTTTTGTACAGTTAAGAGAAGATAATTAGCGTAATGATGTTTTTCATTTTTTCTTTTAATTCGTTTATTTTGAACGCAGTTAAGTAAAGGAAAAATATCTGACTGAATTATATTGTAAGTAATTATATTTATGGGGGGTGGGGGTGAAAGGGAAATTGAGCTGCAATTTAGTTTATGTATGCAGAATATATTCCTGAGAGCTCCCCTCCCCCAATCTGTGACACGAGGGCTGTGCGGTAAAACATCCGGCTGGAATACTTTGGGATGTGGGAATACCTGCCAGTCACTGACTAGTTGCCTTGAAGCTTTTCATGGTTCATAAAGCCTCAGTGGTGATATAAAGGGGATCTCTGCTGCACATCCACTACCAGTGATTTAGAGGGGATGCAGAGGTGGCAATCATAACCGGGCACATGGGGCAAATATAAATCCAATAACCACTTCCAGATTGGATCTTTGAATTGTATCATATGTCATATGTACATATTGAGGTACACGGTCTAATTTCCATATGTTGGCCTTATACATTAATAATGGCCTCATGGTCTACCCTAAGACAACCTTAGTAATGTGACACCCTTAAGGTGTCAGATTAACATGGTTGTTTTGGGGTAGAACAGAACAAGTGCAGAAGATACAGACTCCATGTGGTTAGATTCCATGCTTTTTATGCGGACTGTAATCGGAACCATTCATTTCAACGGGTCCGCAAAAAAAAACAGAAGTTACTCAGTGTGCATTCTGTTTCCATATGTCAGTATTTCCGTTCTGCAAAAAAATAGAACATGTCCTATTACTGTCTGCATTACAGACAAGGATAGTACTGTTCTATTAGGGGCCAGCTGCTCCGTTCCGCAAAGTACGGAATGCACACGGATGTCATCCGTATTTTCTGCGGATCCTTTTTTTGCAGACCGCAAAATACATACGGTCGTGTGCATGAGCCCTAAATCAAACTCCGGCCATGAGAGCCTGTGACTGTCAGGACATGCTGAGAGTTGTACTTTCACCACAGCTAGAGAGCCACAGGTAATAAACCACTGTTCTTGCAAGTACTGTGCTTTATAAAAATCAAGTAGGCTCCAGTGGATTTATATATCTGGCTCCATTTAAATAAATCTCCCCCTGGAATAATTCATTTTAATTGCACAATAACAGGATCCAGCCGGTGAGGTTATAAATTGTTTGTGCGCAGTGCGAACCGCCTGCGCCTGCTAATAATACCGAGCCCCCATTACTCTCCATTCATAGAAATTATTAGCTGTCACTGCTCGGTAATTCCTGCAATCACCTCAACACAATTCTCTCCACAAACAATGACGTCTGTGTAAGTTAAGTGTTACCAGTGAGGTGCACCAGACAGCCCCCCTTTAAAAAAAAAACATATGGTTTTATTTAATTGGCTTCATTGACCCTCTTGCCATATTGTTGTGAATACAGGATATTATATGAGCAGTGCATCTCATGCCCTACATTATGCAGATATTTCCTCCAAATAGAGCAGTATTATAGTAGTTATATTCTAAGGCCAAATGCACACGGTCGTGTTCCGCGGCTGAGAGCGGTCCGTGGTATGCCGGGCTGGATTCCTGTTCAGAGCAGGAGCGCACAGCGTCATTGGTTGCTATGACGCTGTGCGCTTCATGCCCCCGCTGCTGTACAGTAATATACTATACGAGTGTATTACTGTAGTGCAGCGGCGGCATGAAGCGCACTGCATCATAGCAACCAATGACGCTGTGCGCTCCTGCTCTGAACAGGAATCCAGCCCGGCATACCACGGAACACGGCCGCGTGCATTCGGCCTTATACATAGGAACAGTATTATAGTACTTATATTCTTGTACATGGGGCAATATTATAGTAGGTATATTCTTGTACATAGGCGGCAGTATTATAGTAGTTATATTCTTGTACATAAGAGCAGTATTATAATAGTTATATTCTTGTACATAGGGGAAGATAGTATTTATATTCTTATACATAGAAACGGTATTATAGTAGTTATATTATTGTACATAGGAGGCAGTATTATAGTAGTTATAGTCTTGTACATAGGGGGCAGTATTATAGTAGTTTTATTCTTGTACATAGGGGAAGATAGTATTTATATTCTTATACATAGAGGGCAGTATTATAGTAGTTATATTATTGTACATAGGAAGCAGTATCATAGTAGTTATAGTCTTGTACATAGGGGGCAGTATTATAGTAGTTAAGGTCTAGTGCTTAAGGGCAGCATTATAGTAGTTATATTCTTGTACATAGAGGTCAGTATTATGGTAGTTATATTCTTGTACATATGGGCAGTATTATAGTAGTTATATTCTAGAAAATAGGGGCAGTATTATAGTAGTTATAGCCTTGTACATAGGAGGCAGTATTATAGTAGTTATATTCTTGTACATAGGGGGCAGTATTATAGTAGTTAAGGTCTAGTGCTTAAGGGCAGTATTATAGTAGTTATATTCTTGTACATAGAGGCAGTATTATAGTAGTTATATTCTAGTACATAGGGGCAGTATTAGGCCTCTTTCACACGGGCGTCTTATTTTTGGCCCGGATAAGGTGCGGGTGCGTTGCGGGAAAATGCGCGATTTTTCCACGCGAGTGCAAAACATTGTAATGCGTTTTGCACTCGCGTGGAAAAATCGCGCATGTTTGGTACCCAAACCCGAACCTCTTCACAGAAGTTCGGGCTTGGGATTGATGTTCTGAAGATTGCATTATTTTCCCTTATAACATGGTTATAAGGGAAAATAATGGCATTCTGAATACAGAATGCATAGTAAAACAGCACTGGAGGGGTTAAAAAAATAAAATAAAAAATTAACTCACCTTAGTCCACTTGATCGCGAAGCCCGGCATCTCCTTGTGTCTCCTTTGTTGAATAGGACCTGTGGTGAGCATTAAATACAGGTAAAGGACCTTTGATGACGTCACTCCGGTCATCACATGGTCTTTTACCATGGTGAATCACCATGGTAAAAGATCATGTGACGTACCATGTGATGACCGGAGTGACGTCATCAAAGGTCCTTTACCTATATTTAATAACCATGTTATAAGGGAAAATAATAATGATCGGGTCTCCATCCCGATCATCTCCTAGCAACCGTGCGTGAAAATCGCACCACATCCACACTTGCTTGCGGATGCTATGCGATTTTCACGCACCCCATTCACTTCTATGGGGCCTGCGTCGCGTGAAAATCGGACAATATAGAGCATGCTGCGATTTTCACTCAACGCACAAGTGATGCGTAAAAATCACAGCTCATGTGAACAGCCCCATAGAAATGAATGGGTCAGGATTCAGTGCGGGTGCAATGCGTTCACCGCACACATCGCACCCGCACGGAAAACTCGCCCGTGTGAAAGGGGGCTTATAGTAGTTATAGCCTTGTACATAGGGGGCAGTATTATAGTAGTTATATTCTTATGCATGGAGGGCAGTATTATAGTAGTTAGTTATATTCTTGTACATAGGAGCAGTATTATAGTAGTTATAGTACTGTATATAGGGGACAGTATTATAGTAGTTATATTCTTGTACATAAAGGTCAGTATTATGGTAGTTATATTCTTGTACATAGGGGCAGTATTATAGTAGTTATATTTTAGTACATAGGGGCAGTATTATAGTAGTTATAGCCTTGTACATAGGGGGCAGTATTATAGTAGTTATATTTTTATGCATGGAGGGCAGTATTATAGTAGTTAGTTATATTCTTGTACATAGGAGCAGTATGATAGTAGTTATAGTACTGTATATAGGGGACAGTATTATAGTAGTTATATTCTAGTACATAGCGCCAGTTTTACTAAAGAAAAATGTGATTGGCAAGTGAAAAATAGTATATAGTGTGATAGAATGTCCAATAATATCAATGTTTAAAGAGAACTTGAAGTGGATGCATGAGGAGACAAAATAACAAAGAATTTACAATTATTTTTAGTATATAAACTATGTTGATCATTACGCTTTGCTCTCATTTTCTGTTGAAATAAATGGTGCCGATGCTGTACATTTACATATATGGCTGTCAGCGTGTAGAGCCCACAGAGTTGCCACTGGTTTTATCTCCCTATTACACTGAAATATCGCTTTTTGTGCAATTTCTGGAGATCTTTTCTTCTCCAGTTTTGATTACACAAGCAGCTGAAATCCTCCTTGTCTTGGAGGTTGAAATTGATGTCTCCCCGGAGACCAGACAGGCTGTGAGATTTCCATGGAAACTATCAACACCTAGATGTTGGGGGGGCGGGACTTTTTTCTGAAAATTATTTATTCTACTAGTTATTTCTTTCTTAGTAAAGCCGCTTTGCCCTATGGGCAGTGACACTGGGGGCTACATTGTGTTCCATAGATTTCTGTACAGACACGTGAGGGCCGATTGGTGGCTGTCGCTGCACGCACAGCATTTATCTGTATCACTTCACACCCTCTTATCGCCTACTTGGAGTGTGGAGATTGCACAAGATGGTGCCAAGAAGGTGAGAAGTAGGAAAACACTAGAATGTTGCCCATCCAGCAAGGACACTTCCTACACACTTGTTTAACCCTGATGTATGTGTGACAGGCTCTTGGTAGACCGGATTCAAAGTTGACTTGTATATAATTTAAGAGGACGAGGTTATTATTTATTACATTATATGGGTATTATAAAACATTTCCAACAATTGACAATATAGAAATGACATAGCTCTTTAAATATATGTATTTTATATTGATCATCATCACTCTCCACATACTTTACAGTAGTGACATCACTGCTCTCCAGATATAGGCCTAGTTCACACGAACGTGTGTGATCCGTGGCCGTATTGTGGCCCGCAATACACGGCCACGGTTCCGTGTGCATTCCGCATCACGGATGCGGACCCATTCACTTCAATGGGTCAGCAAAACCGGAATTGCGGAACGGCCGCACGGAACGGGACCCCTCGGAAGCACTACGGAGTGCTTCCGTGGGGTTGCATCCCATACTTCCATTCTGCAAAAAGATAGAACTGTCCTATCTTTTTGCGGAACGGGCGGATCGCGGACCCATTAAAGTGAATGGGTCTGCGATCCGATGCGGCTGACCTACGGCCGGCGATTGTGCATTGCGGCCCGCAGCACGGTCACGGGTCACACACGTTCGTGTGAACTCGGCCATAGTCATATTTCATAGTAATGAAATCACAGCTCAGTGAACTTGCACTGTGTTCACAATTATTAGGCAAGTTGTATTTTTGAGGATTCATTTTATTATAGAACAACTATAGTCAATCCAAAATGTTAATAAACCTCAAACCTGAATATTTAAAGGGGTTGTCCGGGTCCAGAGTTGAACCTGGACATATGGCTATCTTCACCCATCTGGCCCCCCTGATATGAGAATTGGCCCTTGCTCTGCCCTGTGATACTGGGGGGCTCTCCATAGGGACTTCTTGGCGGAGGCTTTCCCCAAGCAGTGAGCCCGGTGATGTCACTGGCAAGAATAGGCTAGTGCAGCGCTAAAGCCTGCCCATTAGTGCCGGTGACATCACCGGGCTCACTGCTGGGCGGAAGCCTGGTTATATAAAAAAAAATAGCATTCTTAAGACGGAATGCAAAACAATCTGGCCATTTAGGGGTTAGAAAAAACACAACTCACCTCATCCACTTGATTGTGCTGCAGTAGCTTCTTCTATCTTCACTGAACAGGTGCTGCAGCGCGATCAAGTGAATGAGGTGAGTTGTTTTTTTTACCCCTAAATGGCCATATTGTTTTGCATTCTGTCTTAAGAATGCTATTATTTTCCAATATAAACATGTTATAACAGATAATAAAGTAAAGTTCGGGTCCCCATTGACTTCAATGGGGTTCGGGGTCAAGTTCGGCCGAACCCGGTGAACCCAAACTTCCACGGGTTTGCTCATCCCTAGCAATGACATGACCACTTTCTTAGGCTACATTCACATGACAGTGAAAAATGGACATGTGACGGACGTTTTTTAACGACTGTCATGTGTCCATTTTAAGAACAATGGTAGTCTATGGGGTTGTTCACACGGCAGTTTTTTCGACGGCCAGTGAATAACAGACGGAAAAAAATAGCACATGTTTTATCTTGATGGTTTTCACTGATCGACGACCGCCATGTAATAGAAGGGGACTATTTTTAATGTTCGTTTCTCAGAATGGCGTTTTGGTCACTGTCGTGTCAATGTGGCCTTAATATAGTTATATTGTATAGTAATGACATCACATCCCTCCACATATACTGTATGGTATAGTAATGACATCACTGAATTCCAGATACAGCTATATTTTCTAATAATGACATCAATGATCTAGAGATATGGCTTGGTAATAATACATCACAGATCTATGGATGTAGTTAAGTTTTCTAGTAATTACATCACTGCTCTCTGGCTATAGGTATATTTTATAGTGTATGTATGTATTTACTTATTGACAAAAAAATACTCCACTACAGAGAAGTTCTTGGAATGGAATAAAACTTTCTCTATATGAATGTGATGATGATATGTGAGTGATTACAATATTACAGCAAAAGGATAAGTTTATTGGGGAAAACTGTACAATAGAACGGAGGCTCTGGGATCCTGTTGGCGCCTCTAGCCGGAATACAAGATGAGATACAGTTGGACATACAGGTTCTGTACGGTATCCTGTGGCTCATTTGCTCACAGATGTTGCAGCTCGTCCTGTAGATCCTGTAGTTTGCCAAAGCTGGTGTCCCAGCTGTTCCCATAAATACTCAACTAGAGATAAATCTGGAGACTGGACAGGCCAAGGAAGTGTTGTAATCTGGTGGAGACATTCCTGCGAAACCCTTGCTGGGTGTGGGCGAGCATTGTCCTGCTGAAAAATGCCCCTTGGAAGCCCTGCTATTAGAGGCAACACATGTGGCCGCAGGATGTCTTGCACATAGCATTCTGCTGTTAGTGTCCCTTGTATCATTACCAGGGGTGACCTACTGCAGATTATCCCACCAGCAGCTGGGGCAGTGTGTCGCTCCACAGCAAAGGATTGAGGCGCTCACCACAAGGCCTCCATACTCGACTATATGGTTCCAGTCCATAGCAGTTAAACTTTTTCGTTCACGACTAGGAAAGAGCGAACTTCAAGTTTTGAAATTCGGGTATATGCTGAATTGCGTTTTGGATTCCGTTACCATGGACCATAGCGCAATTACATGATGGAATGCATAACGCAATGCCTTTAGAGGCATTACGTCAGGGCCGGCATCATTATGCCTGGGGACACCCTGTGTATTTAAGTCTAATTACCCTCTCTTTCTTAAAATGTTCCTGCTGCGATTTTAACTCGCAACCTTCTACATTAAAGGCAAGAACCTTAACCACTGAACTATTGAGCTCAATGTTAAGCTGTGACAGAAAAACCTTTATAGTAGTTTCTCATGTATTAGGTATTCCTATACAGCAGAAGTATCTTTTTATTTTTAGTAATTGTAAAAAAATGTATGGCACAAAATAAATGTGTAATTGCAAAGAAAATATATATATATAAACTCATACCTCTGATATATATGAATGCATAATATATGGGAAACAACTACTTTTTAGCCATAATATAGTTACAGCCGGTTAACATGAAGCTCTATAGCTCAGTGGTTAACGTTCTTGACTTTATTCACAGCCTTCTACATTAATCTAAAAAATAGAGGCTAAATAAAACTTAAATAGACACACCAACCTTTTTAATTTGTGTAACTATTATTTTTTGTTGGGAAAGGTGGCAACCCTAACAGAACCACTGCTCCCCAGTGACCCCCATACCTTTTTTTTATAGTTCTGTCTATGGAGAAGTGTGGGGGCTCATTTGAGGGAAATCTGTCTTTTTGACAATACCATTTTGGGGTGTGTATGACTTGATCACCTTTTATTAAAATTTCTTGGGAGATAAAGTGATGAAAAAACAGCAAATCGGCCTTTTTAATTTTTTTACTGTTACATCCTTCACCATATGGGCTAACTTTTTTAAAAATATTTTAATAGTATGGGTGTTTTCAAATGCGACGATGCCCATAATGTTATTCTTTTTTGTTTATTTTTGTTTTGGGGAAAGTGGGGTGATTTTTTTTTTTTATATTTTCAGAACTTTTTTATTTTACTATTTTTTTTTTTACTTTTCAGCAGATTGCAACTTATACAGAATAATGGAAATTGCTCCATTATTCTGTATAGAAATTACTATATCACAGTTTAGTGCTGCCACCTAGTGGCCTGAACTGAGATATACTAATAATGAGCCTGGAAGCCTAGTACAGGCTGCGGCTCATTTTTAGAACGGGGTGCTTTCCCCGATCTCCACTGGGGGAAGGCGCGTCTGAGCAGAAAGCCCGCGCTTCAGTTTTTTAACACTCTCAGATGCCATGGTGACATTTGACAAATGCCACAAGGGGGCCCACTGAGATTTATCACCCAAGGGTCCACATGAACCTGGAGCTGGCCCTGCATTCCTTCATAATAGAAGTCTATGGCCAGCTTAATGGATCCGTCCGGTTTCCGTTACAGGTACTATATATATAATATATATAATGTAGAGAGAGATATATAATATGTGGGGTAATTTATCAAACTGGTGTAAAGTAGAACTGGCTTAGTTGCCCATAGCAACCAGTCAGATTCCACTTCATTTTTGACAGCTCCTTTGGAAAATGAAATTGGGAATCTGGTTGCCTGGGCAACTAAGCCAGTTCTACTGTACACTAGTTTGATAAATGAGTGTGTGTGTGGGTATATATATATATATATATATATATACAGTACAGACAAAAAGTTTGGACACGCCTTCTCATTCAAAGAGTTTTCTTTATTTTCATGACTATGAAAATTGTAGATTCACACTGAAGGCATCAAAACTATGAATTAACACATATGGAATTATATACATAACAAAAAAGTGTGAAACAACTGAAAATATGTCATACTCTAGGTTCTTCAAAGTAGCCACCTTTTGCTTTGATTACTGCTTTGCACACTCTTGGCATTCTCTTGATGAGCTTCAAGAGGTAGTCACCTGAAATGGTTTTCACTTCACAGGTGTGCCCTGTCAGGTTTAATAAGTGGGATTTCTTGCCTTATAAATGAGGTTGGGTCCATCAGTTGCATTGTGGAGAAGTCAGGTGGATACACAGCTGATAGTCCTACTGAATAGACTGTTAGAATTTGTATTATGGCAAGAAAAAAGCAGCTAAGTAAAGAAAAACAAGTGGCCATCATTACTTTAAGAAATGAAGGTCAGTCAGTCTGAAAAATTGGGAAAACTTTGAAAGTGTCCCCAAGTGCAGTCACAAAAACCATCATGCGCTACAAAGAAACTGGCGGACCACCCCAGGAAAGGAAGACCAAGAGGTATATCCGAGTCACCAGCCTCAGAAATCGCAGGTTAACAGCAGCTCAGATTAGAGACCAGGTCAATGCCACACAGAGTTCTAGCAGCAGACACATCTCTAGAACAACTGTTAAGAGGAGACTGTGTGACTCAGGCCTTCATGGTAGAATATCTGCTAGGAAACCACTGCTAAGGACAGGCAACAAGCAGAAGAGACTTGTTTGGGCTAAAGAACACAAGGAATGGACATTAGACCAGTAGAAATCTGTGCTTTGGTCTGATGAGTCCAAATTTGAGATCTTTGGTTCCAACCACCGTGTCTTTGTGCGACGCAGAAAAGGTGAACGGATGGACTCTACATGCCTGGTTCGCACCATGAAGCATGGAGGAGGAGGTGTGATGGTGTGGGGGTGCTTTGCTGGTGACACTGTTGGGGATTTATTCAAAATTGAAGGCATACTGAACCAGCATGGCTACCACAGCATCTTGCAGCGGCATGCTATTCCATCCGGTTTGCGTTAAGTTGGACCATCATTTATTTTTCAACAGGACAATGACCCCAAACACACCTCCAGGCTGTGTAAGGGCTATTTGACCATGAAGGAGAGTGATGGGGTGCTGCGCCAGATGACCTGGCCTCCACAGTCACCGGACCTGAGCCCAATCGAGATGGTTTGGGATGAGCTAGACCGCAGAGTGAAGGCAAAAGGGCCAACAAGTGCTAAGCATCTCTGGGAACTCCTTCAAGACTGTTGGAAGACCATTTCAGGTGACTACCTCTTGAAGCTCATCAAGAGAATGCCAAGAGTGTGCAAAGCAGTAATCAAAGCAAAAGGTGGCTACTTTGAAGAACCTAGAGTATGACATATTTTCAGTTGTTTCACACTTTTTTGTTATGTATATAATTCCACATGTGTTAATTCATAGTTTTGATGCCTTCAGTGTGAATCTACAATTTTCATAGTCATGAAAATAAAGAAAACTCTTTGAATGAGAAGGTGTGTCCAAACTTTTGGTCTGTACTGTATATATATATAGAGAGAGAGAGAGAGAGAGAGATATCAGTATATAATCACCCCTGTCCTTTTGATGTGTGCTATCTTGTTGTATTGTTTCGCAGTCCGGAAATATGTATACAGTGAGGAAATTGACGTGTAATACAGATAATGGAGACATTTTTATGCATTAGGTTGTTTCAGCCTCTGCAGAGATTGATTTCTCCTTGAATTGCTGCAGTTTCTGACCCGATTGCGTGAACAGGATGTGTAAAGATGGGGTGAGGGAGGAAACTTCATGTTCTTGAACTGCACATTTACCAGGCACATTATCCCCTTCAATGCAGAATCCGGCACTGAGCATGCACCACTGTAGAGACTGTATATGTTAGCTTTGTGCTGCTCCCTATCTGGCATCCCCCATACAAGTCACTGGCCATGTACTTATGAAGGTGACATTGGAGCTGACACTGCAGACTGCGCGTCCATAACCTTCAAAAAAAGAAATAACATTTGTGCTCATTGCAATAATCGCACATTAAACAGACGAGCCTCGTTCTCCCTCACATTAAAAATCAATTAAAATCTTCCCGTACAGATTCTTGCCAATCTTTATGGCATTGTTCATTGCAAAATCAAATTGGTACGTCGGCAGGCGGATTGTGCTGGGAAGAGGACAGGACATTAATGAACATTGTAATCCGGGTCTGATGAGTGGGTGGGGTGTGTACCGTGGCACTCGTGTATCATCGCTCTCTCAGAGGCTGCCACGGCTACCAATTACTTTATACTGCACAAAAAAGATCACCCCGATTGGTCGCTTTGGGCGCCTGGCTGACTCGTCTGATATATTTATTGGGTACCTTGATTTAAAAGGGAGTCCCATTATTGGGGCTTATTCCACTGATTGTATGTGCGGAAATTCCCTGAACTCTTTCTTTTTTTCTCTAGTGATTTATTTAATGGGAACCTGTCACTGGGATTTTGTGTATAGAGCAGAGGACATGGGCTGCCAGATGGCCGCTAGCACATCCGTAATACCCAGTCCCCATAGCTCTGTGTGCTTTTATTTGATACATATGCAAATTAACCTGAGATGAGTCCTGTCTCAAATACAGGACTCATCTCAGGTTAATTTGCATATGTATCAAATCGGGGGTTTTTACACATAAAAGCACACAGAGCTATGGGGACTGGGTATTGCGGATGTGCTAGCAGCTATCTAGGAACCCATGTCCTCAGCTCTATACCCAAAATCCCGGTGACAGGTTCCCTTTAATGTATAATCATTTTCAGACTACCTCAAACTCAAATTGGAAATGCAGTTAAGCTGTAGTCTCTGATCACAACATTGTCATTCTGCCCATGCTGCAAACTGAGGGGAGGAATGAAAGCAACACGTGGTGGAAAAATCCACACTGAACTCCACATGTGTATTTTTAGGTTAATGTGGATTTTGGTGCTCTTTTATTGTGGATTATAATTCCCCATTGAAATCTGGGGTGAACCTGGCCTTCACAAAATCCATAACACAATGGGGGGGGGGGAGATTTATCAAACTGGTGTAAAGTAGAACTGGCTTAGTTAGCGACCATAGCAACCAATCAGATTCCACCTTTCATTTTTTCACAGCTCCTTTGGAAAATGAAAGGTGGAATATGATTGGTTGCTATGGGCAACTAAGCCAGTTCTACTTTACACCAGTTTGATAAATCTCCCCCAGTATGTTTTCCGCAGAGGAACAGAGAAATGTGTCGATTTTTAGAGTAGACAAAATTTCTAGGATGCAGATTTTTCCACAAATGTATTCCGCCACATGTGGCGGCACCCTAAAGAGATCTGTTGATGGCTGCTTTATTAAGGATACACATCTGCGCTTTTGCTGTCCGGTCTTGAGATACGGAATGGGATCTCAAAACCAAAGCAAAATGCTTCTGCTATTATAATCCAACCGGCTGCATCCCTTCTGATTGGATCCGGTTGTATTATATCGAAACTGAAGAAAAACGGATCTGGGATTAAAACCTTTGTAAGTCAATGGGTGCCGGATCCGTTTTTTTCATGTCTGAAAAAAAACAGATCCAGCACTATTGACTTGCATGGTTTTTGGTGCCGGATCGGGCTTCTTTATTTACCCATGCTTGCAGCAGTTTTGTGTCGTCCGGCGTGGGAACAGTGATGGTCAGTTCGCAGTGTTCGCCAGCGAACACATGCGGGCTGCCATCTTAAATTCATAGACATTCAATTCTTTGCAGATACTTATTAAATCGTCTGAATCTGTCAACAAGTTACCCATAGTAATGTATAGCTTTACTGTTACACGAGTCCACCTACAAGCACAACACAATGGTTTCCGATGTCCGAGACCAGCATCCTGTTAGATGATGAGTGAGAGGCATTGAACATTTCTATGCAACAGGGAAAATGTATACCCTACCACTATCGCCACCATCTTCTTTCACCAACCAGTGCTGGAAACCAGTGACCTCGCTCATTAATGAGGCCTGGCCAGTGTGCTGGGTTACCAGAATTATTGCTATATTGCTTTGGCCTCCGTAATGCGAGCGTCTCGTGGGAGTCGAGATGTACACATAAATAATAACCAACCGCAAACATCTGCTGGACACCGAGCAAACATCACATATTAATAATGATGTGGAGCTAAAGCGCTCACCTCTGCCTCTCTGGTTAATGCCTTATGTGTAGAGCCCTGACAGCTGTACACGGATCACAGCCCCGCAGTAATGGGATATGACAAAAATCTGATGGAAGACAGCGTCAAATCAGGATTCAGATAAATGTCTCATTTTGTGCATTGCATTATTTCAGGACGACTTCACATCCTATCTGCCCTTTGCCGATATTCTACCTAAAGAACCCAATCACCTACAGCCCAGAGAAAAATCAGCAAGGTCACTGATAAGAGGGGAGGATTGTAGCACATAGACCAGAAAAGCTCTTAAAGAATTCCACCTTTAGTTATTATTCTTTTTTAGATCTGAGAGAAGATGACATGCTTCTGGGGGTCTTAAGAGCTTCAGTGGATGACATACACCTGACCATTTGAGATCCTTGCTGTCGTCTTCTCTCCTGTACTGAACAGCCCTATCGTTGTCATCAAAAACAGCAAAAGTATTTTTTTTTCTATGACACAAGATTAGACTACAGTTCATGTAAGGGATCACTGGAAGCGCAATTCTCACATACGTTAAACTTTAGGGACCCATAGTTCAGGGACTACAAAAGCCTGAGTGGTGAAAGTCTATAGAAAGAACTGACGTGTGTCAACTTCTACACTGATTTTATTTTATTTTTTTCCCCACGGCATGTGGATAAGATTTGTACAACTATTTTAGTATGCTACGGATTTTTCACCTGAAAATCTAGGCGCAAAATCTGCAACACATCAGCCAAATTCACTTCTATGGGCCTGACTGGAGCGGTGGACTCACATGCACAAAACTACTCTATGCAGAGAGGGAACTTGGGTAGCCCTAGTTCTCAGGAACACTGGGGATCCCAGCAATTGGGAGTGCAAGATTTATTAACGAAGTGATAAAATAATTTCTGCAGAATAACCCCTTGGCTTTCAGCCTCTGAATGAAGAAAACAAACATATATTACTGAAGAAGGCAGAAATTGTAAAAGAGGAAGATTTCCAAAACTTGCAGTCAAAAACAGCGATTTTTTTAAAATAGGATTGTTAGGCTATGTTCAGATCACGTTTCATCATCTGCTTTGTAGATCCTTGAAACAGATAAGACAAAACACACACGAATTGATGCCAATGAAAGATCTATCAGTCACTGTTTGTTTGGGCAATCACAAAAACATGGTACACTCTGCATATCTCTCTGCTAATTTTTTTTTTTTACATTGAAGACTTTAGAAAAAGGGCATCCATTTGTATATGTTTTTAAATAGATTTGCACAGCGTATAAAGAAATGTGAGTGAATATACCCTTAAAGGGGTTGTCCCATCCTGACATGTGTGGCATTGTCACAAGAATCCCATAAATGTATCTCTAGAATGAGGCATTGTCTCATGGCCAGTGTGAATAGAGAGATGGCCCTGATCTGTGTGTCTGTCTCCGTTCACTTCTATGGAAGTTCCAGAAGTAACTGAGCATGCTTTTTTTGGACTCCTGTGGAAGTGAATAGAGAGTACTGCACTGCACATGCATGTCTACTTCCCTGTGTAGAACCACTGTAAGATGAAGTCCCATTCTCGAGATGGCTACAGCTCTCTGACCCACACCTATTGGACATTTATGGCATATCTTTTGAATATTCACAAGCAGAGCCCTTGTAGCACAGTTAGATTGTATTGGATGCAACTTGTTTATTAGGTATTCAAAGTCGGTTGCTGCGGGAGGTAACGTTTCAGCAACTCTGTGCCTTCATCAGACTAATGCCGCTTTTAAGGAAGGAAGCCACGAGGGTGTAGACGCTGTACTCAGACAAACATGCGGATATACCGCTAGAGGAAAGATGTGCCGGCGATCTAACTGGAGTCTTTGTATTAAATATCTTTTGAATATGTGATAAATGCCCAGATGGGACTAACCCATTGTCGCAAAATGACAATGTATCACCTGTTGTCACAGTGTAGGGGAAGGGGAGGAAAACCAGAATGACAACAGAAGGAAAATGACCAGGAACTAGGCCTCAAGGCTAGGGAAAGGGAAATGGTGACCACCTAAGGAAACCCTAAACCTAGCCCTGACTCCTGTCAATATGAATAGACCCTGAAGGTGGGAATATTCATACATCGTAAACCTAGGTCCTAGTAACCCTGAAAAGCCCTAGGATTAGTGACAGGGTCTGAGACTACTGGTTTCTTCCCAGATGAACGAACCAGCGTCTCCCTGAGGCCTAGTAAACACAAGCACATGGGAGCAACAAAATACCAAGCGAAGTACACTTATCTTCAATAGAAAATGGATGAGCAGGAACTCAGATGAGGACCACACACCAGCTCTTCCAACTCCAGGCAGAGAATATCAACCGCATGGTATGACGTGTGAGTCCCGACTAAATAGAGGAGCAGTAATGACCACAAGCTACACCTGAGAGAAGAGGTGTGGTTATTACCCTCAACAACACTGCAACAAGTGAAAACATATAGGCTGTCAGATAACCTAACATGCAGCCAGTCTCTCAGATCTTCTAACATCTGTCACAGGAGGGACCGTGACACCTATCCACATTATATAAGTGTCGTATTAGGGGGGGTGCTCTATTGGGAACACCATCGATCATAAGAACAAGAGTCTACTGTATTTAGATAGAGCTGCGTTTGATCTTATGCACTTTTCAGACTCTACAAAACTGCTGGAGATAGCAGTGTGCTGTTTTTGGCTATTTTCATCACTCCCATAGGCTTTGAATTGAGTGTCCATGCACATGCTCAACCGGAGCTCCATTCAAACATGGGACCCCTGTTCTCATGATCAGTGGGGTTTCAGGTGGTCATACCTCCACCGATCAGACACTTATCACCTATCCTGTGGATAGATGACAAACAGTCATTCTGGGACAACCTGTTTAATTAAAATATTATTCAGGAGCTCCCAAATTGAAAATCTCAAACCAGCTCCAATGACGCTTGACCAGTGTGATGGCCTCTTCAGTCTGATAATCAATGAAGTTCCAGGTCAAAGACCTCACGGATATTATCTGGTGACATATACTAATGATAACTATAAGTCGGAGTCCTGTCTGATCTCAAGTAAATAAATGTTGAGGCCAAAATCTGTATGGGAGAGGAGTCAGACCCGCACATTGCCTGGCTGACAGGACTGATTGAACACATTGCAGTCCTGCTACATTACTTGGTTGTTGCAGGGATACTTTGAGAAACATACATGACAACAAACCATACATGTAGCCTGCATATTCTGAGTAGCTGAATATAATCTATTACTCCCTGTTATCAGCCATTTCAGGTTTGAGGAGACTGACTTCAATCAGATGAGTAACAGGAAGTGTATAAAAGTCCCTGCAGCCACATATCCTGCCAGAGACATTTGCACCCATATGTGTCACTGAAATCAGCCACTACCATTATAATGCAGCCAACTGTAGATTTAGTGTTCGTGTAAGTGAGCAGACAGTCCCCTGACGTCCATGTTGCCTTATGGCTGTTCATAAAGAGCTATCATATTCCCTCTCAGGAGTGTCCCAGGAAATAAGAAAGAGTTGGAGACATCAGGAGGATGAAAAACAGTCTTGCAACCCCAATGGAGCCGCTGGTGACAAGAGGATGATGAGAGGTGTAGCCGTCGGTGGCTATGTCAGTGTCCTGTGATCGCCCGCCGGGCTTCACGCACCTCCCTGTCATTCCTGGGAAACCTCTTCTTTTGAGACCTTTTTTGATTCATTTGAATCCAAACTCTTTCATCTCACAGAGAACAAAAGTCAGGTTCTCGTAGGTTCCCCGCATCGTAGGCTTTTGATGTTCCAAAGAATTTGTCAGTTACAAAGGCAGTTGACAGTCAAGAGATCCCTCATCACTCCCTATTGAAGAATAACCTTCCCCGACCGCTTGGAAATGATTTTTTTTGCTAGGAATTATTTCCGAACTCGGCAGAAAATCCATTTATATGTTAAGAGAGAAATGGGATATTTTAGTGTTTTCTGAAGTAATGCTGAGACCCGTCAGCCCCACGTCGCTTGTAATCAATTTCCCACTGTGCAGCCGGGAGAGGACCACAAGTCTGTGGCCCAGTGTCTCATTTATCTTAGGCCCTCTTCATTACCTAAAACATCAGAACAGTAATGTATTCCTCTATGCATATGTTACCACAGGCATATGATAATATAGCAGCAGCGGCACTATGTACTCAGCAGAGCCAAATCGTGTAGCTAGAAATGAGATTATCCCATGGCCATTCTTTCCCAGACTGACATTTTACAGAGAACTGACACAAATATACAATTAATACATCATAGAACAAAACATACAATGCAACAGCTCTCTGCAAACCAAATAAAGTACAAACATGCATTATAACTGCCAATGCTATGCTTATAAATTAGAGATGCTTGGCAAATACACTTTGTACAAAATTATATGAGCCCGTCTGCCGCACGTCAAGGCGATCTCTGTAAGACGGGAACCTAACACTAAATTCTACCTGTTATGTGCCATGACGGCTACCATACAATTCAGGGAGTGTAGGTTCCACATGCATGCTGGGCCCACCCTAATTTTTATCATCTTTGGTGCCAAAATGGCCTCCATTATATCCAGGGAATGCATGTACCAACATACATGCGGAGCTGGCCTAAATGGGTAAGAAATGTATTTTTTGCTGGGGATTGCCGTTGTCTGCGGACCGCATGCAGAGGAATTGCTCACCCGGTTATAGACACGCTACAGTGTTTGGGTTTGAAGCATTTTCACCCGTTTAGGCCACTTTTTTCAGTGAGTTTTTTGTCTTTGTCAATGAAATGTGCCACTTTAATTTGTTGGTAACATTCTTTGCACCTGGTTGCTTCTGTGCCACATGGTCTGTTGTGGGTGTGGCTCACAGCTTTATCCTGGTGGTGCATGAGGGGCTCCGATATGTTCCTGACTGGAAGATATTGGCAAAGTTCTCAGCTTTTAACATCGGCCTGAGGAATTAGCTAGTATTGTCAGTTGTGTATCATTTTGGTGCATTTTTTGCAGTGATTTTTTTTTTTCAAGAATAAAACTACTATAATACTGGCTCCTAAATAAAAGAATATAACTACTATAACACTGCTTCTATGTACAAAAATATTTCTATGGTAATACTGCCTCCTATGTACAGGAATATAACTAGTATAATACTGCTTCTGTGTATAAGAATATAACTACTATAATACTGCCCCTATATACAAGAATATACCTACTATAATATTGTGTTAAATGCACAAGTATATAACTACTATACTACTATAATAATATAATATTATGTACAAGAATATAACTACTATAATACTGCCCCTATGTACAAGAATATAACTACTATAATACCGCCCTTATGTATAAGAATATAACTTCTATAATACTGCCATCTATGTACAAGAATATAACTACTATAATACCATCATTTATGTACAAGACTATAACTAGAGATGAGCGAATCAAAGCTGACGAAGTGGAATTCGATCTGAATTTCAGGAATTATTTGATTCGCACTGAATCCGAATTTCCTCACGCTTTGTTGTAACGAATCGCATTTTTTCCTAAAATGGCTGCTGTACATGTTAGGACATGGAGCAAGGAACTCTGGGAATGAGGGGTCACCCACAATGCCATGCATGCAGCCAATCAGCAGCCAGCCCTGTGATGTCACAGCCCTATAAATGGGCTCAGCCATCTTGGATTTAGCCAATTTCCAGTGTACTTAGTGCAGGGGGAGACATCAGCATGCGCTAGGGACAGTGGTAGGAAAGACTTGAAAACTTATATTTTGCTCAATAGAAGTTCAGGTAAAGAGCATTAGAAGTGTAGGGAAAGGAGAGGGAGGAATTATTCCACAGCATTGAAGCAGAACAGGGTTCAATAGGGGAGTGTACAGCCTGGGTAATAGGAACAATCCTATTACACCTTGCTGCACTGACTGCGGATCCAAAATGCCAATTGCCATTATACAGCTGCTCATTTCAGGTATGCAATAGATGATACCTCTGTAATTCCAGCAAACCGTTCTTGTTATTGGGGTCTTCTTTGCCATTGTACGGTGCAATTATATGTTCTAAAGCCTTTTTTTGTCCTGTATTAGGGGAGGGGAAGGAGTCTCATTAGCCGTTGTGTTGTGAAGTGAAAAAATTGCAGCCCTTTTTTGGCTTGTATTAGTGGCAAAAAAAACTTTGTCATTCATGGCCACAGTTATATGTTCTAAAGCCTTTTTTTGGTGTGGATTAGTGGGGCGAAAAAAAGGGACTTATTAGCCGTTGTGTGGTGAAGTGAGAAAATTACAGCCTTTTTTGGCGTGTATTAATTTCCTTTTTATTTACTTGTTTGATCTAACAGTATGTCAGACAGAGAAGTGACAGGCCCTGCACAGAGGAGAGGCACAGGCCTAAATGTTTCTGGCGCAGGCAGAGGTCGCAGCATAGTAAGGGGGCGTGGCAGCAGGGGTCTCCCAGTGTCAGCTAGCGGTCTCTTGACCAGCAACCCAGCGGTTATTGAATGGTTGACTCAATCTTCGACTTCATCGCAAGTGACATCAGACACCCCCAGCCAAGCGTCGGTGGGTTCGTCAGACACAACCCTTAGTTGGCATGGCCCGGGAGCAGGCCCTGTGCCCTCACCTGTCCTCGACCTGCCTCTGTCCTTTTCTGTTCCCTCAGCCAGAGAAGTAATATATGCTGTGGGCTCAGCTCCACTATACAGCGAGGACGAGTTACTAGAAGACAGTCAGCAGCTACTGCCCAGCCAAGTTACCGAGGAGACATCATCCGCTTCCTCCGGTAGGCGGGCAAGTAGTGATGAGGAGAGTGGCGTGGGAGCTGGTGTTGCGAGTGGTCAGGCTCCTGGCTCAGACAGATGAGGAGAACATCAGTGATGGGAAGACAGTACTCGATGATGATGTAGCCAATTGCAATTGGGAGCCGGGTGACGAAGGGCCTTGATCATCATCGGGAGAAGATGATGGCAGGTGGCAGCTTGTGAGTGAAGCAGCGGTGGAGCCAGCAAGTCGGTAGGGGGGCAGGAGTCAGCAGGGTAGCAGCAGTGGGAGGTCGGGAGCCAAACGTGCCCGGGGTAGACCACCCGCTTCGCAGGAGCCTACGGCCCGGTAAGTAGTGGTGCAGGGGTTCACGGAGGCAGTGGCGGTAGCAGTCAGTCAGTGCTGAGTGTTGGGGGTAAAATCACTTACTCGGCGGTGTGGCAGTTTACTGTTAAGCTGCCGGGGTAGGTGAAGATGGCCATTTGTAGAATCTGTGGGCAAAAGGTGAAGCGTGGCCAGGTTGCCAATGTTGGCACCACAGCCCTGCGTCAATATATGCAGCATCACCATAAAGTGGCCTGGGAGAACCGTGGCTCCAAAGTGGTGGTCCAGCCTGCCGCAGCAACCGCTGCATCACCCAGTGGCACACACCTGATTTCAGGCAGTCAAGGCTCCACCACCTCAGCTGAAGGAAGCTGTCTGTCCTTCCCATCATCTGCTGGTCCTGATGCTCCTCCTCCTAGTCAGTCATTCCGTCAGCAATTGATCACCGAAGCGATGGCCAAGAGACAACAGTATGCGTGCACTCATCCAATGGCACAGAAGCTGAATGTGCTCCTGGCCAAGTTGCTGGTACTGCAGTCCCTCCCTTTCCAAGTGGTGGACTCTGCACCTTTCAGAGAACTGATGGCTTGCGCCAAGCCAAGGTGGAGAGTCCCAAGCCGTCATTTCTTTTGCCAAAAAGGCAGTACCAGCCCTGTACACATATGTAGAACAGAAGGTGGGCCAGTCCTTGAGGCTGTCGGTGTCTGCTAAAGTGCACGGCAGCGCCGATGTGTGGAGCTGTAACTACGGTCAAGGACATATATGTCCTTTTATGGCCCTCTGGGTAAATGTGGTTCCTGCCCAGCCAAACCAGCAACTTGGCCAGGTGACGCCGTTGGTCCTGTGACAATGTCCGCCTCTGCCTCCTCATCCTCCACCTTGTCCTCAGCCTCCACTGAAGGGACACCTCACAGTGCCCCACCAACATAACACATGTACAGGGCACTGCGGTGTCACGCTGTTCTGCACTTAGTTTGCATGGCGCACGTGTTCAATCTGGTTGTCAAGTGTTCCCTGAAGTCTTCCACCCATCTGCAAGACATCCTAAAAATGTCCAGGAAACTTTGTATGCGGTTCAGCCACTCGTACAGTGCCAAGCACACCCTCCTTGAGCTACAGTGGCAGAACGACATCCCCCAACATAGGCTGATATGCAATGTTTACACCCATTGGAATTCCACCCTCCATATGTTAGACCGACTGTACGAACAGAGAAAGGCCATGAACAATTTCTTGATGATACAGGCGGACAGAGGTACTCCCCTGTGTAACTTCGATGTTAGCCAGTGGCAGCCCATGCGTGACACCTGCCGTTTGCTTGTGCCAATTTAGGAGGCCACTTTATTTGTCAGTCGCCAGGACTACAGGATGAACAACGTCATTCCACTGATTCATATCCTGGAAAAGATGCTGGTAAATCTGGCTGGTCAGGGGACTGGAGATGTGGCGCTTACATCTCATGGCCACATGAGCCCTGTGGAGGCTGAACTGGAGGAGGAGGACATTCGAGGACAAGCAATGTGTAGCGAAATGGGTGGTTTTTCTACACAGGTGACAGGAGAGGAGGAGCAGGAGCAGCCGGAAAGAGATGAGGAAGATGATGCAGATGACCCAGACACGCCGTGGCAATATGCAGTGGAGATGGAGGCAAGGAGTCCCTCAGGGTCACTTGCGCAAATGGCCCGATGCATGCTCACTTGCTTGTGTAGTGACAGCCGAATTGTCACCATTCGGCAAAGGGGTGACTACTGGCTCTCCAACATGTTAGACACTCGCTACTGGTCCAAAATTGGGGCCTTTTTTACACCCGCTGAGAGGGAGGACAAACTTTATAGTCATATAGAATGAATGAGTTAACTAACCTACATGTTCAGCTAATTATGTGAATTATTTGTAATTATTTTTATCTGCTATATTTTTAACTTTCAATTTTTATTTTTATTTTCTATTTTTATTGTTTGATAATAAATATTTGTTAAAAAATATGCATTTGATCAATCTGTGCAACACCAAATAACAGAGTGCCCTCCATTTTATATAATCCTATGTAGTCAGTTGGCCTCTGCCTATCTACGCCATCTTCCATCCTCTCACAGGACTGACCAGGGGGGCCATCTGCGCTCACATTCCACTGCCATGGCTGCTGATGGGGGGGGGGGGGGTGGCAGGAGCAGTACCAGCTCCATCAGCAGCAGCCTGAGTCTAGAGTCGCTGATGAGCATCTTTTTTTTCACCTGCATAGTGAAGAAACTACTAACCAGCAGCTAGACATAGAGCAGAACCTGAACCAGCAGGTGGTGGCATACTTGGAGTGCACCCTGCCAGCCATTATTGAAGATCCGCTGGACTACTGGGCAGTCAAACTGGATTTGTGGCCACAACTGGCCGAGTTTGCCCTGGAAAAGCTGTTCTGCCCGGCCAGTAGTGTGGCATCAGAGCGGGTGTTTAGTGCGGTGGGGGCCAAAGTTACCTCAAGGAGGACTCGCTTGCACACCGAAAATGTGGAGTGACTGACCTTTGTCAAGATGAATTAGGCGTGGATCAGCCAGGATTTCCACCCACTAATGCCTGATGCATCATATTAGATCATCCATGCTGCCTCACCCAAATCTTGACAAAAGAGACAGTTTTTTTTCTGGCTACCTGCCTCAGCTACTATTCTGATGCCGCCCTCCGCCTGATGCCACACATCTGATGCCAAGTGCTCCTTTTTACACACACCATCGTCAGCGGGTACTGTTAGTGTCACCCACCTCCCCACTCTGTCACCTTGCCACTCTGTGGTCTCCTGATGCTGCTGCCACCTGCACACTATGTCATTGTCCACTCTGTGGACTTCTCATGCTGTTCCCTCCCTCCCCACTTCATGACTGGGCCACTATTTTGCCTTTTGGTCTGGTTGACATCATTTTTCCCTTCTTCTGATCTGTCAGAAGGAAGGAAAAATGAGACGCACAACGGATCCTGTCTGTGTAGCAGCTGTAAGGCCTGTATGGTCCCATCAGAATTGGCTTGTGATTTGGTAGCCAAAAGTAGGAGTGGGTACAAAACACAGAAGACATGCAAATATTCCATTCACATGTCATCTCTGTTTTGGATCCACTCCTGGATTTTTTGGGCATTAGCAATACTGATGGATTACTGACCAAATGCTGACCGAGTGAAAGCAGATGCTCAACAGACCGGATCCGTTTTTTTGGGGTCATTGTTTTGACGGATCAGAGGAAGGGCAGAATAATCAGTGACATCAACACAAACTTACTGCTGACACCCTCTCCACTCTGTCAGGGGGGCTCTACTTGTATAAGCGTTTAATAGAACAGATTCTGTAGACATCTATGTGGAATCAGCTGACGGCAGTGTAAAAGAAGTGCGCTCTTTTACGCTATTGTAGGATTATGGGCCTCTGCCCGGTTCTTTATACCTGATGCTAACATCGACCTGTAAGGGTGAGTTCACACTTGAGTTATTTGGTCAGTTTTGGCCCAGTGACTGCCCTAATAAGTGATGTGTGCAGTGATTCTAAGAGCGACGCCTGTCATCTGCGTGTCATACTGACTCACAGAATTGTTTCACTACCACAGCAAACTCCCTATGCGTGTTGCTGCAAGGCACAGTGTTCTACACCACTATACAGGCTCTCTGCAGCCAGGAAATAGCTGTTTTTTAACGCCATTCGCCACAAATTAATTAGAATAAAATCTTTTCGGAAAATTCGGTGACCCGACATAATCAAATTTTTGAGAATTTTGCTCATCTCTAAATAGAACTACTATAATACTACACCTTCTGTACAAGAAAATTATACAAATAATCTATAAGCACTCCCCCCTATGGGCTAGAAAATACATCTGAAGGGTAGAAGAACTCTCGCATCTGTCTGTAATTGCTCTCTAAGGCAATACTATAAGATATGAATTTATATGGCTTCACAGATGAATTTGGAAACAAAGCAGTGCTTGGGCTTTGTTTTTTGTTTTTTAGCATCTGGAATAAACACATGAACCAGTTTTAACATGTGCTAAAAATCAAAACTTCATTTTCCAAATAGTTTTCAGCCATTTCATTACCTGGAAGGACTGTTTGCTTGTGGCCTGCAGGCAGTGCACACAGTGGTGTGATGAGGGCAGGAAGTTACATAGTTTTCTTTCCATCTCTTTTATTGTAAACAATTGTATTATTTCTCTGCCTGCGGATGACAGATGTTGTTAAACGTGTCCACTTTGTGAAGCCATTTTCCCGGCTTAAAGGGAATTGTCATAAGTTGCAGAGCGCTCACTGCCTTTCTGGTAAACGAAAATGCAAAGTCTGCCGGAAGCGTGTCGGCCCGGGAGGTCATAGCAAACGGATGGTGCTTTGACAATACAACGTATCCCTGTATTTCAACTCTCTGTGGGTCAGTGGAAAAACCACAGTCTCACACACTACTTTGCAGTTTTTAACTTTTTTAACACCACAAAAGTGGTGAATTTTAATGATCAAGGTGGCCCTATGGGTCTGTGAAAACCACTGATGGCACTTCATAGATATTCCTGAAATCCATTTTTCAGTATTGCAGTGAATGTAGAATATGAATGGCACACGGAGGGGAAAAAACAGACATGCTGACCAAGAATTAGTCTTCACGGATGAAATGCTGACCATCTTGTCACGGACATTTGAATAAAGCCTCAATCTTGATCCTTTGATAAATCAGTTCTCTTCACATTAGTGGATGCAAAGATGGGGAATGGTATGGAAGCCAGTTTGATATTCCTGTTGGACCCTTCTCATCAGATGAACCTTACAAATAACATGGAAAAAGGAAATAACATTCCTATGCAGGGGAGTAGCTTTAGGGGAAGAGGTTGCTTTGGGCCCGAACTCAGAAGGGGCCCATCCAGGAGGAGGACTAACGGATTTTATTGTCAAATCCCCCGCAACAGTATTAGGCCTCTTGCACACGACAGTATGATTTAAACTAATCCGTTTTTTGTTTCAGTAGTGTTTGAATTCCGCTTCTGTTCCGTTTTGCCATTCCGTTTTTCTGTTTGGTTTCTGTTTGTGATCCTTTTTTTGCAGATCGCAAAGGGAAACGAAAGCATACAATAATGTTTAAACAGTAAGTACATAAAAAAATTGGGCTGGGCATAAAATTGTCAATAGAGAGTTCAGCAAAAACGGAAAGGATACGGAAGACATACGGATGCATTCCGTTTTTTTTGCGGAACCATTGACTTGAATGGAGCCACGGATGGTTATTTGCGGGCAATAATAGGACAAGTTCTATCTTTCAGCGAAACGGAAATCCGATTGAAATGAATGGTTCCGCATACGGACCGCAAACAGAATCCGCAAAAACAGAACAGAAACGGGAAAAAAGAAAAAGTTTGTGTGCAAGAGGCCTTATACAATGACATTATACATAGTAAAAATATATACAGTGACATGACATACAGTATATACATGTAGGAAATGGACAGAGCGGCTGCCCTGCCTCCTCTGAGAGCACGATCTTGACTAGCCAAAGAAATGGGGGTTGCATGAAAGTTGGTGGTTGCGAAGAAGTTTCTGGGTGTGGGGTGGGGTCGTTAAAAAATTTGCTGTGGGGCCCAGTCATTTCTAGTTATGCCACTGTTGCTATATGATCTTATCAGCCTGAACTCACTATAGAATATAAAACAATGTACAATTCTGTATGGAGAATATAGTGTATATATAAAAGACACTTAAAAATGGCAGCAATGCTCACACAATGAAAATCAGGGACCAGAATGGTCGCTATTTACAACATGATTGTTTGCCATTGCTTGTTTGTAACTGAGTGTAGGCAGTAGGTTTGCTTAGTATTTGTCTTTAGCCTGATGATACATGATTTATTGTACTTTGCACTTCATTCTGCATTTGTATCATTTGCTTTGTCTTGTAATGTGATGCATTAGTCTATGAATTATCATGAATTGATCCCTGATTTTCACCGTGTGAGCGTTGCCACCATTTTTTAAGCTTCATCAATACTTACATTCTCAATTAATGTTTGTACATTGTTATATATTTTGTAGTGAGTGCCGTATTTATTGATAGGCGTGACAAAACATTATCCATATTACCTACACTGACCCTGCTTTCACACCTGAGCGTTTCTCAAACACGCGTTTTACGCGCGTTTTTGTAGCGCGTTTTTATGCGGGTTTTTTGTAATAGTAAACGCGCGTTTGACGCACGTTTGTGTGATTGACTGCAGTGTCCTATGGCCACAAACGCGCGTCAAAACGCCCCAAAGAAGCTCAAGTACTTGATTATGCGTCGGGCGTTTTACAGCGCGATCGTACGCGCTGTAAAACGCCCAGGTGAGAACCATTCCCATAGGGAAGCATTGGTTTTCATGTGTTGAGCGTTTTACAGCGCGTTTGAACGCGCTGTAAAACGCTCAGGTGTGAACTTAGGGTAATACATCGCAGTAACCCACCTGGACAGCAGAGAGGTTTGTGCTGATGGAATAACTCATAGTTCTCTTGCACACAAAAGTGTGCGACCCGTGGCCGTGCTGCGGCCCGCAAATTGCGGGCCGCAATGCACGAACACCCACCATGGGGAAACTGCATTCACTTTAATGGGTCCGCAATCCAGCCGTTCCGCAAAAAGATACGTGTTTTTGCGGAACGGAAGTACAGGACGAAACCCCACAGAAGCACTACATAGTGCTTCCATAGGGTTCCGTTCTGTGCTTCCGTTCCGCACCATTCTGCATCTCCGGATTTGCGGACCCATTGAAGTGAATGGGTCCGCATCTGTGATGCGGAATGCACACGGAACAGTGCCCGTGTATTGCAGATCTGCAAATGCGGTCCGCAGTATGGCCACGAAGCCATAGACTAATACACTAGAACAAACTCTCAGCTGTTAATAGTATTAACAAAAATGTTTCCTTTCACTAACTGCAAGCAGATCTAGAAATAGTGGAGAATTTTTCCACTTTACTTTGTCTGCATTTATTTCATTTGATCAGAAGTTTGTGCTCCAGATGTGAACTCGCTGATTAACAGCAACGAGCATTAAATCAAAGCCATCCTTTAAATAGAGTTAGAAGCGGTAAAAAACTAAAAATAACAGAAAACTGAAACACAAAGGCTCACATTTAAAGGGGTTTTCTGTGAACATTAAAGGGGTGAGCAAAGCGGACAACACAGGGATCCACATGCAATAAGTGATCATTACTTACCTGGCAGATCTCACACCACTGCTCCTGTTATCCAGGCCTGTATCAGTTTACCTCGCTGCAGCGGTGACGTCATGTCGACAATATGTGATTGCTGCAGCCAATCACCAGCCTCAGAGGAGCACTGAAGAGGCCAGTGACTGGCTACAGCAATCACATATTGTCGACGTGACGCCACCTCTGCAGCCATGTAAACCAGGCCCGAAGAACTGGAGCGGTGGCGCAAGATCTGCCAGGTAAGTAATGATCACTTCTTTTTTGCAGGATCCTCCTGAAACTGGACAACCCCTTTAACAAAGTGTCATGATTTTAGCCGATTAAAGCTTTGATAAATCTGTCACACCATCTCACATTGGCTAAAATGATGCAACATGTCAACCCCAGGGCCCATGTGGGGTAGAGGTTGCATCTCTTTATGATATGCGCATTTTTTTTTTGCATGTTTTTAAAATGATATAAATGTATCTACAGGTAAATCCTGGTCAAATAGCGAGACATGCCCACCTTGTCACGCCACTTCTACAAGCTGACGCTCATAGCACAAAAGACTCTAATATCTGGTGGAAATTGGTGTATTCCAAAGCAGACACCAATACCAAAGGCACAGATACTGTACACTCATAAATGTGGGCCAAAGTCTCTTAGAAAACCTGAAAATGAATGTCTTTACATGTATAGAACAATAAGATGCGCTAAAAAGATGGAAATACAGTAACTATTCTCCGTGCACCAGATGCCTGTTTGTGATAATATTATTTGTGTTTTCACAGTAACCTTCATTTATTAGGAATTAACTGTCGCTGCGGATGTCCTCTGCGGTAATTAATATTAATGATAGGAATCTAAATCCAGATTTCCATGCAGCCACATCATCCATCTCTGGCATACAGGGGGGACAGCTACGAATTGTTATATATAGCTGAGGTGTGGCCCCCAGGAAGTGCCAGGCACCTAACTGATCATTCAATGTGTTCCTTAGCCCTAGTATGGCTCTGTATTCGGGGGTCTGCTAGGGGTCATTCAGTACAACACACAGAAGATATATGGGGTGCCCATCCCCTGGGCATCATTAAGGGCAATCACATTAAACAGACCAGAAAATTGTGTTTCATCAGCAAGAAGTAGTTAAGAGCTGGATGTTGTGGTAACATTTGGCAATGGAGAGGTTAAAGAAAGGCTAAAAACATTTGATCGATGACATTTCATTAAATACCCCTTTACATTTCTCTGTATTGGAGGAAGAGGCCCTGAGACTCGAAGAACTAGGGTATTATTAGAAACACTTTACTCTCTATTATCTAGATCCAGGAGAGAAACTAGAACAGGCTAGGTCCCACATTTTTCAACATGCCCCCCTCCTGAGTAACTTTCCCGCAACCCCCCCCCCCCCCCTCATGGCTAGTCAAGACCACCCATGCTTGTTATAAAAGCCCACACCCACACAGTTATGCCCCCTTAGACCCCCATGACAGTAGTGCTCCCCCTTAATGCACCCACACAGTAGTTATGCCTAGAGTTGCCACCAGCCCATTAAAGTGACAGTATTTAGGAGTCCCTGCTCTGCATCCATATATATAGTCAGTGCTTCTGGGAATTCCCTGCTTTCTCTATGACTGACTCTATATATAGAGTCCTTATGGAGTCAGTGCTATGATAATGAAGGGGGGTATCACTAAAGGCTTTCCGTATGCTTGGGAATACCCCTGTATATTCTGTCTCTGCGTTTAAATGGTTTCTGGTCCCAGGTCCTTCTATACTGAAGGCAGAGCATTCAGCCACAAAACCCAATGCTATTAATCTGACGAAAAACCTCAATTATATTCTTCCCATGTTTAATGTATTCCCATGTACACTGTCCTTGTATCTACATTTACTAGATACTTCTCTGTGTATACCAGGGCAGAGTATGAGTATTTTTATTTTATTTTTAGATTTTTTAAAAAATAATTGCAACAAATTTAATGGTGCAAAATAAATGACCATAATCACAAATCTGCCCTTTTATAGAAGGAGAACAATTAAAATGTAAGTGCCATCCGCATCAAATGATGGAAATAAATGCCTCCTGATGGACTGCACTGACTGTAATGGGATCTGGTTTCCATTAGAAAACCATGCATTTTACCTGACAACAAAATGCAGCATGCGGCGCTATTTTATCGTGTATTTTGGACAGAATATGCAACAGAAGATGGTGGATCGTCCAATACAGATGTGGGTGAAACCTAACATGGACTTCTGTGCATGTAATCCTCCCCCAATAGTCACAGCATACTTGCTCTCTTATTATCCTATATGGGGTCCTTTTTTTCCAGAGAAGACAATCACATCTAATGCCCTCTGCGCCTAATTGGACCGTTTTATTGTTGCCACGACCAAGATGTTTACAAGTGTCACAGCATTAGATTAGTCGCACTAAAGACACAGACATCAGTAAAGTCTCCATACAGTCTTTTTTACCCATGTTCTGCAGTGACGGTAAGGGTACCGTTTTTGTTTTCCGGTATTGAGTTCCGTCACAGGAGCTCAATACCGGGAGAAAACTGATCAGTTTTAGCTAATGCATTCTGAATGGAGAGCTTTCAATTCAGGATGCATCAGTTCAGTCCCTCTTGTGTTTTTTGGGGGGAGAAAATACCGCAGCATGCTGCAGTTTTCTCTCCGGCCAAAAATACTGATCACTTGCTGGAATGCCAGATCCGGCATTAATTTACATTTATTGTTCTGGCAAAACGGATCCGGCTTTCCGATCTGCGCATGTGCAGACCTTTAAATATGCAAAAAAATAATAATGACGGATCCGGTATTTCAATGCATTTGTCAGATGGATCCGCATCTGGATCAGTCTGACAAATGCCATCAGTTTGCGTCCAGCGATGGAACTGCCTGCCGGAATCCTCTGGCGCAAGTGTAAAAGTGCCCTAACAAGGGAGTTTCCACCTTCATAAACTAGGACGATCATTATAGCCGAGCAATCTTTGGTACTAAAACAATCCAGTTACAACATTTTTCTCAGCCATTAGTGGTAAACACTATAATGAAAGCCAAATACATGTGCTGGGATGTAACTGTGCAATATTTCACAAGATAAGAACCATTTTTCATGCGGCACAGTGTGATCTAGATCTGCTGCTATCTCATTGTATGTTCTGCAGCCACAGGTAATTCAAGTAAATTGACTCCATGGATCAGGCAGTCGTCCAGCTCTCATTTTTGCACCTGTTGTTTTAACGTGAACAGGTTGGCATAAGAGACAGAACAGAACATCTATCGTCAGGACAAGTGCGGACTTCTGGAGGAATGCCGCACACTCACAGATGTCTTGTGCCTCTCACCATATTACTGCCGGGACCACAAAGAATGGAGTCAAATGAAGATGTTAAATAGCCATACCACTGTATTTGTTCTGGGAAAGATGGGTGTCATCCAAAATGGTTGCCATTATACACCGTTTTTCCAGTTACTACCTATTGTCTTTTCCTTTTTCAAATAAAAAGTATACTCTTGCAAAGTAGCTCATAAAGCAGGGGTGCACAACCTGCAAGCCACATGCGGCCCCCAAAGCCATTGTTTGAGGCCCCCGCCCTGCTTGGCAGAAACACAGCTGATCATGCGATCAGCTGTGTTTTTGCCCAGAGCGCCGCGCAATTGCAGGCTTACAGCTCCTGCACTGTATCAGGAGCAGGAAGGGTCCCCGGCTGTCAGACAGCGGGGGAGTCGAGCAGAAGACAGAAGCAGTGTATCAGCACTTCTGCCTTCACACACAGGTGATCGGCGCGCTGTGCAGATTAGACCTGGCGATCACGTGGTTGCCAGGGGTGTCAGGGGCAGAGGACTGCAGAGCCTCACTAGCTCGCAAATCCTCACACGGAGGCTGGTTTACCTGTAACTGGGGCTCCTTTTGATGCTCCAGTTACAGAGGAAATAGTGCAGAAAAAAAGTCTGTGTCCCCCCCCAAAGGTCTTTTATGGACTTTTTGGGGACAAATTATGTGACAAATATATAAATTAAAAGTAAAATAAATATATAAATTAAAAGTAAAAAAATAAATAAAAATAAAAGTCAGTGTCCCCCAGAGGTCTTTTTGTTACAGAAAAAAAATAATAATAAAAAAAAAATATATATATATATATATATATATACAGTACAGACCAAATGTTTGGACACACCTTCTCATTCAAAGAGTTTTCTTTATTTTCATGACTATGAAAATTGTAGATTCACGCTGAAGGCATCAAAACTATGAATTAACACATGTGGAATTATATACATAACAAAAAAGTGTGAAACAACTGAAAATATGTCATATTCTAGGTTCTTCAAAGTAGCCATCTTTTGCTTTGATTACTGCTTTGCACACTCTTGGCATTCGCTTGATGAGTTTCAAGAGGTAGTCACCTGAAATGGTCTTCCAACAGTCTTGAAGGAGTTCCCAGAGATGCTTAGCACTTGTTGGCCCTTTTGCCTTCACTCTGCGGTCCAGCTCACCCCAAACTATCTCGATTGGGTTCAGGTCCGGTAACTGTGGAGGACAGGGCATCTGGCGCAGCACCCCATCACTCTCCTTCATGGTCAAATAGCCCTTACACAGCCTGGAGGTGTGTTTGGGGTCATTGTCCGGTTGAAAAATAAATGATGGTCCAACTAAACGCAAACCGGATGGAATAGCATGCCGCTGCAAGATGCTGTGGTAGCCATGCTGGTTCAGTATGCCTTCAATTTTGAATACATCCCCAACAGTGTCACCAGCAAAGCACCCCCACACCATCACACCTCCTCCTCCATGCTTCACGGTGGGAACCAGGCATGTAGAGTCCATCCGTTCACCTTTTCTGCGTCGCACAAAGACACAGTGGTTGGAACCAAAGATCTCAAATTTGGATTAATCAGACCAAAGCACAGATTTCCACTGGTCTAATGTCCATTCCTTGTGTTCTTTAGCCCAAACAAGTCTCTTCTGCTTGTTGCCTGTCCTTAGCAGTGGTTTCCTAGCAGATATTCTACCATGAAGGCCTGATTCACACAGTCTCCTCTTAACAGTTGTTCTAGAGATGTGTCTGCTGCTAGAACTCTGTGTGACATTGACCTGGTCTCTAATCTGAGTTGCTGTTAACCTGCGATTTCTGAGACTGGTGACTCGGATGAACTTATCCTCCGCAGCAGAGGTGACTCTTGGTCTTCCTTTCCTGGGGCGGTCCGCATGTGAGCCAGTTTCTTTGTAGTGCTTAAGTGTTTTTTGTGACTGCACTTGGGGACACTTTCAAAGTTTTCCCAATTTTTCGGACTGACTGACCTTCATTTCTTAAAGTAATGATGGCCACTAGTTTTTCCTTACTTAGCTGCTTTTTTCTTGCCATAATACAAATTCTAACAGTCTATTCAGTAGGACTATCAGCTGTGTATCCACCTGACTTCTCCACAACGCAACTGATGGTCCCAACTCATTTATAAGGCCAGAAATCCCACTTATTAAACCTGACAGGGCACACCTGTGAAGTGAAAACCATTTTTAGGTGACTACCTCTTGAAGCTCATCAAGAGAATGCCAAGAGTGTGCAAAGCAGTAATCAAAGCAAAAGGTGGCTACTTTAAAGAACCTAGAATATGACATATTTTCAGTTGTTTCACACTTTTTTGTTATGTATATAATTCCACATGTGTTAATTCATAGTTTTGATGCCTTTAGTGTGAATCTACAATTTTCATAGTCATGAAAATAAAGAAAACTCTTTAAATGAGAAGGTGTGTCCAAACTTTTGGTCTGTACTGTATATATATTGGAAGGCTGAAATGTCAGCCTGAATTTGTGGGAGAGGCGTCTTACCCCTCATAAGCGCCGGTTTCTGTCACCTCTGGGCGCTTCCTGTTCACCCCCCCCCCCTTTTTTTTATTTTTCTTTCAAGTCCCCTTTAGGGTATGCCCCCTTCTAGGCTTACCCACGCTCGTGGCTCTGGGCACAACTCAGCCAGCATACGGCAGGGGTTAGGCGCTCCTCCTCGTCAGTTGCCTTTAGCCTCTACCACAAATATATATATATATATATATATATATATATAAAAATAAATAATTGTAAAATGCATAAAGGAAAAAAACGCCCACACCAACCAAAACCATTACAATTATCACCCTATTCATGTGAAACTATACATATTGTATGATAAAATGATCCAACACATATAGGGAACTAATTATAATCATTTGCATATTTAAATAATGAGCTATAGTTTGAATAAAAATGACGCTTAAAAAAAAAAATATTACAGTTTCCCCCTAATAAAACTAAAAAAATATATTAAAAAGCCCTGTGTCATGTAATAAAAAGCTGCAAAAGTTATTTTGGTAGTCCAAAAAATAAAAAAGTTACAAGTGTTTGAACCACATGTGCCAAGTCACAATAAAGTGACTGGTCATTAACCACTTTACGTCCGCCCATAGGATATAAACGTCCTATGGGTGGACCTCTATTTCTGAAAGCACGTTTTAAAAC
Source organism: Bufo gargarizans (assembly GCF_014858855.1). Lineage (NCBI taxonomy): Eukaryota > Metazoa > Chordata > Amphibia > Anura > Bufonidae > Bufo > Bufo gargarizans. Next base: position 604,381,718 of record NC_058081.1, read on the forward strand.
GTCCTTTCAGAAACAGCAGCTGCACGCTAATCGTGCAGCTGCTGATCGGGTTGCCCGCTGTCAGTGACAGCAGGGCAACCCAGAGATAAGGCAGGGACAGTTCCCGGATCGCTGCATACACAGCGCTCACCGAGCGCAGTGTCTGCAGAGCAGGAAGCGCTATGCGCTTCCTGTTCCGGCCCGGCGGTCATGTGACCGCCGGGACCGGAGCGTGCAGGAGCTGTGTGAGGTCTTACAGAGACCTCGATCAGCCCTGCTCTGAGGCTGTACAGCACAGAATCACGCTGTACAGCCTCTCTGGGGGGTGCATTTCTTCTGTAACTGGGGCTACTATGTCAGCCCCAGTTACAGGAGAAATCAACAGTGAAAAAAAAATGAAAAAGTGAAGCAAATGTCCCCCAGAGGTCTTGTATGACCTTATGGGGGACGAAAAGTGTAAAAAAAAATAAAGGGTTGAAAAAATAAAATAAAATAAAGTTTCACATGTAAAAAAAAAAAAGGTCCCCAAGTAAGGAATAAAAAAAATAAATTTAAAAATAGAAAAAATAAAATAAAATAGACATATTTGGTATTGCCGCGTCCGTAAAAACCAGCTCTATAAAAATATCACATGACCTAACCCCTCGGGTGAACACCGTAAAAAAAAAAAAAAAAAAGAACTGTGTCAAAACAAGCAATTTTTGTCACCTTGCATCACAAAAGGTGCAACACCAATTGATCAAAAATGCGTATGTCCCACAAAATGGTACCAATAAAACCGTCACCTCATCCCGCAAAAAATGAGCCCCTACATAAGAAAATCTCTCAAAAAATAAAAAAAACTATAGCTCTTAGAACATGGAGACACTAAAACATCATTTTTTGGTTTCAAAAATGCTATTATTGTGTTAAAGTGAAACAAATAAAAAAAGTATACATATTAGGTATTGCCGCGTCCGTAAAAACCAGCTCTATAAAAATATCACATGAGCTAACCCCTCAGATGAACACCGTAAAAAAAAAAAAAAAAACTGTGTCAAAACAAGCAATTTTTGTCACCTTGCATCACAATAGGTGCAACACCAAGTGATCAAAAACGCGTATGTCCCACAAAATGGTACCAATAAAACCGTTACCTCATCCCGCAAAAAATGAGCCCCTACATAAGAAAATGTCTCAAAAAATAAAAAAACTATAGCTCTCAGAACATGGACACATTAAAACATAATTTTTTTGTTTCAAAAATTCTATTATTGTGTAAAACTTTAATAAATGAGAAAAAGTATACATATTAGGTATCGCCACGTCCGTAACAATCTGCTCTATAAAAATGTCACTTGACTGAACCCCTCAGGTGAACGCTGTAAAAATAAATAAATAGAAACTGTGCTAAAACAACCAATTTTTTGGTCATCTTGCCCCATAAAGTGTTATAATGAATGATCAAAAAATCGTATGTACCCAAAAATAGTACTAATAAAACTGGCACCTTATCCCCTAGTTTCCAAAATGGGGTCACTTCTTGGGAGTTTCTACTGTAAGGGTGCATCAGGGGGCTTCAAATGGGACATGGCATCTAAAAACCATGTGGAGTTCCTTTTCTTCTGCGCCCTGCCGTGTGCCCATACAGCAGTTTATGACCACATGTGGTGTGTTTCTGTAAACCGCAGAATCTTGGTAATAAATATTGAGTTTTGTTTGGCTGTTAACCATCGATGTGTTAAAGAAAAAATTGGATTAAAATGGAAAATCTGCCAAAAAAGTGAAATTTAAAAATTTGATCTCCATTTTCCTTTAATTCTTGTGGAACGCCTAAAGGGTTAACAAAGTTTGTAAAATCGGTTTTGAATACCTTGAGGGGTGTAGTTTCTACAATGGGGTCATTTATGGGGGTATCCACTATGTAGGCCCCACAAAGTGACTTCAGACCTGAACTGGTCCTTATAAAGTGGGTTTTGGCAATTTTCTTAAAAATTTGAAGAATTTCTTCTAAACTTCTAAGCCTTCTAACGTCCTAAAAAAACAAAATGACAATTCCAAAATGATGCCAACATAAAGTAGACATATGGGGAATGTTAAGTAATAAATATTTTATGAGGTATCACTTTCTGTTTTAAAAGCAGAGAAATAGAAATTTAGAAAATTGCGAATTTTTCAAATTTTTGGGTAAATTTGGGATTTTTTCATAAATAAAGGTGAAATATTTTGACTCAAATTTATGACTATCATGAAGTACAATGTGTAACGAGAAAACAATCTTCCAGGCGTTCCAAAGTTGGTACCACATAAAGTGAGATATGTCAGTTTTGCAAAATTAGGCCTGGTCAGGAAGGGGGCAAATGGCCCAGATGGGAAGTGGTTAAGGCTTGGTCATTAAAGGGTTAGCCAATAAGTGCTTTCCTGGATAGTAAGGCCTCGTACACACCACCGTACCTTGTCTTTTGTATGCAGGACTTTTGTCTCCACTTCAAAAATCTTCCTCTGAGCAGAAACGTAAAGGACCCCATTATAGTCTATGGGGCCTATAAACTCTATTTGGCTCAGTTATGTGCCGAATCTGTCCTCTTTGTTCTTCTGCAACGTTATAGCAAAGGCTGAGCGCTGATGTGAACTTAGGCCTTAGGCCTCATGCACACGGCCGTTGTTGTGGTCTGCATCCAAGCCGCATTTTTTAGCGGCTTGGATGCGGACCCATTCACTTCAATGGGGCCGTAAAAGATGCGGACAGCCCTCCGTGTGCTGTCTGCATCCGTTGCTTCGTTCCGTGGCCCCGCAAGCAAAAAATATATAGCGATCACGAGGTAGCTTTACGGGTATAAAGATAGAGCGGAGATACACCCCCTGAGCTCCCTACTTGCACCACCCGCCCTAGGTGACGGGGCGCAACTGGGCGACAGTCCCTGACCTAAGTAAGTGCAAGCAGAGAGATAGAGACAACAAGGAAGCAAACAGCCAATGAGAGGTAGCACTCGAATGGACAGAGAGGTGGAACAAGCAAGGAACCACCAAAAACGGAAGTGCGAGGCGGGTCAACTAGCCAGCGTCAGTCCAGGAGGTCATGTCAGTACGAGGGTAGAGGCAAAGACAAAATCCAAAAGCAAGCCGAGGTCAAAATCCGAGAGGTAGCGTCAAGGTTCAGGGATCAGGCAGAAGAGGTAATAATACCTCTCTAATAAAGAGACAATAATAATACACAGCCTAAGGCTCCATTCACACGTCCGCAATGTGTTTTGCGGATACATGGAGCCACGGATCCGCAAAACACGGAAAGCGGCAATGTGCATTCCGCATTTTGCGGACCGCACATTGCCGACACTAATAGAATATGCCTGTTCTTGTCCGCAATTGCGGACAAGAAAAGGACATGTTCTATTTTTTTGCGGAAACGGAAGCACGGATGCGGAAGTGCAGATCCGCAAATGTGGATGCGGACAGCACATTCCGGCCCCATTGAAAATGAATGGGTCTGCACCCGTTCCGCAAAATTGCGGAACGGATGCAGATCCATTTTGCGGACATGTGAATGGACCCTAAGGGACCAAAATCACAGGCAACCTGTAGCCAGCAGGTTGCCTGTATTTATAGTGGGGAGTGAGGGTCATGTGACGTGGCCAGCGTCACATGACCGACAGACAGACAAGTTCGGCGCTCAAGGCAGACCTAGGAGCAGGGAGCCTCCCAGCTAGCAAAGCCGCCCTGGGAACGAGGCCGAACACAGATCCTCGCTCCCAAAGCTAAGCAGCAGGTCTGCGGCTGATGGGAGACCGAGTGCGCCTTTGGCGCCCCGTTACAATAGCATGTCCTATTCTTGTCCGTTTTGCGGACAAGAATAGGCATTTCTACAATGGGCCGCCCGTTCCGTTCCGCAAATTGTGGAAGGCACACGGGTGGCTTCTGTTTTTTGCGGAACGGTCGTGTGCATGAGGCCTTACGTGAGTCATAGAAACAGCGAAGCAGAGCCGGTTTAGATGTTTCTGTAAATCTACCCCTCGACACCGGTGCTTAATCAAGTTATTCCCATCTCTGCTCTGAAAGGCTGAGATGGGAATAACCCTTTAAGCAGTAAATTAGAAGATCATTATGCCATGTCTTCCAGCAACTGAGTGTGGGAAACTCTTTCCTTTTAGACCTGACTGGTCTACAAAAGGTTAAGAAGATCACCCTGTTCTAGACCAGATTTTTCTGGGTTGTGTTTTAAATTACCTTATGGCATACAAACCTCCCCATCTTTTTGAGAAAGACTACCTCTAGAACAGATTTTCTGTAAAAGATTTTTAGCTTCACCATATATGGTGAATACTGGCTATCTTCTGTGAGATCACCCCCTAGAAGACCACCCATTTTGAGTTTTCATTTTGTGTATACAGTGTATATATATATATATATATATATATATATATATATATATACTGTATATACATTTAGGTTCCCATCCCACTGGTTTTATTTCGATTTTCAGGTTTGTCCTTGTATTAAATGTTAGAAATTAAGAATAAATATACATAAATTGTTAGAATTAATAACAGGTTTCAATTTCTTACATATCTGATTAATCTTCTCAACAAATTACAACCCCTCCTCCCTAAACATTTACTGGCATGTAAAAATAATTAGATTTTTCCAGATAACATCACAGATACAAGGAAAGATGTGTATAGAGGTCCTTGGATGTTTAAATCTCTATTTATTAGGATACCATTACTATTTCAATTGTACTCCAATTTCCAGCTACGTTTTCCTATAATCGTGCACTCCTTGAACGTCTGTGCATAGCCTCACCATTACTGGTTGATAAGAAGAAACAGAGAGTCAAGTCAATTTCCCTTTGAGGGTTGCAGTTTTTCAGGTTAACATCTACAGTTTAAGGAGGCCACACACATTCAATAGCTGTGGGCTGAACAATCAGTGGCAACTCTTCTCTTGGGAGAACCAAAGGATCTAGTGAAAATATTCAGCCGACAATACACTAATGTGTTGTGGGGGAATTTGCTCTGCTACATATGTTTAGGATGGTAGTAGTTATATCAGTTGTAGTAGAGACATTGCAGAAAGTGTATTATTGGATTTGCAGCAGTTTTGTATTGAACTTGATGGACTTATGTCTTTTTTTCAACTATGTAAAAAAAAAAAAAGTCTCAAATTATGGTGCACAGTACCCCATATCTACATTATCATGTGTTACTTTTCACTACCCTTGCCACATTTGAAAAGTGGCAAGATGTATGGGGTGGGGTTTAGCAGCATGGCCAAATGGTGTGGGAAAAATCTGCTGCAAATTTACACCTGATCACAGTAAATTTCAATTTCTGGCTTTAACAGGCACCAAATTTATTATGGGGTTTCCAGGTTCAGAATATTCATGGCCTCTTCTATCTGCAATCCTGCCGATCCACTGTTTGAAGGCGATGCGGCAATTGGGAAAGTGCTGCAGCCTCTCCATTATTGGTAGCGGTTTTGCGGCTTTTCCCACTGGCTGCAATACTCTGCACAGCCACTACTGAGCATACAGTCTGCAGCGAAAAAAACAATGAAGAGTCCGCAGCACATCGGCTGCGATGTCGAGAGATTTTGGTGGCAAGATGCTATCACTACTGTGAACCCAGAAATGAATTTATTAATAATAAAATTGGAACATTTCACCATTAAATGCCAGTCTTAATAAATCTTCCCCATTATGGTCAGAGTATTTCTCGATGAGAAGTGATGGCTACTGCTTTATGCATCACACAACGCTATGTCACTAGGCTTTGCACAGAAGTTAGAATTTGCTTTTGTACCAAATATCCCACTTCAGGTCAGATCAGGAATATCTGGAAAGGTAAAGAGAGACAGATGATGTTTATTTTTAATTTTTTTCTTTCCTTCTCAACTCTTCAGATTCTATGGCAGCATTGACTGTCACAGGTGCAGACGGTGAGCTACAAAATGGTTGCTGCAGAGCACATGTAGGGTTGCCATACAGTTGTCCCACCATCTGTCGATGCGCAGGGCTGTAATCGCAGCGCTCCATGTTCCTGTCATGCTCTGTCACTCCGAGACATCATGGTGGTAGATTGAGTGTGTGGGGGGAGGCTCTACAGATAGAACATGGGCAATGCTCATAATTTAATGATTTCACACACAATGTTCAGTGTAACCTGTTTTTCATGCATATAATGGGGAGTCACGGGTTTATTAATAATTTCTGCTTGTTCCATGATGGCCGCCGTGTATTCTTCTCTAAGGCTGCCGGCTCTTAGCAGTAAACAGAGTTAATAAAATAAATCTCCTGTTCACACAGTGCAGCACAGAGCTAGAAAGTCTCTAGGATATGCTGTCCCTTTTTAAACTGCGGTGTAATGCATCCATATGGCATATTTAGAACAATTCCATGTTAAACCCAAGTTTACAGGATTGTGGTGTACAGTGCTACGGTCATTTCTTAGCACCGCAGAGCGAAACCTTCAGCATTAAAGGGGCATTCCAGGCTTTTAGATACTGATGACCTATGGCTAGGTCATCAGTATCGATTCCCCTCCCCGTCCCCATTAGAGGATTTCAGCCAGCATTGGAAACTAAACCGTGAATGGACCTGGAAGCACAGAAGGCTCTGTCCATTTATTAGTGGCCACGTTGACGTACTGCAACTGGGCTCCCATTGACTTGAATGGTAGTTAAATCGCAGTAAGCCGGCATGGCCACTTCACAGAAGATGGAACCTTCTGATCCGTAAACTGTTTTTGCTAATTGGTGGGGGCGTTGAACCTCCACCAATCTGATGCTGACCTACTTGGAAGATAGATCATCCGTATCTAACAGCTGGAATACCACTTCAAGCTTTTATCTTCTAAGCGCTTTATAGAACACATCTGTAAGGTACATGTAGGTAAGGTATTATGTATGTAAAAGTCTGTGTAGATAACAACAAGGACTTGTAGCAGTAACCTCTCCAAAAGAGCACCCCTTTGAGTTCACCCCACATTTAATCCAGATTTTTCTGTGATGGCTTTTCACTTAGCCTATCTTTTGTGCATGTTGAGCACTGCCTTAAGTGGATGCCCCGTAGAATTTTGGGTGATTATGTCAGAAAAACTTTACTATATGGGGCAGGGGTCGGCAACGTTTGACACTCCAGCTGCTGTTACACTGGTTTGGCTGTTCTTGTAACATAAAGGGTGCCCACTGACGAGTGTACGTCATATTCAGTATGCAATCTATGGTTGAAGCAAGCTAATGATTTCATGCTAAAGGAACAAAAAATAAAGTTAAAAAAAGTTTTTAAAAGTTTTCAAAAATGTATATAAAAAAGAAAAATTCATATCACCCCTCCTTTCCCCATTTTTCATATAAAAATAAATGCTTAAAATTAAATATCATTGGTATTGCCACATATGAAAATGACCAAACTATCAAAATATAAAAGTATTTATCACGTGTGGTGAACCCCATAACTGAAAAAAATTCGACAGCTGGGACTCCCGCCAATCAACTGTTTGAGAAGACTCCAACACTTGCAGTAGCTAGTATAGCATTGTATAGCGGCTGTGCTTGGTATCGCAGCTCAGCCCTATTCAGTTCCATGAGGCTGAGAAGAGAGAAGGCTACAACGCTACTACGAGCACTGCTGCCTTCTCAAACAGCTGATCGGCGGGGGTCCCGGCTGTCGGACCCACACTGACCAGATATTGATGATCTATCTAAAGGACATCAGTTCAGAAAAACAATTTGAAGCATTTAGAAGGCAGGGAATAAAAAGCGAAATGAAAAAATTCAAATAGTTTACGAGGGGAAGGGGTTATAATGAGACCCAGGCAGTCTGTGCCCCTGTTCCATACACAATAAATGAGTTGTACATAGTTAGAGATACACAGCTGCTTAGTTTGATTAACAGCGTCACAGTTGTCCATGTTCTGTGTCTGCTTTTGCAGATCAGCTTCATTGAAGTAAATGCATATCACCTGCAATTCCCAACACAACGTATGGACACGGTGTGGCGCTGTTTCTGGAAGAAAGCAGCCATCTGTTTCTAATCCTGGTCAACTCTTTAATCATCACTTCATAATCACATCTTGTCACGACGTGGTGTGGATAGATAACTCCACACTGACCACAAGAGGGAAGGGAAAATCCCTAAACTGAGCCCTCACTACTAGAAGTATGAACAGACCTTGATGGTAGGAATGTTCATACGCTGGAACCTAGGGCCCTATCTGACCCTAAAAGGCCCTGGAAATAGTGTCAGGACAAGAAATGACCTGTTCCTTCCCAGCTGAAGGAATAGGAGACTCCCTTAGGTCTAATACCAAAAAGTAGGGGAAAACAACAAACAAGAAATAAAGGAAAGACCCTTAACTCCAAAGTATACAGACGAGCAGGAACTCAGAGGAGAACCAGACACCAGCTCTTCATAACCAAAAAGAGCTATCAACCGCATAGCATGATAGGTGAGGCCAGACAAATAGAGTTGGAATGACCACTTGAGCTACACCTGAGACCAGAGGTGTGCTCATACACAGCAACAACACAGAAACAAGTGAAAATAGAGAGGCTGTCAGAGCACATCACGTGCAGCCAGTCTCTTAGATCTTCTGACCCCGTCACATGAGGGACCGTGACACATCTATTGTAATAATAGAAGTCCGCTCATTAACAAAAATAAATAAATACTGCACCAAGAAGAAGGTACACTACCCAAAAGTAGCTTCTGAAAGCCCTTTTATAGGGCAGCAGGGGAACCAGTTTTACACTCTTATGGCAAAACCCAGTGTCTGATCAGACCATACCTGCAATCATCTACATATCTGCTTGAGACATAACCGTATGCAGAGTTTTGCAGCAATCTGACTTTTCTATCTGGGTGCATTTATATATTATATATATTTTTTTGCCAATGATTGTGTATTAGGGAATTGTTATATATATAATTTACTCTATACAAGCGTGATATGCATTAAAGAAGGCAGTATACGTGGAAAACTAGTGAAACATGGCATGCAACACCCCATTAAATAGAATATCTAGTGATTGTAAATAGCTTTGAAACGCCTTGCATTTTGTTCGATCCACCAGGACATGAAAGACTCCACACATATGTGAGGACAAGTAGCAGAGCTCAGCCTTATGCGGAGAATAGAAGAATGAGCCTAAGGCGAGGAATTAATTGATTCCGCAATAGTCATTGCTTTTTGCATAAATTAACCTGGATCTTGTCACTAATCACCGTCCTTTCTTGCAGCACCTCACAGATGCACCGCATTGACATTTGTGTCCTGCGGTTCATGTATAAAATTTGCATAACGAGATGCATTGATTTGTAGTTAATTGATTAGCTTGTGCAAGTGATGTCCTTTATTGCTGAGCTACCTGCGTAATTAAAAATGCACAAGTCATTGCAGGACCCCATGTGGAGCAATTAGGAGTCATCAGAGAAGATGGAGCTGCCAGAAGCTTCAGACGCTCCCAAGTCTGCATTTGCTATTGTTCTGTATCACACAGGATAGGTTTAGATCAGAGCAAATCTCTGAGCTACAGTCGTGGAAGAAGTACAGTGCTGCTCAACAAGAGTTCATCCACGTGCTGCGGAGTGTGTCCGCATGGGGCGCAATCCGTACGTAAGGCTCATGCACGCGGCCGACAAACAGTAGGTCCGCAATATGCGGGCACTGACCGTATGCTCACCGCATCACGGATGTGGACCCATTCACTTGAATGGGTCCGCAATTAAGAAAGGTGCGGTGCAGAACGGAGGAACTACGGAGAATTTGTTTTATTTTTTTGATGGGCCAAGATCTGTCGCAGCAGCACCACGAATAGTGCCCAAGCATTGGGGACTGCAAATTGCGGTCCCCAATGCACGAAACGAACGGTTAACAGCTGTGGGCAAGAGGCCTAACTTGAATTGCAGTGCAGATTTTAAAGAGCATCTGTCAGCAGAATCAACCCTGTTAAACAAGGCATACTGCCTGGTGGGGTTCATCCTGCTGATTAGGTTGATATCTTTATTTTTTTTAATCAATTCTAGCTTCTCAAGAGAAAGTAGACTTTTATTCTTTATGCAACCTAGGGTTTCAGTGCACCGAGGGGAGGGGACGATCCCATGAAATCGCCATAGCTCCTCAGCTTTTCAGCGCTGGCCCAGTCTTGGCGGACTGCAGCCTTAATTTGCATAATAAAGTCTGTTTTCTCGGGAACCCCGCGACCGATTTTGTGGTTTACTAAGGTTTAAATCCACAGCATGTCAAGTTACGTTGCTGATATATACTGTGGATTTGACCCCTTTGCTATGGATTGTGCCTAAATACACTCGGTGTGACCCTACTCTTATCAGGGTCTTTGTGGAGAGGACTACCATTTCAGCATGCGATTGTGTATCTCATCGTGGTTGAGGACATGTTAGATACACCAGTTCAGCAGTTATCAGATATGATAGACTAAGGGTCCATTCACACGTCCGTAATTTCGTTCCGCATTTTGCGGAACGGAATTGTGGACCCATTCATTTCTATGGGGCAGCACGATGTGCTGCCCGGATCTGGAATTGCGGACCTGCACTTCCGGGTCCGCAATTCTGTTCCCGAAAAAAATAGAACATGCCCTATTCTTGTCCGCAATTGCGGACAAGATTAGGCATTTTCTATTAAGTGTCGGCGATGTGCGGTCCGCAAAATGCGGAACGCACATCGCCAATGTCCGTGTTTTGCGGATCCGCAAAACACACACGGGCGTTTGAATGGACCCTAAAGGTCCCTTTACATTGGGCGACAGCAGCAGATTATCGGGAGGAAAGCTTTCCTTCCAGACAATCTGCTGCTCACTGGTGGAGGAGATCCCCCCATTTACATGCAGAGATCTCCTCCACAGTATAGGGAGGAGTGATCACTAATGCCATCACTCTTCCCCATACTGTCTTGTTGTTTGCCGGCAGCAGATTGTGTTTACACAGCACAATCTGCTGCTGATAAATGATAATTTTTGTGTGTGCACAAATGATCAGATTACCGATGAACAACCGTTTTGCTCGTTCATTGGGAAACCGGTGGTATATTTACACCGCCAGATAATCGCTAACAAGTTTCTATGAACGCTCATTAGCGATTATCTTTGGGATTCTCGGCCCATGTAAAGGGCCCTTTAGGCACACCTGCTTAGGGCTCAACTGAGCTAACAGAGGCCAGGCCGTCAGGCTAGTATACATGGGTGTACCCCCATTTTTATTGTATAGAAGAGCATAGTCCTATTTTTCTATGCAGAGGAACACCGTAAAAATATATTGCATGGCATGCATTTCTTTTAGCATGGCATGCATTGGAGACTTCCATCAAAGGAATAGGTCAGGAAATCCTCCAGAAGTATACGTCTGACAGAAGGCTCTAATGTGATGTGAACGGAGTCCGATACAGCAACTCAACAGGTGTTATCACACATGAAGGGCTGAGATACAGCAGATAGTCTCACACATTACAGGCTTAAATACCCTGACTTGGCAGTACAATATCAAATATGATAGGCTTAGATAAAAGTATCACACGTGATAGGCTGAGATGCAGCGGCTCAGCAGATGGTATCACCTTATCAGCGCAGTTGATGGTATCACACATATAGGCACACATTGTCCATGGAATCCTTCACCCATCATCATCAGGCATCTTGCATGTATTGTGTGTCATACATTTTTATATTGTTTATTTCCTCCACATGACACTTTACAGTTAAGGATCTTTGACTTCCCCGGCTATTGACTTGTAACATAATTGTTTCCTCTCAAACTGCGTCCGATCACATCAGCCATGCGGAGGTGACACATTTACACTGGAGCCAATAATCTGTACCCTCGGTGCTGACGGAGCAGTGATCGCTTCCATCCTCCTGTCAATTGTCAGCAAACCATACAGTTTTTCTACATGGCTGCAGTGATGGGGCGGATGGGATGGACGGTATAGATCGGGAGGTTTATAGGTATCAGGTTATAGGCTTGTATCACTCAGGACGGCAGCTGTCAATCAACTCATCATGAGGTGGGGTCATATCGTATGCCTCAGACCTGCTCCAGTGAAATCTGGTTGGGTTGGCTATGTGTGTATCATGTGATAGACAGGGGCGTAACTATAGGGGAAGCGGCTGCTTTGGGGCCCTGACCCAGAAAGGGCCCATCCAGGAGAAGGAGGACTACAACATTTTTGTCAGGGCCCCCTCAACAGTATTGCACAATGAAATTATATACCGTGACAGGATAGACAGTGTAGAAAACGGATGGAACAGCTGCCGGGCCTGGGGGGCCCCATTCAAAAATTTGCTGTGGGGCCCAGTCATTTCTAGCTACGCCACTGATGATGGCAATATACATGATTCACAATGTGTGAAATCAAAGTAAATGTTTGTGCTGCTTATAAGACTACATTGCTTAAGTCACTAATGTAAGGTTTTTGTATGAAATGTTCTGTTAGCTGCTGTAGTTTTAGATGAAATCTGAGCATATTCTGTATATTTTTGGCTTGGAGGGGCAAGATCGTATATATGGCCTGCATCAGATATCCTCTTTTTTCAACAAGTGCACCAGGCTGTAGACTCTATGCTGTCTCTATAGGTGATGATGCACCAGGCTGTAGACTCTATGCTGTCTCTATAGGTGACGATGCACCAGGCTGTAGACTCTATGCTGTCTCTATAGGTGACGATGCACCAGGCTGTAGACTCTATGCTGTCTCTATAGGTGATGATGCACCAGGCTGTAGACTCTATGCCGCCTCTATAGGTGATGATGCACCAGGCTGTAGACTCTATGCTGTCTCTATAGGTGATGATGCACCAGGCTGTAGACTCTATGCTGTCTCTATAGGTGACGATGCACCAGGCTGTAGACTCTATGCTGTCTCTATAGGTGATGATGCACCAGGCTGTAGACTCTATGCTGCCTCTATAGGTGATGATGCACCAGGCTGTAGACTCTATGCTGTCTCTATAGGTGACGATGCACCAGGCTGTAGACTCTATGCTGTCTCTATAGGTGACGATGCACCAGGCTGTAGACTCTATGCTGTCTCTATAGGTGATGATGCACCAGGCTGTAGACTCTATGCTGTCTCTCTAGGTGACAGTGCACCAGGCTGTAGACTCTATGCGGTCTCTATAGGTGATAATGCACCAGGCTGTAGACTCTATGCTGTCTCTATAGGTGATAATGCACCAGGCTGTAGACTCTATGCTGTCTCTATAGGTGACGATGCACCAGGCTGTAGACTCTATGCGGTCTCTATAGGTGATAATGCACCAGGCTGTAGACTCTATGCTGTCTCTATAGGTGATGATGCACCAGGCTGTAGACTCTATGCTGTCTCTATAGGTGATGATGCACCAGGCTGTAGACTCTATGCTGTCTCTCTAGGTGACAGTGCACCAGGCTGTAGACTCTATGCGGTCTCTATAGGTGATAATGCACCAGGCTGTAGACTCTATGCTGTCTCTATAGGTGATGATGCACCAGGCTGTAGACTCTATGCTGTCTCTATAGGTGATAATGCACCAGGCTGTAGACTCTATGCTGTCTCTATAGGTGATAATGCACCAGACTGTAGCCTCTATGCTGTCTCTATAGGTGATGATGCACCAGGCTGTATGCTCTATGCTGTCTCTATAGGTGATGGTGCACTATGCTGTAGACTCTATGCTGTCTCTACAGGTGATCGTGCACCAGGTTGTAGACTCTATGCTGTCTCTATAGGTGATGATGCACCAGGCTGTAGACTATATGCTGTCTCTATAGGTGATGATGCACCAGGCTGTAGACTCTATGCTGTCTCTACAGGTGATCGTGCACCAGGTTGTAGACTCTATGCTGTCTCTATAGGTGATGATGCACCAGGCTGTAGACTATATGCTGTCTCTATAGGTGATGATGCACCAGGCTGTAGACTCTATGCTGTCTCTACAGGTGATCGTGCACCAGGTTGTAGACTCTATGCTGTCTCTACAGGTGATCGTGCACCAGGTTGTAGACTCTATGCTGTCTCTATAGGTGATGATGCACCCGGCTGTAGACTCTATGCTGTCTCTATAGGTGATGATGCACCAGGCTGTAGACTCTATGCTGTCTCTATAGGTGATGATGCACCAGGCTGTAGACTCTATGCTGTCTCTATAGGTGATGATGCACCAGGCTGTAGACTCTATGCTGTCTCTATAGGTGACGGTGCACCAGGCTGTATACTCTATGCTGTCTCTATAGGTGACGATGCACCAGGCTGTATACTCTATGCTGTCTCTATAGGTGACGATGCACCAGGCTGTAGACTCTATGCTGTCTCTATAGGTGACGATGCACCAGGCTGTAGACTCTATGCTGTCTCTATAGGTGACGATGCACCAGGCTGTAGACTCTATGCTGTCTCTATAGGTGATGATGCACCAGGCTGTAGACTCTATGCTGTCTCTATAGGTGATGATGCACCAGGCTGTAGACTCTATGCTGTCTCTATAGGTGATGATGCACCAGGCTGTAGACTCTATGCTGTCTCTATAGGTGATGATGCACCAGGCTGTAGACTCTATGCTGTCTCTATAGGTGATAATGCACCAGACTGTAGACGCTATGCTGTCTCTATAGGTGACGATGCACCAGACTGTAGACGCTATGCTGTCTCTATAGGTGACGATGCACCAGGCTGTAGACTCTATGCTGTCTCTATAGGTGAGGATGCACCAGGCTGTAGACTCTATGATGTCTCTATAGGTGATAATACACCAGGCTGTAGACTCTATGCTGTCTCTATAGGTGACGATGCACCAGACTGTAGACTCTATGCTGTCTCTATAGGTGATGATGCACCAGGCTGTAGACTCTATGCTGTCTCTATAGGTGATGATGCACCAGGCTGTAGACTCTATGCTGTCTCTATAGGTGATGATGCACCAGGCTGTAGACTCTATGCTGTCTCTATAGGTGATAATGCACCAGGCTGTAGACTCTATGCTGTCTCTATAGGTGTCAATACAACAAGCTGTAGCCTTGTGTTGAGATTTATCAAAACTGGTATAAAGGAACACTGGTTTAGTTGCCCATAGCAACCAATCAGATTCCACATTTCATTTTTCAGAGCTCCTTTGGGAAATGAAAGATGGAATCTGATTGGTTGATATGAGCAACTAAACTAGTTTTCCTTTACACCAGTTTTGATAAATCTCCCTCCACATGTGTATGTGACAATACACCACGCTGTAGTTTCAAAATTTATTAAATGTCATAGATTGTTTGCAAATTTCTAAATTTGGCGCATCTTTAAACAAACCACATTTTTGTAGCGATGTTCGGACACTTTTTTCCTTCACTCTGCCTCCCTACTGGAATAACATCGCACCTTCTGAAAAGTCGCAGTTGAGAAATCTGGTGCATATACAGGTAACCATGTCCAATTTCCAAAAGTCGCAAAAATAGTGTGCCAAAATGTGCTACTTTTTTTTCTACCAGATTTCGGCCACAAATGAATTGATGACTTGTCCCCCAATGGCAATGCACCAAGCTGTAGACCTGGGAGTGTGACAGCGTTCTGCTGAGCACTCTGTATTGATCTGGGAGGAAAGGGTACATAGAGGACGCAGCATAATCGCATGTAATTATTTATTGCTCCTGTCCTCCGGCTTATCAACGCTTCGATCTGGCGCTGCACTTGGAATCTGCATGGAGAGCGCTGACACAGAACAGTCTGCAGGTTTTAGTCTTTACCATCTCTCGGAGATGACGGATATGTCATTTCACGGATACCTTTGTTTGTCTGCCAGGGAAAGCGGCTTAATAACCCAGAATGGGGTGTACGGTTACTCGTCCTAGCGATCACTGTCAGAGGCGCCCATCACGTATGGCAGTGAGGTAGAACTCTGCGAGATAACGTTCCTAATGTTACCTAATTACATCCCAGGCTGTTTGTTCTGCATCTCCTTCTTCCAGCAGATCCCATAATCAAATATTCATTCTCGCAGCCTGAGGACGGCTGATTATCCTGATAACCCGCTGGGCTGCGCTGAAGCTCTAAACTGCACAGGCAATGAATTAATTCTGCATCTGGAAGACAAACTTTCCTATCGTCATAAAGCCGAGTGCTACCCGAGCTTCAACATCAGGTTCTCAATCCTCTTCTGCTTAGTTACAGCATGAGGCGCTGCAGGAGACAGATGTGCTCTCTTGTGGCGCTGCACGAAACGCTTTCCACACAGGCTTATTCTGAAAAGAACTGTAGAGACCGTCACCAGCATCAATGGACCATAGTCCTCGAAGTTTGGTGGATTTCCCAGCCGCCAGATAAAGAGATATCCGCTTTGGACATTCCCTTTTTGTTGGAACAGTCCTTTGACAATAAACTGATTGTAGGGCATCCCAGAATCCCAGATCATCTGTAACCCGTGGGAGAACCTAGATACAAGTGTCCTGCAGCGCCACCACAGGGGTAATGAAGTATTACACAATTCCTATTGAAATCAGTAGCCTCCCATGTAATGCATGGAAGTTCCAGGTCCACCAGAGTGAGTGCTACGCTACATTCTGGTCAATAGATGAGGGTTCTGAATAGTGGTCCTCTAGGACCAGAGTTGGTTATTAAACTGATGCCTGGCAGCTATAGTGCTTAAAAACCCTGAACTTAAAAACCCTGCCCCCAGGTCCCGCTAAGCCTGTTAGGCCACGCCCCTCCCAGTCCGCAGCCGATGGGATTGAAAAAAAATGAAGGTAAAAATCAACTTCTCTCAGCTTCTGGGGTGGCAGGGAGGGTGACTTTCTCCCGGCAGCTCACGCTCAGACAGCACAGTGCTGCTGGCTGAGGGTCAGCTGTTCAAAAGGACATCCCTGTGTCCGTCCAGGCGCTGCGTCAGACAGAGGACAGGGAGTCTAAAAGCCGGACTATCCGGCCTAAAACCAGACCTCTGGCTACCCTAGGGGCAGGCTGCTGTGGAGGTCACAGTTAAGGGGACGGTCCGCTATGGAGGTCAGTGTTAAGGGGCAGATTGCTGTAGAGGCCACTGTTAAGGGGGCAGGGTGCTGTGGAGGTCACATTTTAAAGGAAACAGCTCTGTAGAGGTCACTGAGACAGGGTACTGTGGAGGTCACTAATAAAGGGGCGCTCACTGTGGAGGTCACTGTTAAAGGGGAGGGCGCTGTGAATGTTACTGTTGAGGGGGCAGGCCGCTATGGAGATCACTGTTAAGGGGGTGGGCACTGTAGAGATCACTGTTATAGTGGATATTGTCGATATCTTTTAATGACAAACACAAACATTAAATGAAATAGATGAAATATACCCGTGTGAGGCCGGGTCCTTCTGCTAGTATAATTATATACAGGAGATGCCCAGGTTATACCAGCATGGTCCATGTCACTTTATACAAGAAGATGTATAATTTATACCAGCAGTACATATACAATTATATACAGGAGATGCCCTGGGACACAGAAATCTCTCTTACACCTTTTGTTTAACGGAATAAATGACTGCACCCTGCACAAGTCGATTAGCGCAGTGTTGAAGCAACAGGTAATAAGTGTTAATAGGCTTCTTTGTCTGCGCGGTTCAGAGGCTGAGCGATGCATCTTCTACAGTAACAGCAATTAGGACTTAAAAGCTTTGATTTCAGATGTAATTATTATTATCTCTCCACTCTGAGAATAGATTTTGTGTTTTCCTAGCAAACAATGGAGTCTAAGGAAGTGTTTCCTCTAAGAAGGGGTCACTGAAATTTCCTCAATGTGATCTGTATTTCCAGTATGGGGCTTAATATTCTGGATTAAACCGTACATAATCTCTTTATAGTTTTCAAGCTATGATGGAAGATTACAAATCCCATTCCTGAGCGGAGTGCGCCTGCCATCCCAGTTATACGCTTATATTAAATGGAAAATAGAGATCTCTCCCTGGGGACTTTAATCAAAGAGGCAAATAAAAGGCTTTAAACTGCAGAATGTGATGTGTCTATCATTCAATGTTTATGGAGAACTTCCAGTTGTTCAGAATGAGTTTATTCGGATTTGTCACTTTTGTGACATTTCAATGTATTCACCTTCATGTTTAGTGTCTTGTTAATCCTCCATTCCTATATGTAGCAACTGTATTTACCCTTTTTGTCCATATGGGGTAGAATAGTAGTTTTGTTCTTGTACAAAGATGGCAGTATAATAGTAGTTATATTCTTGTATAAATGAGCAGTATTATAGTAGATATATTCTTGTATAAAGGAGCAGTATTATAGTAGATATATTCTTGTATAAAGGAGCAGTATTATAGTAGATATATTCTTGTATATAGGAGCAGTATAGAGGAAAAGAGATTTTGTCCAGCTTGTACTTGTGGTAATCCAAGGCTTCTTTATTGAAAATTCAGTATAAAATCCAGGTACAGAAAGCAGAGTCTACATGTTTCGGGCACAATGCAATCTTAGCCCTTACTCATGAGTCATGAGTAAGGGCTAAGATTGCATTGTGCCCGAAACATGTAGACTCTGCTTTCTGTACCTGGATTTTATACTGAATTTTCAATAAAGAAGCCTTGGATTACCACAAGTACAAGCTGGACAAAATCTCTTTTCCTCTATACTTCCGTATTTCTCCTGATTCGGGTGAAGGAGCTGTTCCGTGCTATACCAGTGGAATCCCTGGCAGGTGAGAGCTGCTCAATACTTCTGTTTTCTTCAAATAGGAGCAGTATTATAGTAGATATATTCTTGTATATAGGGGCAGTATTATAGTAGATATATTCTTGTACATAGGAGCAGTATTATAGTAGATATATTCTTGTATATAAGAGCAGTATTATAGTAGTTAGAATCTTGTACATACAGTGTAATATTATAGCAGCTATATTCTTGTACATAGGGGGCAGTCTTATAGTAGTTTAACTCTTGTACATAGGGGGCAATATTATGATAGTTAAAGCCTTGTCTGTAGGGGCAGTATTATAGTAGTTATGTTCTTGTACATTGTTATAGTAGTTATATTCTTTTACATAGCAGCAGTATTAAAGGGGTATCCCCATCACAATGATCATAGTTTAATTTGTTACTGTTGTGCCATTGATCATTTTTGAAAATATTATATAATAGCAAATTCCCACCTTTCTTCATAAAATACTTCCATCCTACCCCAGTGTTACACTTTGGTTCCCCCTAGTTATGGCCACCTCTTCTCAGGCGATTCCATGGGCCGCGCTTGCGCAGAAGAAGCACTTCTTTTCCCTGGCCTGCCGCTCTTTGATTACATGAACGTGCATGCAGCTGGGAGGCCGCGTATGCGCAAAGCTTTATTCCAATGTGCCCTGTATGAAATAGAAAGACAGACATGCAATGTGACAATGCACTGCAATATATAGTACAAAAATTGCATGGAAATAACAAGTGCTACACTATAAGTGCGAGATACTTGGCAAATTATTTTGTACAAAATTATTTGAGCCCGTCTGCCAAGCGTCAAGGCGTTCTCTGTTAGACGGGTTCCTACGCTAAATTCTACCTGTTAGGTGCCATAACGGCTACCATACACTTCAGGGAGTGTAGGTTCCACGTACCTGCATTGTAACCTACCTGTTGGGTGCCATGACGGCTACCATCCACTTCAGGGAATGCAGGCTGCACAGCAGGCCCACTCCACAACACCACCGGCGCCTAAAAGCCACCAAGGACCGCAGTGCGAGTCCTGGTGCTGTGGCTACAGTGAATGAAGTGGAGCAGGCCTGACTATGCACTGACACTAATTAAAATCAGCCAATAGGGCAGACAGGGTGGTCAGAAATGTGAGACTGAGGAGGCAGCCACACCTCAATTACAAACTACAAGGGAAACCAAAAAAGGGGCTCAGTCACATAACAACCGCAGGAGCACATTGCTGGGGCAGTTCTGACCACCCTGTCTGCCCTATTGGCTGATTTTAATTAGTGTCAGTGCATAGTCAGGCCTGCTCCACTTCATTCACTGTAGCCACAGCACCAGGACTCGCACTGCGGTCCTTGGTGGCTTTTAGGCGCCGGTGGTGTTGTGGAGTGGGCCTGCTGTGCAGCCTGCATTCCCTGAAGTGGATGGTAGCCGTCATGGCACCCAACAGGTAGGTTACAATGCAGGTACGTGGAACCTACACTCCCTGAAGTGTATGGTAGCCGTTATGGCACCTAACAGGTAGAATTTAGCGTAGGAACCCGTCTAACAGAGAACGCCTTGACGCTTGGCAGACGGGCTCAAATAATTTTGTACAAAATAATTTGCCAAGTATCTCGCACTTATAGTGTAGCACTTGTTATTTCCATGCAATTTTTGTACTATATATTGCAGTGCATTGTCACATTGCATGTCTGTCTTTCATGTTATTTCCCTGCCCCAGCAATGTGCTCCTGCGGTTGTTATGTGACTGAGCCCCTTTTTTGGTTTCCCCTGTATGAAATAGAGCCACGCATGCTCTGTTTGCAGAAGTGGAGGGACACAGGCACAGTTCTGTGCGTGGAGCGGTGTAGTCGCTTACTCCAAAGATGAGAACTTGTCTCTCTACAAACCGTAACTCCGTAGCCACGCCCCACCGCTCTGAAGCCATGCCCATGTCGCATAGCCCCCTGCAGGATGGCGGCCAGGACTGTGTGAGACTGGGCAGTGAGGTAAAACTGGGACGGAAATGTTTGTGAGGCCCGAGGTGAGATGTGTGACGTCACTGAGGTGTGAGAAACGTGACACTAGTGAGCCTTGGATGATGTAATACAAAATATGTTATGTGTTATATGATATGACCATGACCACCAAGCTTTGAGGCACACTATATGACATAACTGAGGTATGAGGCTCAATACATAACATCACAGAGGCTGCCAGACTGATGTCATACAATCCACATAAACTAGCCAGCAAGGACTGAGTTCTCAGTGTGATGTCATAAGGAGGCATGGCCTTCACTCACACTGCCTAAGCCCGCCCAGCCTTAGGGTCCATTCACATGTCCCTGTGTATTTTGAGGATCCGCGGTTCCGCAAAACACGGACACCGGCAACGAGTGCTCTGCATTTTGTGGACCGCACATTGCCGGCACTTAATAGAAAATGCCTAATCTTTTCCGCAATTGTGGACAAGAATAGGACATGTTCTATTTTTTTCGGGAACGGAATTGCAGATCCGGGATGTACATCGTGCGGCCCCATAGAAATGAATGGGTCCGCAATTCCGTTCCGCAAAATGCAGAACAGAATTGCAGACGTGTGAATGGACCCTTAGAAGCAGGAAACCAGGAAGTGAACAGCAGAGCTGGCTGCAGGTGAGGATGAAATAGCAAGATGGGAATACCTATTTAAACTAGTTATATTCTTATACAGAGAGGGTAGTATTACATTCTGTTATATTATATTACATAGGAGCAGTGGTATTATAGTAGTAGTAGTTATATATATTCTAGGCAGAATTATAGTAGTTATATTGTTGTACATAGAGGGCTGTATTATAGTCATTATATTCTTGTAGACGGCTGTATTATAGTCATTATAATCTTGTAGATGGCTGTATTATAGTCATTATATTCTTGTAGACGGCTGTATTATAGTCATTATATTCTTGTAGACGGCTGTATTATAGTCATTATATTCTTGTACGTGGGCAGTATTGTACACACCTCAACATTGAAACTGCAACAAAGGAAAGTCATGGAATTATGGAAATCACAGGACCGATGGACATGTTAATCATATGCAAATAATAAAATATGGAAACAAAATATTCAAAACATCTCAGTTTATTCAGTGTTGGGTATGAGTGCCAAGTGCAAAAATATGTGAACTTACATGTCCTGGCAAGCTATCAATGAGGTTATTAATGGCTGTCCGAGGAATATTTTGCCACACTCAGGGGCGTAGCTATAGGGGAAGCAGGGGAACTGAATGCACTTTGGCACACAAATCATCAAGATCCACTGCTGCGTAAGCCGTGTACTGGGGTGGGCTCCCCAGGATACAGCGAAGTCACAAACGAGGTAAGCAACTCCAACACCAGCTTTTCCAAAACAGAATTTTCCTAACACGTGGTAATAAACACAACAAAAAATGCTGAGAACATAAAATACATTTACATACACCCAGCCCAAAGGTTGAGACCCCCGTGTTGCACAGCACAGCGCCTTCTGATGGATGCTGGGGGAAATTTTGCGGTAATTTAACTACTGGCGAGCACAACTAAAACTGCTTTGCTTTTTATTACCCTGAAGCAAACACGAACAATTGTTTGGGCGCTTAGTACTAGCTAGCCTGCAGTGCAACACAACAGTTTACAATCTTAACGTGCTCTATAGTATTCCCCCTCCCATAACTAGTCTGGCAGCAAGTGCCTGATTATTACTCCTGAGCAAAACGCTGAACTGGATAGAGTTTGGGGGGGGGGTGTTTATCAGCTTTCAAATGTGCAATGTCCCTTTAAAGGGGTTGTCAGGGCACAGGCTTTTTTGTTTTCAATAACACACTGCCGGGCGGTAAACTTCCGCCCAGCAGTGTGTTCGGTGACGTCACCGGCTCTGAGGGGCGGGCTTTAGCTCTTCCCTACCCATTTTACTGGGTAGGACAGAGCTAAATCCCGCCCATCAGTGCCGGTGACGTCACCGGGGTTCCTGTGAGCCCAATGGAGAGCCCCGGTATGTCACCAGATCTCCTAAAAATGCCTTTGCCCTGTGCAATTTAGCGCAGGGCAAAGGAGAACATCGGAGCATGAACTGCTCCGATGCTCATGTCAGGGGGGCTGCCGGGGTGAAAATGGAGGTATGTCCGGGTTCAGCTCTGAACCCGGACAACCCCTTTAAGTAATGGAGTCCTTGTAGTACCAGTAGAAACACTTTAGACCTGACACAAAGCAGAGACCCTAACTAGCTAACTACAGGCCTGGTCTGTCTCTAGATGCCAATACTGTAGTGAGATGCCTGCACGATCTTACTGAACTGGGTCTGCTCTTTATCCACTGATAACTCTGAACAACCAGTCTCTCCAGTAACCATGAGGTCCCGCAGAGTATGCAGCTTTTGTTCCTTAGCTCTTGTTAGCCTTCCTGGAAACAATCCTACTTTCCCTGGATAGGATCTTGGTCTTGGACAACCATCAGCTTCACTCAGCTGCAGCTGTGGTCACTGAGGGATCCTCTAACTACTGAATCCTTTAGTTTATCTGCTCACTCACAGTTCCTCAGCTCTCGGCTCCCTTCCAAGATGGCTACAGCTTCTTCTAGCAAGTTCTCAAACTCCACCTTCTTTGAATATTCAAATATCTGCAGTCTATTAGCTGTGTTAAAGAAACAGCGGCATCTTGTGGCCAAACAGCAGAATATCAGTCCTGATCATTTAATTTAATCCACACACAAATAGTGTTTAAACAATGAGAGCTGTTTCTCAATCTAACAGCTGAAAGCTCTCTTTGCAACTGCTGATCAATGACAACCCAGATGTGCTCTATCGGAGACAAGTTCAGAGATGCTGCAGGCCACAGTAGCACTTTTAGACCACGTAGGCTGCTCACAGTAGCACAAGCAACATGCGGCCCTGCGTTGTCCTGTTGAACCAAAGCTCCTGCGACACTTTGAAGAAATAGCTGTATCATTGGTTCCATGACCAAATCAATGTAATGCAAGCTGTTAGTGTACCTGAAATAAAGACTAGAGGGGTTTGGCTACCATACATTATGCCACCCCACACCATTATCTCGGGGGGTAGGACCGATATACTGTTCCCTTGTGACTGCCTCTTCATGGCGTTGCCGTTGTCTCAAGCTATCATTGTGTCTGAGATAAAAACGGACTCCTGATGATTTGTGTCGCCCTAGACTTGGGATGTGATGTCAAATTTAATTTATAGTAAAGAATGGATCACTACAAGCCATTCTTCTGATCAGACGATCTTTCCATGCAGAAATTCCCCTCTGTGCACCTCTTGCTGTCATTTCTGTTCATCTTTGTTCTCCCAACTATTGGGAAACACAGCGTTGAACATCTTGGGCTAGGCACAAAATGATCTGCTGGCGTGATGAACCAAGGTCTTTCAGTTCAAGGATTCTGTCCCTCTCAAATGAGACCAGTGACGTCAAGTGGCACATCATTGAACAGGAGCCATCATACATGACTCGGTCTAATTTTTGAGGTTTCATGAGCCAAAAAACTTTGCTCTCAATCTGGCTTTTATGCCCGTCCTACATGCCTCCAGGTGCTTGAAAATGTGATCATCTGCATATCTTACAGACACCTGCTACTTCCTTGATTTCCAAATTCCTATAGCTTGTCCTTTGTTGCAATAACAATGTTGGGGAGTGTGGTTATTTTCTTTATTATAGTAGTTAAATTTTTCTACGTTGGTGACAGTATACAGTGAGGAACAGAAGTATTTGAACACTATGCTATTTTGCAAGTTCTCCCACTTAGAAATCATGGAGGGGTCTGAAATTCACATTGTAGGTGCATTCCCACTCCGAGAGACAGAATAAAAATAAATAAATCAGGAAATCACATTGTATGATTTTTAGAGAGTTTATTTGTCTTGCACTACTGAACATAAGTATTTGAACACCTGAAAAAATCAGAGTTAATATTTGGTACAGAAGCCTTTGTTTGCTATTACAGAGGTCAAACGTTTCCTGTAGTTCTTGACCAGGTTTGCACACACTGCAACAGGGATTTTGGCCCACTCCTCCACACAGATCTCCTCTAGATCTGTCAGGTTTCGGGGCTGTCGCTGAGCAACACAGAGTTTCAGCTCCCTCCAAAGATATTCTATTGGATTTAGGTCTGGAGACTGGCTAGGCCACTCCAGAACCTTGATATGCTTCTTACGGAGCCACTCCTTGGTTATCCTGGCTGTGTGCTTCGGGTCGTTGTCATGTTGGAAGACCCAGCCATGACCCATCTTCAATGCTCTGACTTAGGGAAGGAGGTTGTTGATTAAAATCTCACAATAAATGGCCCCATGGTCCTCTCCTTAATACAGTGCAGTCGTCCTGTCCCCTTCGCAGAAAAGCACCCCCAAAGCATGATGTTACCATCCCCATGCTTCACAGTAGGGATGGTGTTCTTGGGTTGCAACTTGGCCTTCTTTTTCCTCCAAACACGACGAGTGAAGTTTAGACCAAAAAGTTCTACTTTAGACTCATCTGACCACATGACTGTCTCTCATGCCTCCCATGGATCATCCAGATGGTCATTGGCGAACTTCAGCCGGGCCTGGACATGTGATGACTTGAGCAGGGGAACCTTCCGTGCAATGCATGATTTGAAACCATGACAGCGTAGTGTTCTACTGACAGTGACCTTTGAAACTGTGGTCCCAGCTCTCTTCATGTCATTGACCAGCTCCTTACTTGTAGTTCTGGGCTGATTCCTCACCTTTCTTACCATCAGTGATACCACACGAGGTGAGATCTTGCATGGAGCCCCAGTCTGAGGGAGACTGACAGTCGTCTTTAGCCTCTTCCATTTTCTAACAATTGCTCAAACAGTTGATCTACTTTCACCAAGCTGCTTGGCAATTGCCCCGTAGCCCTTTCCAGTCTTGTGGAGGTCCAAATTTTGTCTCTAGTTTCGCTTGACAGCTCTTTGGTCTTGCCCATGGTAGTAGTTGGCGTCTGACTGACTGTGGAGTGGACAGTTGTCTTTAAAGAGCTCAGACAGGTGCTACTAAGTTAGATTAATGAGTGGAGTAAAGGGGGACTTTTTAAAGGCACGGTAACAGGTCTTTAAGAGCCAGAATTTTTGCTGTTTCTCAGGTGTTCAAATACTTATGTTCAGCAGTGCAAGACAAATACATTCTTTAAAAATCATACAATGTGATTTCCAGATTTTAATTTTTTTATTCTGTCTCTCAGAGTGGGATTGCACCTACAATGTGAATTTCAGACCCCTCCATGATTTCTAAGTGGGAGAACTTTCAAAATCGCAGGGTGTTCAAATACTTCTGTTCCTCACTGTATTTTGTATATTGAATGTATTATAGTAGCTATATCTTTGTACATAGGGGTGGTATTATACTGTAGTATCAATTTTTTTTGTCCATAGTATTATATTCTTACTTCTTTCCCTCCCTTTTAACAATAAGAACATGACACTAGAGATTTCTAATTCCTCCTTTTGATTATTTGAATCTAAATTTTACCTCCTACTTTGATCCCACCATGAATGACACTTGTTGGAGCTGGAGTATAACCTTCATCAGATACGTTGTGAACAGTGTGAAGGAAAGTTTGCATTGTGCAATGTGCTACGCATGTTGCTGATATTTAGTGATTCTGCTCATGAAGTCTACAGTCATCTCTGAGCGGATTAATCTCTCCTGTGAAGCAGCATAAATGTCCGCTCGTTATCCCGGCACGTGCAGCTCACACTGGCCCTGTGGGGCCCCAGCAGGTCCACAAATAAGTAAAGCTGTGCTGTGCTTTTCCATCTGCTGCTCCCTGACCTTTCACCAGGGAGTAGGGTCTCAGAGATGCTCTGATTTCTGGCACAATTAAACATTTCATGCAGTTGAACAGGTCTATGCAGCAGGACGATTTCTGCAGATTTTTCCCAGTGCTGAGGAAATGGGGGTAGAGTACGACATACCAGATCAGGACTTTCTAAATGGTCATTTATAATATGCCAATCCCTCACAGTGATACATAATATGTACGTACCTCATGGTGATTCTTAATAATCGCCTACCTCACAGTGATTTATAATGTGTACATGCCTCACAATAATTTATAACCATCAGCTATGTGACAGTAGTATAGAATATGTCCATACCTCATAGCGATTCATAATGATCATCTATCTCACAGTCATATATAACAAATTTCTACTGTATAAGACGCAACAGACCATAAGATGCACCTAGGTTTTAGAGGAGGCAAATAAGAAAAAAATGTTTTCATTAGATCTCTGTTCAGACCCCCAATGTTCATCAGACCCCAAATCAGGCCTTAGATGAGACCCCCAAATCAGACCCGCAATCTTCAACAGGCTTCAGATTAGACTTCCAATGATAATCAGACCTTAGATCAAACACAATACGAATAAAAGAACTTACCTCTCCTGCCCTGGATGGTGCTGCCACTCGGGAGATCTAGTGCTACATCCATACACTATACGCAATCAGTGATTTATAATAGGTACCTACCACAGTAATGCCTCGTGATGGGATATTACTCACTGATAAATGAATGGATTTGTGATAGAGTTCCCCTGGCTTCAGCTTCCACCAGTCTATTGTGCATGCGTACACAATTGGTACCTACCTATGGATCATATAAAATATATTTTCACAAAGGTGGAGTGTTCCTTTATAGCTGATGTTGAGAAAAAGGACATTTTTCTGATATACATTGTAACACAGTTACTAAATATTCCTTAATTCTCTCTCTTGACCCTTTGAGGGATCTTTGTCTAGATCAGTTTGAGGTAGATTTCGTCCTTTAATTCTACATTTAAATGTGAAGATGATGGTGAAAGGGGTGGTGAAGTAACAAACTTTTATACATTTATAGCAGTATGTCCTTCCTTTGAAAGTTTATCTCCCATCTATTGCAGTTTGCGTCTTTTTAGCGAACCACGAATCGCTAAGTGGAATTCATCTGCTGGTTACATGTTGTCTGCTGCAGTTACGAGACTAATTTCTCGCCTTGCGCAGTCACTCACTTCATCAATATTTGTTCCTATTATTATACTATTCCTTTCTTTCTCTTAATATATTAAACACAGTTTACTGGTCTTTAATTATTGCACTTTTACTATCAAACATGGAAAATTAATGAGAGTCACCGAGTATTGTAAAGCAAATAAGGCCTCCGTGACCTCTGCGGTTGACATGCATAGTGATGAGCTGGTAATTTCAGCTCCAAATCCCAATTTAGAGATTCAGTTCAGAGCTGGGACTTCAGGCTGGGAATACATTGGTGCTCCCACCGTGAATTTATTCATTTCTGTGTTGTACAGATATAACTATAGGATAATATACTGAGGATATTACAGTCTGTGTCTTTCTGTTTAGTCAGTGATGAACTTTACATCATTGATTAGACATTTTAAAGTGCAGACGTATAGCAGCAACGTTTCGGGCTAACATAGGAATCGCCTTTTATCAAGCATTACGGACTTACGGAAGCACACGTGTGCAAACGTTAGCACGGATCCAGCAGGCTGTTGCCGGAACAAAGCTTAACGCAAGTGTGAAAGTAGCCTTAGAATAAGGTGTAACAGTCCTGGTGAGTTACAAAAAGGTATAACTAAGGTATAACTAAGGTATAACAGTACAATAAGTAACTAACCGCCCTGACAAGCTAAAATAAGGTGTAACTAACAGTCCTGGTGAGTTACAATAAGTTATAACTAACAGTCCTGGTGAGTTACAATAAGGTATAACTAGGTATAACTAAAGTATAACAGTACAATAAGTAACTAACCGCCCTGACAAGCTAAAATAAGGTGTAACTAAAAGTTCTGGCGAGTTACAATAAGTTATAACTAACAGTCCTGGCGAGTTGAGGGTAAGACCCCATGGTGAGATTGTCCGCATGTGACCAAGCCATGCCCACTTGTGGTAACCAATGGACACCTGTTTTTGCAGTAAAATCATGCCGCCTTCGGCTGCCGTGGGTGGTTGTGGCTTGATCACGTGTGGCCATCTGCACCATGGAGTCGTTCCCTTAATATTGTGGCAGATTCCATGCCCTAGAGCTAAACAAAATGGCACAATGCATTGAGGATTAGTGGCAGTCTAGTAGGCACTGTTCTTCCCACTGTTCTCTGCTCGGTTTTCAGTGAGCTGCAGAAGGTTTGTTGTCACTTGTACCATTAGATACATACAGTAATGTCTACATGAAGGCACACAACAAAGACAAATATATAATCGGAGTATTTGGCTGGGAGCGACGCTGCGGTCTGCATATTTGCCATCTGCATGCTAGTCATCTCGTGTAGTCCAGGGTCCCGGCATCTCGGGGACGGTGACAGTCGTGCGGGTCATTAAGGGGCTCAGAGCTGTGCACTTCAAACAGAATAATTTGTAGCAAATGATATGTTTGGGCGTGTGGTTTGCAAGCTGAGCTCCCTCTTTGATGTACACAGAGTATGTACATTTCCACTTATTAACCATCTGGATGGCTTGGAATCACGGTGGAAAGGCCCAATTAAAGCTTCTTTCCCTTTTCCCTGCCAGGGCCAATGCATTTTTTATCTGCAGTGTCAAAACCCCCAATCAGGCCATCAAAATTCAAGTGAAAAAACAGGAAGCCTCTATCAGAGGAGCCGTCATGAGCTGTAATTTCTCATTTCTCATCTGCAGTGATATTACTGTGAAAATGTGACAATGACGGACAGCGACAAACTGTGAATCACTCAATGGACAGCGAAGCCTTGTTCACACTGATGTTTATGTCATTCTGATTTAATGTGTCTCTCTTCACCGCGCTGTCTTACCAAAATTCCCAATGGTGCAGAGAAGACTTCTGCTACCTATGGGAACGCCAGGAAAATCAATGATGGAAAATTAGTCTAAAAATGTAGATAGATAGATAGATGGATAGAAGAGATAGATAGAAAGAAAGATAGATAGATAGATAGATGGATGGATGGATGTAAAATATATAAAAAGGATCCAAAATAGTGAAAGTGTGCTGTCCTTTATTCACCCGTATAGCGACGTTTCAGTAGTCTGTTTTCATGTTACATATATAGATATTAGATTGATAGATACAGTAGATAGATGACAGATGATAGAAAAAAAGATAGATATTAGACAGATAGATAGATAATAGATAGATATTAGATGGATAAATAGATAAATATTAGATAGATGATAGAAAAAAGATATATATTAGACAGATAGATAATAGATAGATATTAGATAAATAGATAAATATTAGATAGATCATAGATAGATGATGGATATTAGACAGATAAATATTAGATGGATATTAGATAAATAGATAAATATTAGATAGATAGATAATAGATAGATAGTAGATAGTTAGGGCTTCGGTTTTTATGTCTCGCTCTTCACTCTCGGTCTTTATGTCTGGCTTGGTTTGGATTGCTGCATATGACATGTTTGTATGTTCTATCCGCCTACTGAACTAGGTACTAGGTAATAAATTCCAGCAAAAACACAATTATCTCCCAGACCTGAGATGTTGGGGGCAGCCAGGCGGCCCATGCCTTGCTCTTCTAGTGTTTGGTGGGATCCTGGCAGGAGACGAATGTGTGAACCTGGCAGTAACAAGTCACTTTGATGCTGGGCTATAAAGCGAACTCTGGAGGGAGCCGTCCATGATACTGCATACTATAAATGAGATATTACATATGAAAGGTTTATTATGGCACATAAAATACAAATATGGAGTGTGCAGGCCGAGCGCGCAGCAATTAGAGAGGAATGAGTGTAATTTCATAGATCTTTTACCAGTGTTAACAACCCCTGGGGGAGACATGAGGCGACTCGCGCACTGAAACAGACACGGTCTCTGTGTACAGTACTTAAATACACATCGAATAAGACATGTAGATTACGGTCACAATGCGTGATGTCATGTAACTACTGGGGTCAGGAATTTACAGTCTTAGGCCTCATGCACACAACCGTTTTTTTTTAAGGTCCACAAAACGGGGTCCATAGGTCCGTGATCCGTGACCGTTTTTTCATCCGTGGGACTTCCTTGATTTTTGGAGGATCCACGGACATGAAAAATGAAAAAAAAAATCTAAGTCAAGTTTGCCATTGAAAGTATAGGAAAAAACGGACACGGACGCGGATGACAATCTTGTGTGCATCCGTGTTTTTTCACATACCCATTGACTTGAATGGGTCCGTGAACCATTGGGCGTGAAAAAAATAGGACAGGTCCTATTTTTTTCACGGCCAGGAAACACGGATCACGGATGCGGCCCCCAAACTGTGAATTTTTTAGATTTTTCCACGGACCCATTGAAAGTCAATGGGTCCGCGAAAAAAAACGGAAAGTGGCACAACGGCCACGGATGCACACAATGGTCGTGTGCATGAGGCCTTAGGCTACTTTCACACTTGCGTTCGGGGCTCCGCTTGTGAGTTCCGTTTGAAGGCTCTCACAAGCGGCCCCAAACGGATCCGTCCAGCCCTAATGCATTCTGAGTGGATGCGGATCCGCTCAGAATGCATCAGTCTGGCACCGTTTGTCCTCCGCTCCGCTCAGCAGGCGGACACCAGCGTTCGGATGTCCGCCTGGCCGTGCGGAGGCAAACGGATCCGTCCAGACTTACAATGTAAGTCAATGGGGACGGATCAGTTTGAAGTTGACACAATATGGCTCAATTTTCAAACGGATCCGTCCCCCATTGACTTTCAATGTAAAGTCAAAACGGATCCGTTTGCACTATCATGAACAAAAAAAAAAATATTTTGTTTTTTTGTTCATAGTAATGCAAACAGATCCGTTCTGAACGGATCTAAGCGTTTGCATTATAGGTGCGGATCCGTCTGTGCAGATACCAGACGGATCCGCACCTAAACGCAGGTGTGAAAGTAGCCTGTCTAATCTTTGTGTGTGCATTAAAGGGGTTATCCCGTAATTAATGTAATATAGTACATGACGATCTCGTTCTAACAAACCTAGAACCAGCCCTGTACCTCACATGGGTCCACAGATCTCCCCATTCATTGTTCCAGTCGTACTGCTAGATTAATTTCAAGCTGGCAGCTCAGGGTGTGTGTCATTTTTCCACCGGCTCGCGGGGGGTTGCTTTGACAGCGGGCGTCCTTTTTGCTGCAGTTCTCTCCCTCTAACCCATAGCAGTAGATACAGCTGGTGGCAGTTGAAGGAAGAAACTGAGCATGTGTGACCACCTTAGCAATGTTACCGAGGGGCACAGAGAAAAAAGGAAAGAACAAACAGCAAGTTGCCCTATGCAGATACATTTTATTTAATAACTACAAAAGTACTCAGGTGCCAATTTAAAAAAAAATTAAAATATTTTTTCATGGGCCAACCCCTTTATGATAAAATATTGTGACCATAATGGACGGCATAATTAATATAAAGATAGAATGCACAATAAGTCATTTATAAATAAGGGTCAGTCACATTCTAGATATTACCTCTCACAACATTAACATTATCTGTACTGCCGGGACCATACCAGTAATCTAGCAAGGCAAACGCA